>NC_079194.1:45516486-45832710 GCF_029499605.1 Hyla sarda | reverse complement strand
TGGGCAGAGCAGATAGCAGCGTGTGAATAGGCGCATACTTGGGCAGAGAAGATAGCAGCGTGTGAATAGGCGCATACTTGGGCAGAGCAGATAGCAGCGTGTGAATAGGCGCATACTTGGGCAGAGCAGATAGCAGCGTGTGAATAGGCGCATACTTGGGCAGAGCAGATAGCAGCGTGTGAATAGGCGCATACTTGGGCAGAGCAGATAGCAGCGTGTGAATAGGCGCATACTTGGGCAGAGCAGATAGCAGCGTGTGAATAGGCGCATACTTGGGCAGAGCAGATAGCAGCGTGTGAATAGGCGCATACTTGGGCAGAGCAGATAGCAGCGTGTGAATAGGCGCATACTTGGGCAGAGCAGATAGCAGCGTGTGAATAGGCGCATACTTGGGCAGAGCAGATAGCAGCGTGTGAATAGGCGCATACTTGGGCAGAGCAGATAGCAGCGTGTGAATAGGCGCATACTTGGGCAGAGCAGATAGCAGCGTGTGAATAGGCGCATACTTGGGTAGAGCAGATAGCAGCGTGTGAATAGGCGCATACTTGGGCAGAGCAGATAGCAGCGTGTGAATAGGCGCATACTTGGGCAGAGCAGATAGCAGCGTGTGAATAGGCGCATACTTGGGCAGAGCAGAAAGCATCTTTGGAGTGAATACTGTGCAGTCACAGATCTCAGTGTTTAGGGTGTTGCAATTATGATAAGAGATTTGCTGATCACTTTGCCCACCCCGGATGTCAGGCATCTGAGGTGCTATAACCTGGTGACTACATAACATGTGGACTATGAGGCAACTAAATGTGACAGGACTATATTTACAGCTCGTGCGGCCCTAGGCAGGCGGCAGAATACGCCCCATTATGGTGGTTCCACAAGTGTCTGAATTTTTTCATGCAGATCTGTCACAAAAAACAGCGTGTGTCACTTTGTTGCAGATTTATCATGGCTCTGTTCCCCCTATGCATCTACCTAATAGGAGGTTCCCTACCTACCTATCTCCTGTGGACTTCTACCTATTAGGGGGGATTCCCTACCTATCTTCTGCGGACTTCTTCCTATTTTCTGACGGCTTCTACCTATTGGGGGGGGGGGGGGATTCCCTACCTATCTTCTGGGGGCTTCTACCTATTAGAGTACCTGACTACTGGGGGGGGGGGGGGGGGTTACATATCTTAATTATGAGTGTCAGTGCAGGCTTCATGTTTGACTTCTGCCTAAGGCTTCATAATTTTTTTTTTTTTTTTTTTTTTTTTTAAAGTATCTGTGAATACTTGAAAAAATATGTTGGTACTTTGTAGTCTTCAAAAATAGTATTGAGACATCCCTATCATCTATTTATACAGGCCTGGTAGGTGACAGCTGATAAAGTATTGAAACTTAGAACGTATTGAAACTTAGAACCAGTTGCACCTCAGTTTACAAATGTGTTTTAATTGGGTTTTAACCTAAGGATAAAGGGGTACTCCGGTGGAAAATATATCTATAATTTTTTTTTTTTATCAACTTGTGCCAGTAAGTTATACAGATTTGTAAATTACTTCTATATAAAAATCGTAATACTTCCAGTACTTATCTTCTGTTAACTACAGAGGAAGTTCTTTTCTTTTTGAATTTCCTTTCTGTCTGACCACAGTGCTCTCTGCTGACACCTCTGTCCATTTCAGGAACTGTCCAGAGCAGGAGCAAATCCCCATAGCAAACCTACCCTACTCTGACATGGACACAGGTGTCAGCAGAGAGCACTGTGGTCAGACAAAGGAAATTTGAAAAGAAAAGAACTTCCTCTGTAGTAAACAGCAGCTAAGTACTGGAAGGATTAATATTTTTATATAGAAGTAATTTACAAATCTTTTTGACTTTCTGGCACCAGTTGATTAAAAAAAATAAATAAATAAATAAATAAAAAAAATTCCCACCAGAGTACCCCTTTAAGTGGCTTTGAAGGGAGCACAGGAGCTGTACTGGCTTCAGAGCAATGAGTGTCTATCAATAGCCAGACACTCGTTGCAAATGACAGGCAGCGGCCATCCTGCCTCTGCCCGGCCTTTAACCCTTTAGATGCCATGATCAGTGCCAATCACGGTGTCGAAAGTGGAGCTCACAGAACCCCGCTACATGATCGCGTGGGTTCCGTGAGCCAAAATGTCGGAGGAGGGTCCCCTTACCTGCCTCCTTCCACCCAATTGCCGATTTAATTATGTAGCCTGGCTTAGTCAGGCTATATCAGTGGATAGCCGATCACACTGTACAATGCTATGCCATAGGCATAGCATTATAAAGTAAATGCAATCTGATGATTGTTTATAAATGTCTTAAAAAGTGTCAAATAAAAAAGTTTCTAAAATTATGAAACCCCTCCCCTAATAAACAATCAAATCCCCTTTATTTTCCCATTTTCCTAAAAATAAAAAATAACATAGTTTGTATCGCCGCTTACATAAATGTCCAAACGATTAAAATGTTTCTGAACACACACAGTAAACGGTGTAAACGTAAAAATAAAATAAAAAATAAATACAGATTTTTAACCACATCATATTGAAAAAAATTAATAAACTGCTCCACTGTTTAGGGGTAGATAACCATCTCCCCATATTCTTTATTTTTCAGTGTAATTTCATAAGGAATTTGGCATAAATATACTACTAAATCTGTCACCAGAAGTCTGGATGTAAACAATAAATCCTGGCCTGTTGTCTTATAGATAAAGCCTGGCTCAGTATGTACTATGATAGTTATTCCTGGAATGTAAACTGTAGGGAGCAGATACTGAACGATTAATCATGGATTTCTCCTTATACACCCACCCGCTCCTGAGATGGGAAACAGAAGCCACATATACCGTATTTTCCACCGTATAAGACGACCCCCAACTTTTACAGTTAAAATATAGAGTTTGGGATATACTCGCCGTATAAGACTACCCCTCTACAGCGATATACGATACCTTACCAGTGATTGGCTGGTTGTTGTATACAAAGCCTACTTGGATGCCCAGCCCTCCCTGTATATGTCTCTTTCACCTGTCTGGCCTGCCCTTGTATCCTATTACCGTACCTCCTTCCCTGACACTCAGATCTCGCACATGTGCCACCCTTGTATCCCATTAACGTACCTCCTCAGGAGCGAGATCTGAGAGGCAGAGAAAGAGGTACGTTAATAGGATTCATACAAGGGCGGGCTGGACGGTTGAAAGATGTGTGTTTTTCAGGGCACAGCGCCGCTCGCTCTCTATCCATAGCCCGGGCAACCCGGCCGACTACGACACCCGGTGTATAAGACGAACCCCGACTTTTGAGAAAATTTTCTTGGGTTAAAAAGTAGTCTTATACGCCAGAAAATACAGTATATCTATATATCAGCCACAGGGATTACTTTTCCTGTAATTGATGTGTATACAGTATAGATTATATACCAACCTGTGTATGCTTTCTTTTCAGCCGATCCTCTAGTAGGGTTGCCACCATTCTTGCCCAAAAAAATTACCTGCCATGCTAAATTATTATTATTTTTTTTTAATCAACTGTCTCCAGAAAGTTAAGCAGATTTGTAAATTATTTCTATTAAAAAATCTTAATCCTTTCAGTACTTATGAGCTGCTGAAAATGAGTTATTTTCTGTCTAAGTGCTCTCTGATGACACCTGTCTCGGGAACTGTCCAGAGTAGAAGCAAATCCCCGTAGCAAACCTCTTCTTGTCTATGCAGTTCCAGAGAAAAGCAGAGAGCACTGTTGCCACACAGCAAAGAACAACTCAACTTCAGCAGCTTATAATTATTGGAAGGATTAAGATTTTTTTAATAGAAGTAATTTACAAATCTGTTAAACTTTCCGGGCCAGTTGATATAAATAAAAATTTTTTTTTCCTTGAATACCCCTTTAAATTTGGGAGTTGCAGTTGGTTACTAACTACAACTCCCAGCGTGCCCTGATGTAATGGACTATATAGTATAGGTCAGTGATTCCCAACCAGAGTGCCTCCAGCTGTTGCAAAACTACAACTCCCAGTATTAGAGTTACGGTAATATCTCTCTCTGTGTCTCTCGCCAACATATTCCACTTTACAATTGGGTTAATACCAGATTAGTAAACAGATACTGAACAAACGAATAGTCAATTTACAGTAAAAGATGTCTTTAAGAGCTTATGATCTAATTTGTATGAAATTTCACTGAATCTTTTATTAAAGGGGTACTGCACTGGAAAACTTTATTTTTTTTTATAAATCAACTGTTGCCAGAAAGATAAACATATATTTGTAAATTACTGTACTTCCATTTAAAAATCGTAATCCTTCCAGTACTTATCAGCTGCTGTGTACTACAGAGGAAATTTATTTTCTTTTTGAATTTTTCTTTCTGTGTGACCACAGTGCTCTCTGCTGACACCTCTGTCCATGTCAGGAACTGTCCAGAGTAAGAGAGGTTTTCTATGGGGATTTTCTCCTACTCTGGACAGTTCCTGACATGAACTGGATGTGTCAGCAGAGAGCACTGTGGTCAGACAGAAAGGAAATTAAAAAAGAAAAGAACTTCCTCTGTAGTATACAGCAGCTGATAAGTACTGGAAGGATTAAGATTTTTAAATGAAAGTAATTTACAAATATATGTTTAACTTTCTGGCAACAGTTGATTTAAAATAAATGAATTAAATAAATAAAATTAAAAAATTCCCAGTGGAGTACCCCTTTTTAAGCTCCATTAACCTCATTTGTGGCAAAATGTCTGTAGCCCTCAGACCTATGACCTGCGAGCACATAGTCTCTACGCCCTATATTGTGCTGCCACTGTGTGCAAACCTGATGATAAAACCTGCATTAATGTTTATTGGATCTACAGAAACCTCCATTTTGATGCTATTTTTTTTTTTTTTTTTTTTTTTAGGACATTTGAATGAAACTGCTCGGAGCTTCTCCTATTATTCGCTTTCTGATCCCAAAACTGCAATCGACCATGAGCCGTACTCTCAGCACCGGGACCTTCCAGAACTCCCAGCCCCTGAATTATCGTGCCGGGGGCCGAGTGCAGCCTATAGACTCTGTAGGACAGGACCAAGCCTATGAACCATCCACAGGTAAGCGAGCAGTTTTGGGGTGCGTTCACATCACGATTTTGTCCTACAGTTTCCGTATACAGTTTTGTATATAAAAACCGTATGATGCCGTATCGGAAACCGTATACCTTGACTTTCCATACAAAAACCATACACACAAGATGTATCCGGTTGTGTACAGTACAGTATTTGTGCTTGTACGTTTTTATCCCAGACAGAAAACAATAGTCTACTACGGTTTTGTGTTGTTTCAAAGCCGTATACATGCACCGCATCTGTTTTCTGTTAATATTGAAGTCAATGCAAATGGCATGTGTCAGCAGTGGCATACAGTTTTTTTATTTTATATTTAAATTTTTTTTTTTTGTATACGGTTTTGTCTTGCACATGCTCAGTAGAAGTATTGACCCTTCTGAAAAGTACTAAAACTTGCTTTTTCCCTTGGAATTTCAATAAAACAATGCAATCTTTATTGGAATTTAATTTAAAAAAAAAGCCTATACCGTATTTATCGGGGTATACCATGCACCGGCCTATAACACGCACCCTCATTTTACCAAGGATATTTGGGTAAAAAAAGTTTTTTACCCAAATATCCATGAAAAAATGAGGGTGCATGTGTGCGCGTGTATACCCCGATATACCCCCAGGAAAGGCAGGGGGAGAGAGGCCGTCGCTGCCCGCTTCTCTCCCCCTGCCTTTCCTGGGGTCTAGAGCGCTGCTGTCGGCCCTTTTCACCCCCTGGTTATCGGCGCCGCTGCCCGTTCTGTCCCCCTGACTATCGGTGCCGGCGCCGACAGCCAGGGGGAGAGAAGCGGCGCCGACAGCCAGGGGGAGAGAAGGGGCAGCGGCACCCATTGCCGGCGCCGCTGCCCCGTTGCCTCCCCCCATCCCCGGTGGCATAATTACCTGAGTCTGGTCCGCGCTGCTCCAGCGTCGTTGCTATGCACGGCGCGGCGCTCTGACGTCATGCGCCGCGCCGTTCAGCGCATAGCAATGACGCCGGGGACGCACGACGGAGGCCTGGAGCAGCGCGGACCGGACTCAGGTAATTATGCCACCGGGGATGGGGGGAGGCAACGGGGCAGCGGCGCCGGCAATGGGTGCCGCTGCCCCTTCTCTCCCCCTGGCTGTCGGCACCGCTTCTCTCTCCCTGGCTATCGGCGCCGGCACCGATAGTCAGGGGGACAGAACGGGCAGCGGCGCCGATAACCAGGGGGTGAAAAGGGCTAAAAATTGTAGCCTAAAAAGTGCGTGTTATACGCCGATAAATACGGTACTTTTTTTTTTTTTTTTTTTTTTTTTTTTTTAGTTAAACTGATGCAACCGGAAATCCAAATTCAAACCGAATACAGTTTAAATTTGGAGCACGAGTTTGCATACAGTTTTGTCAGTTTTTGAAGCATGCGTTTTCCTATTAAAAAATAAATAAATAAATTTAAAAATTGATTCAAAATTGTGATGTGAATGCACCCTTATGTGTTCATAATCTGTATTCACTTTAGTGAATTATCGTGTAACAGTGAATCTTAAGTGACTGCTCTAATCATAAAAAGATCCAACACCGGGTTTATACATGTTTTTCCTAGCATACGCAGCGGGTGAAATAAGTATTGAACGCGTCATCATTTTTTCTCACTAAATATATTTCCAATAATGCTATTGACAGGAAATTTCCCCCCGATGTTGGTAACAAGTAATCCATACATACAAAAAGATTAGAAATAAAGTTATGTGTAATAATATGAAATGACACGGATAAAAAAAGTATTGAACACATTTACGGAAATGTAATACTTTGTACAGAAGCCTTTGTTGGTAATGACAGCCATAAAGGGGTACTCCGCTGCTCAGCGTTTGTAACAAACTGTTCCGAATGCTGGAGCCGGTGCCAGGAGCTTGTGACGTCATAGCCCCCTCATGACATCAAGCCCCGCCCCCTCAATGCAAGTCTATGGGAGGGGGCGTGACGGCTGAGAGGAATGATTAAAACTTCTTACCAGACAGGGTTGTGTAAATACATACACAACAATGGATCGCGTGTAAGTGTTGGAAGGGATCCGGTCTGCAGCCTTCCTGCACGAAAACGATGAACTTCAAAACGAAGGAATATTCATGAATTCAGACGGGGCTGACCGGGAGCAGGACATCAACGGTGATACGGGTAAGTGAGTTTATTGACCGACATGCAACGCGTTTCGCTGCGCAGCGAAACGCTTTGCATGTCTGTCAATAAACTCAATTAGGGTGGGTTCACACCACGATTTCACTGTACAGCTGCCGTATCCAGTTGGGGGAGTGAAAAACGGGTGCTCCCGTATCCCAGCCGGACCGTATCTAATTCATTTCAATGAGCCGAACAGAGTCAAACGGTGATTCCGGTTGGCATATTTTTGCCCCGTGTTTGGTTTTCTGACCAGACCTAAAACCATGGCATACCACAGCCAGAAAATCGAATACGGGGCAAAAATGTGCCGAACGGAGTCACCGTCTGACTCCGGTCGGCTCATTTGAAATGAATTTGGATACGGGCTGGGTTACAGGAGCACCCGTTTTTTGCTCCCCCCAACCGGATCTGGCAGCCGTACAGTAAAATTTTGATGTGAACCCACCCTTGCCTATATCACCGTTGATGTCCTGCTCCCGGTCAGCTCAATCTGAATTGCTAAATATTCCTTTGTTTTGAAGTTCTTCTGTGACCTGTATCTTTCTATAATAAAGTTCTTTAGCCTACAAAGAATGGTAAGTGTACCTTTTTTACATAACCTTTTAGAAGTAAACAGTTTTCTTTCTTATAATATTCTTATCCTCTTTAAAAGTCTCCATAAAATTAATAGGAATCCTCCTCGATAATCTGAAGCAGAAGTTCATTGTTCTGTGAGCGGTTATATAAACACGTGGACTTGAGCCAGAAGGATTGTGCAATCTGGCAGTAGACCCGGTCATGTTGTTTAAAGATGTCTTCCCAATATTTCGAAAGGTTGGTCAGGGACAAAAGTTATTTTCCTTGTCTGTAAGTATGATTTTAAAGGGGCTGTCCCACAATGAAAGGGCATTTCATTTTGGAATAACCCCTTAAAGGGGTACTCCGGTGGGAAAACTTTATTTTTTTAATTTTTTTTTTATTAAATCAACTGGTGCCAGAAAGTTAAATGTATATGTAAATTACTTCTATTAAAAATCTTAATCCTTCCTTTTACTTATCAGCTGCTGTATACTACAGAGGACGTCCTTTTCTTCTAGGATTTCTTTCCAGTCTGACCCCAGTGCTCTCTGTCTATGTCAGGAACTGTTCAGAGCAAGAGAGGTTTGCTATGGGGATTTGCTTCAGCTCTGGACAGTTCCTGACATGGACTGGGGTCAGACAGAAAATAAATTCAAAAAGGAAAGAACATTTCTCTGGAACGTACAGCAGCTAAGTACTGGAAGGATTACAATTTTTTTTTTTTTTAATAGAAATTATTTGAAAATATGTTTAACTTTCTGGAACCAGTTGATTTAAAAAAAAAATTGTTTGCTACATTTTCCACAGAGAATTCTCAGTTGTGTGACTGCACAAATGTAAACAGTCTGGTCAACACAAGTCCTTTCCTAAAGGAGAAGGGTATCTTGACATTCCCCGAGTCTGAGCTAGAAGGCCCTGCAAGGATCGAGGACTAAGGGCCCATGCACGCTACAGAAGTTCTGCTCTGAATTATTCTGAGCAGAATCGGTTTGCAGCAGCCTCCCATTGTTTTTCCTGGATTCTACTGCTCTGTGCACACTGAGGAATTTCTGATGAGGATGCAGATTCCGCCAAGAGAATGAACATGTTTTATCTGCCCAGAAAAGCCCATTAGTCAATGGGACTAAGATTACTGATGCTTTCTTTGCACAATATAAAGGCCAATTCCGGGTAGCACGGATCCTCTGAGAAATTCATGCTCATTCTTTGGGTGGATGTCAATTTTGCTGGCAGAATTCCACTGCGTCGATTTGGCAGTGTGCACAGAAACAATGGGATTCTGCTGCAAGTGGAATTCCACTGGGGGGATGTCCACTGTGTTTCCCAAGCGGGGTACCTCTAGCTGTTGCAAAACTACAACTCCCAGCATGCCTGGACAGCTGAAGGCTGTCCGGGCATGCTGGGAGTTGTAGTTTTGCAACAGCTGGAGGCACCCTGGTTGATAAACAGTGCTTAAAGGGGTACTCCTGTGGGAAACTCTTTTTTTTTTTTTTTTTTTTTTTTTTTTTTTTTATATATATCAACTGGTGCCAGAAAGTTAAACAGATTTGTAAATCCCTTCTATTAAAAAATCTTAATCCTTCCAGTACTTTTTAGGGGCTGTATACTAAAGAGAAATCCAAAAAAGAAATGCATTTCCTCTGATGTCATGAATACAGTGCTCTCTGCTGACCTCTGCTCAATATTGACTGCACGGCCCGCCCCTTAATGAATATGCAAATATCTTCACTCTCTTGTCACTAGGAATGAGCCTGCCGGGGCCTATTTTTTTATTTTTTTTGTCCAGTAGTACTGCAATAAAGGTTGTGGAAATATCAAGGAATAAACTAATTCACTATTTTTAAAGGGGTACTCCGCCCCTAGACATCTTATCCCCGGGATAAGATATGGGATAAGATGTCTGATTGCGGGGTCCCCCATGATCTCTGTGCAGCACCAGGCGCTTGTTTAGAACACTCGGTGCAGGGGTTGGGACGTCACAGCCACGCCACTCGTGACATCACACCACACCCCCTCAATGCAAGTCTATGGAAGGAGGCGTGGTGGCCGCCACGCCCCCTCCCATAGACTTGCATTGAGGGGGCGTGGCGGGGCTGTGACATAACGACCCACCCGCACCCAGCGTTCGGAATAAAACGTTCCGAATGCCCGGGCAGTGGAATAACCATTTTAGGCTAACATTTCATAATACCAGACATTGACTTAATTTCAGCAAATTGAGTTTCATCCACTTTGCCACCAGATATGAAATAGAATTTTACACCTGGTAATAGGTTACCTGTAATATCTGGAATTCTCAGTCTACATTTGTATTCATGGATATCAGACCGTGGATTATATCACATATTTAGTTATATTCTTATAGGACGCGTCATTACAACTTTTCCCTGCTCTGGTGAGAAAGAAGTAAATGAAGCCATTCAGAGCGCCAAGGCCGCCTTTCAAATATGGAAGCAAAAATCTGGTATGGAGCGAAGCCGCGTCTTGTTAGAGGCCGCTCGGATTATCAGGGTCAGTAGAAAAAAATGTTACTTCTACTTTATGTGGATCAACCGCTAACTGTAGCCTAATATATCTATTCTATTCTATTCTGTTCCCCTCTATTCGATTCGGTTCCTCTCTATTCTATTCGGTTCCTCTCTATTCTATTCTGTTCCTCTCTTTTCTATTCTTTTCTGTTCCTCTCTTTTCTATTCTATTCCTCTCTATTCTATTCTATTCTGTTCCTCTCTTTTCTATTCTATTCCTCTCTATTCTATTCCTCTCTATTCTATTCCTGTCTTATATAACATACACTGCAGTAGGTTAACTATTTATCACCTGTACATCACATTGGCACTAATGACAGAACTTCCTTAAAAAGTGATTTCATAAATGTGGGAGATAAGAAATGTCTTTAAATGTTGTGTTGTTATTAATATAACTTTTTTTGCACGTCAGGCTATATTAAGGGCGATTTTAAATACCGTATATACTCGAGTATAAGCCGACCCGAGTATAAGCCGAGACCCCTAATTTCAACCCAAAATCCCAGGAAAAGTTATTGACTCGAGTATAAGCCTAGGGTGGGAAATACCTCATCCCCCCCTGTCATCATCCAGACCCGTCATTAACATCCTCATCATCATCCCCTTGTCATCATCCCACACATCCCCCCTTCATCATCCCCTTATCATCCCACACATCCCCCCCCCCCTTCATCATCCCCTTATCATCCCACACATCCCCCCCCTTCATCATCCCCTTATCATCCCACACATCCCCCCCCTTCATCATCCCCTTATCATCCCACACATCCCCCCCCTTCATCATCCCCTTGTCATCATCCCACACATCCCCCCTTCATCATCCCCTTATCATCCCGCACATCCCCCCTTCATCATCCCCTTATCATCCCGCACATCCCCCCCTTCATCATCCCCTTATCATCCCGCACATCCCCCCTTCATCATCCCCTTATCATCCCGCACATCCCCCCTTCATCATCCCCTTATCATCCCACACATCCCCCCCTTGTAATCATCCCACACCCCCCCCCCTTCATCATCCCCACCCCCCTTCATCATCCCCACACCCCCCCTTCATCATCCTCTTCTCATCATTCGCCCTCAGTGGTCTTCAACCTGCGGACCTCCAGAGGTTTCAAAACTACAACTCCCAGCAAGCCCGGGCAGCCATCGGCTGTCCGGGCTTGCTGGGAGTTGTAGTTTTGAAACCTCCGGAGGTCCGCAGGTTGAAGACCACTGCGGCCTTCAACATCATCCAGCCCCCTCTCACCCCTTTAGTTCTGAGTACTCACCTCCGCTCGGCGCTGGTCCGGTCCTGCAGGGCTGTCCGGTGAGGAGGTGGTCCGGGCTGCTATCTTCACCGGGGGCGCCTCTTCTCCGCGCTTCCGGCCCGGAATAGAGGCGTTGCCTTGACAATGACGCAGAAGTACGTTGGCAATGAACGCACCTCTGCGTCGTTGTCACGGCAACGTGACTATTCTGAGGCCGGGCCCGAAGCGCTTAGAAGAGGCCTCCCCGGTGAAGATAGCAGCCCGGAACCACTATCCCACCGGACCACCTCCTCACCGGACAGTCCTGCAGGACCGGACCAGCGCCGAGCGGAGGTGAGTACTCAGAACTAAAGGGGGTGAGAGGGGGCTGGATGATGTTGAAGGCCGCAGTGGTCTTCAACCTGCGGACCTCCGGAGGTTTCAAAACTACAACTCCCAGCAAGCCCGGACAGCCGATGGCTGCCCGGGCTTGCTGGGAGTTGTAGTTTTGAAACCTCTGGAGGTCCGCAGGTTGAAGACCACTGCGGGTGGGGGAGTTCACTCGAGTATAAGCCGAGGGGGGTGTTTTCAGCACGAAAAATCGTGCTGAAAAACTCGGCTTATACTCGAGTATATACGGTAGCTATAACCGCATTTAAAAGTGTATCCCCTATCTAAGGATTAGGGTTCTAAATCTCCACTGCAAGGAGCGCAAGGTTGTAATGCTTTCAATGCATTGTCTATGGGAGCACCGAGCGATGTACAAGAGTATTTCCAGCATTCCCGTAGGCCAGTGTTTCCCAACCCGGGTGCCTCTAGTTGCAAAACTACAACTCCCAGCATGCCTGGACAGCCAAACTTTACAGCCCCTGTAGCATAGTCAGTTCAAGAGCCCAGTGCAGTTCAGCCCCTTTACCAGTTAGTCACTTCCTTCTGGTCACCTCCTCTAATCCTTGAATGATGGCCACCAGGATGTACTGTAATCTCCACCTCTCCAATGTAATCTAGGAGCTGATGGGAATGCACAGTGGGCTCCAAAGACTAACTTGCATATCTGGTTAAGGCTGGGTTCCTATTACGTTTTGCCCCATATGGTAGTGCATACGGCAGTGGAGAGCTAAAAACTTGCGCTCCCGTATGTAATTCATTTCAATGAGCCGACCACAGTGAAACCTCATTTTTGCCCCTTATGCGCTTTTACAACTGGACCTAAAACCAAAGTTTTAGGTACGGGGAAAAAGCGCATACAGGGCAAAAATGAGCCGACCGAACGTTTAACTGCGGTCGGCTCATTGAAATTAATTGCATACGAGAGCGCAAGTTTTTAGTTCTCCCCTGCCGTATGCGCTCCTGTATGGGGGAAAAGGTAATGGGAACCCAGCCTAAGCTCTGATATTTCAGCATTGGAGGGGGTCGATAGATAAATGAGAGGTATTTACAGGTTCAGGATCAAAAGCCCTATACAGCCATACCCTTACTTTATACCCCAAATCCCCAACAAATCTTAGAAGAAAAAAAACTGATTTAAAATAAAAATAAAAACTTTATTTGAACAACTTTTGTGAAGTTTAAGACACCAATGAAGTTTTGTTAAGGTGTGTTTTTCTTTTTTTTTTGTTTTTTTTCTTTTGTAAGCATAACCAATTTTATTTCTGTGTAAAAGCATCTATTAGTTTAGTTATAGGAAAGGTAGAGCTCATTGGTTTCTAAACTTTTAAATATCTTACAGGAGCGCAGTGAAGAACTTGCTACCATGGAAACTATAAACAACGGGAAATCAATCTTTGAAGCCAGAGTGGATATTGAGATTTCTTGGCAGACTCTGGAGTATTATGCCGGACTTGCTGGTAGCATGGCTGGTGAGAACCTTCTGAAATATGTACACTTTTTGTAGTAAAACATGGGATAAAGTATCTGGAATGTAGAATTATGTCCAGAAAGGACTCCTAGGAGAGACCTGATTATCCCGCCCACAACCTTGTAAGTGATCCCTTATCCTATATTGTACAGAGCTGGCTGTCAATCATTCTGTGTGGATGGGGTAAGCAGGACTCTCAGGCTATGTTCACACCACAGAATTTCCGTGCAGAATTCCGCATTGAAATTTTGCATGTAGATTCCACTGCAGCAAAATCCCATTGAATTCAGCAGGATTCTGCTGCACTGCGCACACAGAGGAATTTCCGTGTCTGGTGTTTCTGGCACAAATTCAGTGTCCGCAGAAAGAATGAACCTGCTTATTATTTCTGCAGGCTCCTCACGGAATGCATAGCTGTCTATCAGATGGCACATTCCCGTGTGGTCTTGGCACCTGCTTATTGTGCCGTTGCGCGCAGTCTGCGGAATGACCTTTTCTGTGCGGACATTCCGACATGTGAAAATAGCCTCGCTGTCCCTCCAAGGAATCCTATTAGGCTTAAATAATTTTTTTTTCCTTTTTAAAAAAATGAATGCCTCTTTAAAACAACTTATATTGTATTTTCTATTAATTTCGATTTTATTTTTCTGTACAGGACAACATGTGCAGCTTCCAGGAGGATCATTTGCCTATACAAGAAGGGAACCTCTTGGTGTCTGTGTAGGGATTGGAGCCTGGAACTATCCTTTTCAGATTGCATGCTGGAAATCTGGTCCTGCACTTGCATGTGGTACTTAAATAGAAAATTATAAATGTTTTAAATCCGAAGTGCAATACTTTAGTAAAAGCTATTTGACATAAATCTTTCAGTTCAATATAGTATGCCACCTTTGCTAAAGGTTATGGACACCTGTGTACTGTAATATTATTATTATAATTATATATATTTTTTAATTTATTATTCCTGGATGCAAAATAAAATAGGCTTTACTAAAATGTCCTAACCATTTAGCTGTTACTTATAGAGGCAAGTCCATTAGACTGGCTTTCTGCTCACTTAATTTTTAGGAATATAGAAGTAGGTCCAGATTATGGAAAGGGAGAGAGAACCCATGGACAGCTCACTCTGGCTGTAGATAGAGAGGAAAGCAGATGCAAGGTTTGCAAGGGAGACAGAAAATAGAACTCCTACAGAGAACCTGAGAAGTTGAAGAAGGAAAACCAAGCACAAGACCGAAATAGACATTGGGGGAAATTTATCAAAACCTGTGCAGAGGAAAAGTTGCTAAGTTGCCCATAGCAACCAATCAGATCACTTTGATTTTTAACAAGGCCTCTGTAAAATGAAAGAAGCAATCTGATTGGTATCTGTCAGGAGAGGTAGGACGGCACCACCAGTATTCCAATTATACTGAGCAGGTGGAGAGTAATGTGTAACGGTAAAGCAGATGCACCTCTTGAATATTGAGTCAGCGGAGGTGCTAGGAGGGAATATTGGGATAGACTTCGTGTCAAATAAACATGTGAAGCATACAGGAATATCCTGCACTCACTGCTCAGCATCACTCGAAGCTCCTAACCGTATCAGCTGAGGACCAGGACTGCAGAGATGCGTGGGCACTCTGAGCGCCCACGCATCTCTGCAGTCCTGGTCCCCATCTGATCCGGTTAGGAGCTTAGAGTCTGATGCTGAGCAGTGAGTGCAGGATATTCCTGTATGCTTCACATTTATTTGGCAAACTGGTTGCTATACCCAGCTGGTCAACTTTTTCCTCTACACAGGTTTTGATAAATCTCCTCCTTGTTTGCAGGCTTTGGCTTAGGCCCTGTTTACACATGAGTTGGATATTTTTTTTTTTTTTTTTTTTTTTTTTACCATTAATCTGTTGCTTTTGGAGGGAATAGCAGGATCTGTTAAGGATCCCATAGAAACGAGTTTTGTTGCCTGTGCAGCTATGCATTAGTTTAATTTATTATTTGCACTGGCTTTTTGGAGTACAGAACACTATTTTTTCTTTTTGTACCTGGACTTTCAATATGCTCCTAGGGTAGCATTTATATACAGACCGAATTGGTGGAGGTAGAATGAGTGTTATGTCAGCATATGTCCTCTTAAGCATACTCAGCCATAGGGGATCTATAGTCAAAAATTGCAAGGTTTGTTGCTCAACTTTTTTTTATCATTATCAAAGCTTTCTATGGCCATGTGATCCCTATACCAGAGACAATTGCTTCCTCAAACACAATGATGACCCCCAGTCACTTATAATGGAAGATACATTCTCTAGTGGTCAGGCCTAAGAACATGTAATGTGCTCCTGGCCCTTCCCTAGTGTCTTCTTTTCTCAGACTGTTATTTTCTTCCTCAGTCCATAGTTGCTCTGAAACTACTTCTATCCCAAACTCTCATGTCCCTTGTGGTCTGGCCCTCCCATACTTCTATGAGACTCTGATCAACTCTTGGCCCATGTGGCGTGGCAGCCATTATTATTGCTTCATGCCTATGTCTCCTCTATGGCCTATGCCAATTTCACAATTCTGCAAACAAAATGTACAACAAAAATAGAGAAACCTAGCCGCACATTCACCATTCATCTCAGCATAATTTCAAAAACTAACAGGTTGTTAGTATACATAGTGATCAAAAATTACAAGCCCACTCGGCACGTCAAGGCCACCTAGTCAGAGTGGGTCCCTAACCTGACACTGGCAAAGCGCCGGGCGGCGACCACTGCCTCAGACACCAAGCCCACCGGGGGAATGACCCAGTGGCTAGGCAGCCCCACTGCTGCCCGACCAAGCCCCTGTCTCTGGGCCACACCTCCCCACAGACAAAGCATCACAGAAACAATGGCCGCCACAGCGAACCACACCAGTGTGAAACCTACGGTGTGCTCCCTGCCAGAGGGCTGGGAGAATGTAAGGAGGAAACCATGATGCAGTCTACTGCTAATTTTTGTTGTACATTTGTAGTCTCTCCTTCCTTCCATGGCCAGCACTCCACCCATTCGGCCCAGGCATTTTTAATTTGCAGGAAACTGCATAAGGGCTACCTCCTTACATTCTCCCAGCCCTTTGGTAGGGAGCACATGGTAAGTTTCACACTGGTGTGGTTCTCTGTGGCGGCCATTGTTTCTGTGATGCTTTGTCTGTGAGGTGTGGTGGCCCAGAGCCAGGGGCTTGGTCGGGCAGCAATGGGTCTGCCTGGCCACTGGGCCGTTCCCCCTGTGGGCATGGTGTCTCAGAGGCAGTGGTCACCGCCCGGCACTACGCCACTGTCAGGTTAGGGGCCCACTCTGACTAGGTTGCCTTGACGTGGTGAGTGGGCTTGTGTTTTTTGATCAAAATGTATACTAACAACCTGTTAGTTTTTGAAATTATGCTGAGAAGCAAGTAGATCAAAATACAAATGATGGATGTGCGGCTATGTTTCTCTATTTTTGTTGTACATTTGCAAACAAAAGGTGATTGGCTATTATCATGCCCGTCCCTGTTGTCTGGCAGTGGCTTATTCCCCTCTCCCAATTGAGAACACATGTACACACATCCTTGTGTGTGTATGCCAAACCAACATTTGTCTGAACGTTATAAAATGTGTATGGCCAGGCTTCGATACCACATGGAATTCATTAGCATTGAGGTTCTCGAACAAATATGAAGAGAAATGTCATGAACATGTATAGCCTCCTGTACTGTTAACTACATAGAGGCTTATACATTAGCAAAAACCTATAATTCTTTCTTTGTTTCCTAGGAAATGCTATGGTGTACAAGCCATCTCCCTTCACTCCTATCTCAGTAGTTTTACTTGCTGAGATCTTCAGGAAGGCAGGGGCTCCTCCAGGTCTCTTCAATGTGGTACAGGGAGGCGCTGCCACCGGGGAGTTCCTCTGTAAGCATCCAGATGTGGCCAAAATCTCCTTTACTGGCAGTGTTCCTACTGGCTCAAAGGTAATTATCTCTTTATAAAGCATTGATAAGGCCTCACCTGGAATATGCTGTTGAGTTTTGGGCTTTGGTTCATAGAAAGTATGTCCTGGAGCTTGGAAGGGTACAAAGCATGCAACCAAACTACTAATGGCCAAACTACTAATGGCTTGGTTATGAAAAAAGAATAAAAGAATAGTTTTTCTTTAAAGGGGTACTCCGCTGCTCAGCGTTTGGAACAAACTGTTCCGAACACTGGAGCGCCGGGAGCCCTGCCCCCTCGTGATGACATGTGACAGCCATCATGCCCCCTCCCATAGACTTGAATTGAGGGGGCGGGGGTGTGACATCATGAGGGGGTGGGGCTATGATGTTACAAGCTCCAGTGTTCAGAACAGTTTGTTCCAAACGCTGAGCAGCGGAGTACCCCTTTAAGTCTCTTAAGACTAAAACCTTGACAGCTAGTTCAACTGCACTAAACACAAAATACTGTTTTTATAGTGCGGGTGAATCTGTAAAAAGGGGTAACTTGCATATATTGGTAAAGTGTTTCCAGAGTAATGACCGTTATTTATTAATTTATTTAGTAACAGAATTACTAAGTAAAAAAAAAAAAAAAAAACTGTTCAACTATTGCTTACAGTAAGATGCTGTCTGTATCTTTTAGTTAAAAAGAAAATAAAGCAGGTTAGAGAAACTATCAGATTCTCTTGATTCTTTGGGATACCCCTTCTTGCCCTTTATCCTTTTTCCTTGACCATAACATATGTCCTGACAAGTCTAGTTTGTGCATCAGATGCCTGTTCTGTTTCTGTCCTTTAGTGTTTAGTAACTTTTTTTTTTTTTTTTTTTATAAAGTAGAACTCCAGCAAAAATAACCTTATTCCCTCACCATCAGGGCTGTAGAGTCGATTTCAAGGAGTTGGACGACATTTTGGGTACTCGGAGTCGGCAAACAATGCACAGACTCCGACTCCTACTAAATTTTGATTGTAATTTAAAAAAAAAAAAAAAGCAAGTTTAAATGTCCCAATTCACAAAAAGTAATAATTGATGACTTCTCTACTTTAAGAATAAAGACCAATGCATGCTGTGCCTCACGTAACCGCAAAACAAACACATTAAGTGACCGTGAAGAAGCATGCTTTTCATGTGCTTTACTATATGGCACGCAACGCACAATTAGGAGCGGCAATACTTCTACTTTCCATAGTGTTTTTTTTTGCTGTTACGGGGAACACATGGGTAACCTAGCCTCTCACTGATAAGGGATTAAGTAAATATTTTTGCAGGACTAGAGACACTTGTATAAGTGAAGGGAATGGAGGGTCAGTAGTTCAAGACTGAAGCTGTAAACCATTGGAAAAACTGCTTCCATTCAGCTAAGGCTATAAAAACTGGTAAACTCGATTGTTAGCTTAAAGGGGTACTCCGCCCCTAGACATCTTATCCCCTATCCAAAGGAGATACAGGGGCCGGAGCATCGTTACATCACGACACCGTCCCTCGTGATGTAACAGCCAGCCCCCTCAATAAAAGTCTATGGGAGGGGGCGTGGCGGTCATCACGCCCCCTGCCATAGACTTGCATTAAGGAGGTGGGCCGTGATGTCACGAGGGGCGGAGCCATGATGTCCCCTGTATCGCCCGTCATTACGCACAGAGCGAACTCTCTCTGTGTAGTAATGAAAGCGCGGTGCCGCAGTAGCGATTACGGGTGTCGCCCGATCCTTTGGATAGGGGATAAGATGTCTAGGGGCGGAGTACCCCTTTAAACTTTAAACATGACTATGTGATTCTACTAGGGAAATCATGTTTTATAATAAATGCCCCTTCCTGGATCCTCCCACTGCCCTATCTTCAGCAGCAGATCAGCACACAAACTGTTCAATACAGTAGACTGTTGGCTTCCCAGCCAGTAGTCCTGTGGTAATGACATGTATGTTGCCTTTCTTTCCTTCAAGGAATGTATACATTTGCATATTAATACAGAGGAGTCTGAGTCGGAAGTATAGAAAACTCTGGAGTCTGAACATTTATCTACCGACTCCACAGCCCTGCTCACCAAAGGATAGGGGTTAGGTAGCTGATCGTAGTGGGTTTGACCAATTCAACCCCACGCAATTTCCAGGACTGGATCCCGGCTCTTTCAGTGAGGATCGCGTGTCTACCGGTAGACGTCACATGCTCCAATTATTTCTATGATAATGGTGTACTCGGGTCTTTTCGGCGCTCCCATAGAAGTGAATTGAGCGTGTGCCGCCTGCTGCACGCGCTCCTCACTAAGCACCAGGGCCCATTCAGGAGATCGGGGGGGGGCAGCGATCGGACCCATGCGATCAGCTGTAGCTAGGGGATAAGTACATTTTTTTTTTCTAGATTAATTTTTTTTTTTTCCTATAAGCTCTATTGTATGATTACACTTCTGAAATGTTTGTTCACCAAATTCTGAATACTCTTGGCAATGTAATATATATATATCTCCAAGTGGTATACGTCACAGCAAAACGTATGCAGACTCCCAATTTCAAAAAAGGCTGTGGCCTTTATTTAGGTTATCAACAGTGCATCGTTTAGGCTATAGTGTAGCCTTTGTCAAGCATGCTTCCCTTCTCCCTTCTTTCTTCTTTCTTTTTCCTCAGAGGCCCGTTCACATGGAATAATATACACACAGAGAGATTATCTAATCAGTCATCGCTTGGACATGCTCTATCACCATAGACTGCAACACATGTCCGAGTGGATTCTGCAGAAAGAATGAACATGTTCATTCTTTCTGCAGAGTCAGGAATTTTAATTTCTGTGGCAGAAATTCTGTCTCTAGCATGGTGCAGTAAAATCTTACTGAAACAATGGGAGTTTGCTGCTTTGACATTTTTGAACAGAATTTGTTAGCTATGTTCCACTCAGAAATTCTGCCATGTGAATGGTGCCTAAGACTTTACTGTGCATCTATGTCTGGCAAAAGTTTCTGAAATTAGCATTAAACTTACGATGTAACCAAATAAGCGGTGACCTGCCTCTTCCAGATCATGGAAATGGCCTCCAAAGGTATTAAGCCTGTGACCCTGGAGCTCGGAGGGAAGTCTCCTCTTATTATCTTTTCAGACAGTGACCTGGAAAATGCTGTGAACGGTGCAATGATGGCGAACTTCCTCACACAGGGACAGGTAAGAGCTCTATCCATATACACATTATCATATTATTATATACAAATGGATGATGTTACAATCTGGGTGACTGTCAGTGTAGGTGACCAGCAGTTATCATAAGACCTACAGCATATAATAAAGTCTTTATTTTCAGAGTCTGTTCATTTTATGCCAACAGTTTACCTTTTTATAAGGTTATGTTGACATGTATTGGAAGGGGTCAGGGGCGTTGCTCGGGGGTGCTAACAGGGCTGTAGCCCCGGGTCTCAGCCCATAGCCCCAGGTCTCAGGCTACTGCTGTTTTTATTACTAACGCTGCTTTAAGACAGCAGTGGCGTTTAGGAAGTGACTTTCCTGGCACCATGCATTTTTTTTGGGCTTCGTAATGCATTGTATAATAAAATAAAGTACAACTTGTCCCACAAAAAAATAAGCCCTCAGACGAAAGTTATGGCTGTTGGGACATCACTATACAAAAAAAGATTGTTAGGAAAGGGAAAGAACATACATTTTTTTTTTTAAATAAAGTAATATGAACTATCTCAGAATTGCTTCACTCACAAAAAGCATTTCAAAGTTGTTACCACTTAAAGAGAGACAGGTCAGAATTGAAAAATGCGGCTTGATCATAAAGGTAAAAATGAAGTGTCACTGATGTGAAACAGTCTGACATTCCTTTGCTGCGCTCCTGCTTGCTGCTTTCTCTCGTAGCCCTATATGTATTTAGCTACGGTCCCCCACAGCTCCTATTCAGCTACATGCGACAAACTGATCTTCTGTCATCCTTCTTCTTCCGATGGCTGCTTGGGCATGCTGGGAGTTGTAGTTTTGCAACATCTGGAGCTCCACTGCCCTAGTACAACCCTACAAGGTTAGCACAAACATAGGTATGGTGGCGGATTTGCACCGCTCTCAATACTACATGAGTACCCCTCTGTTTTATCTATAGAAGGCTTTGGAGCAATGAAAGAATCGGCGCTACAGCAACCTTGTCACAATCTCATTGAACCTAAATTTACGGACACAGCAGATTTCCAAAATGTATAACACCTTGTACAGTGTGATGATATATATTTTGCAATGAACATGACACAAGACTTGGCATTTCACATAGGTGTGTTGCAATGGCACCCGTGTCTTCGTCCAGCGGGACATATTGCAAAAGTTTACTGAAGAAGTGGTGAAGAAGGTGAAGAAAATAAAAATTGGAGACCCCCTACTGGAAGACACCAGGATGGGACCCCTCATCAACCGCCTTCAACTGGACAAGGTCTTAGCCTTTGTTAAAGGGGCAAAAGAACAAGTGAGTTTTAAAAGGGAGAATACATATAGTATAGTAAGAAGGGAGTCTACACGACCTACAGTTCAGACTTCAGTTTTCTACCCCTTTTATTTTTTTTATTTATTTTTTTTTCCCCCCTTACAAATAACACCTCCGCACCATTCACACTGTTTTAAGGCTGCTTTGACAGTGTAGGGATGGCTATAAAAAGGTATTCTGACATTTACCGTGGTGTACTCGCAGCCAAACATAGTCTACTAGTAAGCATGTTTGGCCTGTTTCATTAATGTATGCTTTGTTTGCAGGGCGCACAAGCATGGGTTATTGTGTTTTTTTATTTTTTTTTATTAGACTTTAATGAAATATTTATAAATACTGTGTGTATATCCAGTGAAAAGCTGACTCAGAATTTTAGTTTTAGTACATACTGGTTTGCAGTAAAACATTGGTTAGACCCGTCAGTGTAAGGCTATGGTCACACGGCGGAATTTTCCCAAAATGTCTGCTGTAGTGCTAAGGGGTCAGAGATTTCTTCCCAAGCCCTTGAAGTACTGAAGGTTGGAACGCCTTCTCACTCCCAAACTGGTGCCAAATTGTAAATTACGGAAAAGTCTGATGGCAGCATCTCATGTAATATTCCATGATCACCAGTACCCATACAAGTGAGAACTATGAATAAAACATGTCCAGGGGTTAAATGTGAGTGCAGGTACCTTTTATTGTTAAAGGGGTACTCCGCCCCCTCCCATAGACTTGCATTGAGGGGGCAGGGCATGACTGCACAAGGGGCATCACAATACTCCGACCCTTGCATCGCCCGTCATCAGCCACAGAGATCCTCGCTCTGTGCTGCAGGAGAGATCGCAGGGGTTGGGGTCTCTAGCAGCAGGACCCCTGTGATCAGAAATCTTATCCCCCTATCCTTTGGATAGGGGATGAGATGTCTAGGGGCGGAGTACCCCTTTGAAATCAAACATCAGGATATAGACACAAGTAATGAGTTTCAGGTGTCTAACGCATGTACACCCTTAGTCATACAAGGTAGACGTTAGACAGCAGAAACACATTACTTTTGTGTCCATATCCTTATGTTGGATTTTAACAATAAGATACCAGTTATTAGCACCTTCTGCGCTGGACTTCCATTTCTCTTGTTCCTGTTGGGTGGGTGCTGTCCCACACCGTCTGAGACGCAGCAGGACTATCGGGTGAGCTGGACTGCTTCTGTGTATCTGCATGTGCAGTGACCTGGAAAAAAAAAAATATATAAAAAATAAATTATATATATATATATAATTTTTTATTTCCATTTTCCAATAATATTTAGTTTTCAAGAATTGTTTTAAATAACACCTATTTTTTTTTTTTTACCCCCCCCCAAAAAAAAAAAGAGTTTTGAATAAGACCCCCAATGTGTATTTTTATATAATCAGATGTGTTTTGCCTTATTCTCAGGGTGCCAAGGTGCTGACGGGTGGTGAGCCATATGTCCCAGAAGATCCTAAACTAAAAGCAGGATTTTATATGACCCCCTGTGTACTTGGTAACTTTTTTTTATTGCTGGTTTAAATGCAGTTAATATGTAACAGCTGTAATATTCTTAGTTCTACAATATTGTGTGAATGTGAAGCCTTCTTGTTTTCTACAGTGGTCTGCCTTTCTTATACCTTTTTTTAAATGGGCATTGTTATTTGTAATATACAGTGGTCCCTCAAGTTACAATATTAATTGGTTCCAGGATGACCACTGAATGTTGAAAACATTGTATGTTGTGACCAGAACTCTATGGAAACCTGGTAATTGGTTCTGAAGCCCCAAAATGTCATCCAAAAATAGGAAAAAGTGAGGATTAAAGAAAAATAAGTAGATAACTAATACAGATAAAGCAAATCCTTATATATAAAAGGAAGAAAGATCTGCTGGGAGCTGTAATCACTGTCTGTCAGTGCTTCCCAAAGAGGGTGCCTCCAGCTGTTGCAAACCTACAACTCCCAGCATGCCCGGACAGCCGAAGGCTGGGATTTGTAGTTTTGCAACAGTTGGAGGCACCCTCTTTGGGAAACACTGGTCTATGTAGAGGACAGAAGCTTCTTCAGGGTCCTATACAGAACATCCAATGTCCTTAAAAAAAAAAAAAAAGTTAAATGGAGCCGCCCTTACCTGGTGTCCAAAGGAGCAGCTAACTCTGATACAGGTAAAGAGTACAGAACATGTAATACCACCCTGTACTGTAAGGAGGCGCTACCAGACACCAGTCAGTGCATGTACTTCAATAATACAGGTAAAGAGTAGTACAGAACATGTAATGCCTCCCTGTACTGTAGGAGGCGCTACCAGACACCAGTCAGTGCATGCACTTTAGGAATACACAGGCTTTACCAGTGAAATATCCATTCTGATTGATCGGTTCTTCCAGCCATTGACACGTTTTGCAGATTCCATAGCATTGTATGTTGAGTCTGGTTTCAAGTTACAATGGTTACAAAAGACAATTGTGTGTTGAGGCCATTGTAAGTTGAGGGATCACTGTACATTAGTTAAAAATAGCTTATCCCTGCAGCTATTGCCTGTGTATCTCTGTGCAGAGACCAAATACAGGCAGTGTGGATGGACAAGCAGGGCTCTGTCCCCCCCCCCCCCGAGGACCTGTGACGCCCCGGCTCACACAGCAGGATGATTGACTAACCAGGAGCCTGCACAGAGCCCTACTTGTCCCACCCACCCACACTTCCTGTATTTTGCCCCAGCTGAGACACACAGACAAGCTGCAGGGACAATATACACCTTTTTTTTTTTTTTTTTAAACAATTTATATTACAAATATACATGTATCATCTGCATTTTATATAAAGTTTTAGCAAGTGTCAGTGCCCATTTAAAGGTTTTCCAGAATTTGTATAAGTCTGTATAAAGTGCTTCTATTACCTCCATGTTGTCCCATTTTCATGCACAGGACCCCACCAGGAAGTGCTGTAGCGCAAATCTTTATTTTACTGTTATTATCTCTCTGGCCCCATGGAATACTGGGAAAAGCCAGAAACATGTCAGCTGTGGCTATGCTACATTGGGGGGATGGATAGCAGAGTGGAAGGGATTTAGTGAAGTAATGCTAACCACCCACCATTTGTAGCATAGCCGCACCCCTTGGAGACCATGTGACCTATGGCATAGAATGCCGGAAAAGGTCAGAAACCGTAAATTAAAAGATACTACAGGGTCTCGTTATTGAAAATGGGACAAACTGTGCACAGAGGTAATAGAAACATATTACACTATATTATAAGTTGCCATCATTGGCTCAAAGGTTAAGAGAAATTATGGAAAACTCCTTTAAATTTATTGTGAAATGTTATTTTCATTGTATAGCCCATACAATGGCCATGTTTGCCATTTAGATCCTGTCTAGAAAAAATTTACAAAAGTGAAGAGTTAAAGATGTACTCCAATGCAATGAAACGTATCCCCTATCCAAACGGTAAGGATAAGTTTTAGATCCTGGGTGGTCCGACCACTGGGACTCCCTGCAATCTCCTAAATGGCACCCTAGCAGTCCGCCGGAAGGGGACATTTTGACCTCCACAGGAAGCTGTGGCCGTCATTTACCCTCAATGTTTCTCTCTGGGAAACATGGAGGGGCATGTTGGCCTCCGCTTCGTGCTGGGATAAACATGCCCCCTTCCTGGGGACTGCCAGCATGCCATGCAGGAGATTGTGGGGGGGGGGGCAGCGGTCGTACCCACCACGATACAACCTTTGGATCGGGGTTAAGTTTTATTGCACTGGAGTATTCCTTTAAGACTTTTTTTAGGTACATGATTTGGCACCACCTAGTGACCTATTAGAACCAGGTCTCTGCAAAGTCATACTCTGCTTACTGTAAAGCAGCAAATAGACACCAAAGCCAGGCTGTGCCAAGGTAGAGCAAGGAAAGTAAAGACTAGGGGGAGATTCATCAAAACCTGTCCAGAGGAAAAGTTGCCCATAGCAACCAATCAGCTCGCTGATTTCATTTTTAACAAGGCCTCTGCAAAATGAAAGAAGCGATCTGATTGGTTGCTATGGGCAACTAGGCAACATTTCCTTTGCACAGCTTTTGATAAATCTCTCCCTATATTGTTTGCTGCCAGAGGGGGAAGAAGACTGATTTTCACACACAACCCACCATCCCCCGCAGCAGGAGAACAAGGGGAAACAACCACTAACAGCATTTCTGGATGTTTTCTGTTAGAATGATCAATTCCATGATCCCTTTTAAAGCTTGTTTGAATATCTGAAACAAATATAAAAATACGCAAAATTGGAAAGAATCAGACTACTCCATCACCTGTGAGAGTGGTCAGCTGTAATGTGAATAGGTTAGACTGCACTAATCTCAGGATTGCTTCAGGTATTTTACGTTAATAACTAACTGGAGTAAGTTGCCTATTGTCAATTCACTTTGTTCCAAAGATTATCATGTAAGAATTAAGTCTTGTAGTTGGTAAACATGTTGTGTGAAAATGGCCTAACCGTGCTAAATACCGTCTTTTGGTTGTTTGGAAGGTGTAAATGCAGCAAGTCCGGACCTTTTTTAACAGAATGAGCATACATGGAGCACAGATATCCCATATAATGTAATAACATTCTGCTACTTTGTCCCTACAGCAGTGGGCTCCAAACTGTGGACCTCCAGCTGTTTCAAAACTACAACTCCCAGCATGCCCGGACAGCCGTTGGCTGTCCGGGCATGCTGAGAGTTGTAGTTTTGCAGCAGTTGGAGGTCTGCTTTTTGAACACCACTATTCTACAGAATCAATCTCACTTCAGCCATGCTGATCCCCTGAAAAAGTGCTATGATTTTAGTCCGGGGTTTCCTTATCGCCAACAGGAGATTGCAAGGACGACATGACCTGTGTCAAGGAAGAAATATTTGGCCCCGTGATGTCCATCTTGGCTTTTGATACTGAGGAAGAAGTGTTGGCAAGAGCAAATAACACCACATACGGTTTGGCTGGAGGCGTCTTTAGCAGGTTTGAATTTTTTATTCCCACCATTGAGCAAAAACATTTTAAAATTAGAATAAAGCGGGTACTTGGTAATCTTATTGTCCAGCCATGTCCTAAAACTGTGCCACACCTGTCCCCAGCTTGTGTATGTGTGTGGCATTACAACTTTCTCCATTCATTTCAGTGGAATTGAGCTGTAATACCGCACACAACCTGAGGACAGGGGTGGTGCTGTTTTTTTGGAAGAAATCAACTCTGTTTTTCTAATTCTGGATAACCCCTTTTTAAATGTATAATGATTTCTTACTTGCTACTGCCTGTAGCTGAATGGCCCTCTTTAAAGGAAAACTGTCACATGTTCACTCCCGCACTAACCACAGGTACTGACTGCGGTGGACGCTGATTCGTATGATTCCTACCTTGCCCGGATCTGCCCGGCCGTTCGCCCGCAATCTTAGTTTTTCTATGTATGCAAATGTGTCTGTAACTGGCACAGGCGGGGTTTTCAGGAGCCTAGTGGCACTGTGACGTCATTGCTGCCCATCCGCAGCACCGCCCACTTATGAATATTCATCCCCCCCTCCCTCCCGGCTCTTCCCAACGCTCCTAACTGGTCTTCACTGCGCATGTGCCACTTCCTGACATGTGCAATGAAGACCAGTTACAAGCAGTGGGGAGGAGAGGGATGAATATTCATAAGTGAGCGGCGCTGCGGACAGACGGCGTGGACATCAGTGCCACTAGGCTCCTGAAAACCCCGCCCATGCCAGTTACAGCCACATTTGCATGTATAGAAAAACTAAGATTGCGGGCGAACGGCCGGACGGATCCGGGCAAGGTAGGGATCATATGAATCAGCGTCCACCGCACTATAAGTTGGTACCTGTGGTTAGTGCGGGAGTGAACATGTGACAGTTTTCCTTTTAACATCTACATGTCGAAAATATTTATATCAGGAAGACTCCCAACATTTACCTATGGCAGAAGGCTGTATTAGGGTATGTTCACATTGAGCAATGTGAACGGAATCTCAGCTCGCAGTGCGGAGATGCCATCTGGCGGCCGCCGCCAAAGTACTTCGGCGGTAGGACTGTGCGACCCGGTGCCATCACCATCGACAGCAATGCAGTGCTTGTGGACTTCCGCGCAAAGAATGAACATGTTCGTTCTTTGCGCGGACCAATTTCAGTGGCGGAATTGTCCACCGCTGAAATTCATCAGTGAACGAGTCTCACAGAAGACGCATTCACAATGATGTTAATGTTCACTTTCCATAGTTACGCAGGAATTGCCCAGAACATACCCTTCTATGCCACAGTAAAGAAAGTGGGATGCATCGTCTATAAACAAAATAGATAATGTTTAAAATTAAGGTATTCTGACCCCAATAACTTATGTATTTCTTCTTATACGGGGCTGTAAAAGGGGTCATTTTTTGTACCTTGACTTGCAGTTTTTACCGGTACTACTTATGCACCTGTTTCTGGAGTGCAAATTCCGATTTCTATGTCTGCAGGAAGAATGAACACGTTAATTTTTTTCCCATAAACTCAGCACGAAATGCTTGTCTATGCCGGTGCCCGCAGTTTGTGGATTGTCCGCATGGAGATTCTCCTTGCAGACATTCCGTAGTGTGAACATAGCCTTAGTGTCCTGAGAGAGGAGAGGAAATGTGGGCACTGTAGTCTTTCACATTGAAAATCCCACCCACAGCAAGCCCTGGCGGCATCAAAAAACAGTGCTGCATAGAACTAGACAAGATAGAATCAGGTCATGCCAATACAATAGTAATGGTTGGTCATTTTCATTAAGGGACATAGGCACCTTTTCATGCTTGTTCTTTCCGTGTTCTATCAGGGACATCCAGCGGGCACATAGGGTGGTGGCTGCCCTGCAGGCCGGCATGTGCTTCATCAACAATTACAACGTGAGCCCAGTGGAGCTGCCCTTTGGAGGATACAAGAAGTCTGGTATGTACCGTATTTCTCCTCTATAGACATAACTAAACAGATGGCACCTATTACCTGTGTAAGTTGTTTCTATAAATCTAACGTTGTAGATCTAATAATAACCGGGACACCCCAGCATTCTAACCTTACTCTAAATGCTTAATTGCTTGTTCTAATATATTAGAACAAGAAACTTCTAGGATAATAATGAAATATGAATTATTGTCTGCAGGTTTTGGACGTGAGAATGGACAAGTTGCCATTGAGTATTATTCCCAGCTGAAGACGGTCTGTGTGGAGATGGGAAATGTAGAGTCCGTGTTTTAAATGGACATGAAGTTATTACAGTGCTATCTTTTTGATAATGTTCCATATTAAATGAATGGCTTTTTTGTATTTTGGCAGCACTAAATAGCATTGTAGACTACGCTATTCAATATCTTAGAGGACCCATCACCACTGCTGACATGTCTGTTTTGTTTTTGGGAAATATAAGACATTACTAAAACAACTTTCTGACATCCTTACTTTATTATTCTTCCTAGAAAGTTATAAATAAACTGACAAGTGGGTGTAACCAAGGTGCAAAACTACAACTCCCAGCATGCCCAGACAGCCTTTGGCTGTCTGGGCATGCTGGGAGTTGTAGTTTTGCAACAGCTGGAGGCACACTGGTTGGGAAACACTGCCCTATACACTAACCTTGTTCAATCAGTACTGACTTGGGCATGCTGGGAGTTGTTTTGCAACAGCTGTAGGCACACTGGTTGGGAAACAATGTACAAGATTAGTGTGTAAGGAAGTGTTTCCCACCCAGGGTGCCTCCAGCTGTTGCAAAACTACAACTCCCAGCATGCCCAAATCAGTACTGATTGTACAAGGTTAGTGTGTAGGGCAATCACTATTGATTTGGGCATGCTGGAAGTTGTAGTTTTGCAACAGCTGGAGGCACACTGGGGAAACACTGCCCCTACACACTAACATTGTACAATCAGTACTGATTGTGAAAGGACACACCCCTTTGTCAAGGGGGAACAGCAACACCCACTTACCAAATTTCATAAATATTCAGGAGGAATAATTAAGGAACAAAATGAGGCAGAATTATGAGAAGGTGCTTCAAAACTGTTTTTTGGAAATACTTGTAGAAAAAATAGAAAAACAGTAGTCAGATGTAAACTTGCTCAAATGTATGTCAAGAGGAAACTCCTGGCATATGATTGTCTCATAAAAAACTGTGAACATCCTGGTTGTCCCTAGGCAGCACAAGTTTTTGTGTGCTGCCTACAGACTCGTGGAAATTTCAGGTAAGATACATTTTCCACTTTCCAGTAATACATATTGGGGGAGATTGGTTGGTTGCTATGGGCAACTGGTCAACATTTGCCCTGCACAGGTTTTGATCAGATTTTTTTCTTTTATTTTTGAAAAGGCCTCTGAAAAATGAAGGAAGCGATCCGATTGGTTGCTATGGGCAACTGGTAAACTTTTCCTCTCCACTAGTTTTGATAAATCTCCCCTAATATTAGACATACAAGGGTAAATGTGAACAGAGCCTTAGTGCACTGTAATCCATTCTCATTTCATACACTTCTGACACAGTTTGAGTGAAAATAAAGAAAATTCTACTTTAGTACGGAAAAGTGAAGTATTCTTCTAAAACGTAGACATTATATGGACAGCTAGAATGTGGTGTGAATGGACCCCATACAGTATGACATTCTTTTTTATTTTTTTTTTTTATACTAGGTGATTTATATTAGTACAAATAACTATGTAACTGGGAAACTCTTCAGGAGTAAGGCCTACTGCATTTAAACAAAATATGTCATCTATGTATTGCTAGATTGTTGAGTCTGATTGCTAGGACCCACACCAATCCTCAGACCAGTGAGCTGTAGACACCCACTTACCTGTACGCATAAGGTTTGGAGGACTATGAATGGAATGGTCAGGTCTATGGCACTTTTAATCAGTGCCATTGACTTAGTCGAGGACATGCTTCATTTAAACTCCGCCTAGCCATGGTGTTGCAGCTTTAAAGGCGTACTCCGCTGCTCAGTGTTTGGAACAAACTGTTCCGAACGCTGGAGCCGGCACCGGGAGCTTGTGACGTTATAGCCCTGCCCCTTTCATGATGTCATGCCCCGCCCCCTCAATGCAAGTCTATGGGAGGGGGCGTGACAGCTGTCACACCCCCTCCCATAGACTTGCATTGAGGGGGTGGGGTGTGACATCTGAGGGGGGGGGGGGGGCTATGACGTCACGCGCTTCCGGCTCCAGCGTTCGGAACTGTTTGTTCCAAATGCTGAGCAGCGGAGTACGCCATTAAGGACCATGAATGGGGGTAGTTGGGATTGTGACATTTATCATCCTTCCAGTGGAGAGTGGATTATTTCTTGTAACCAGAAAACCCATTTAAGAAGATGGAGAACTATAGTGTCCATGTTCTGTACCTTCATTGTTTTCAATGATTACACTTGTATACAGTATAATAAAAAAAAACTCCTTACAGTGCTTGAGTTTGTGTGTTTATGTTACAATCTATGTTACAAGTGTATTTTATATACCATCTATATAGGCTTTACTATTGCTTCATCTCAGTAATTTACTCCGTTGAAACTTTGCATAGGAAAATAGCAATGAATGATCAATATAAAAAGGAAAAGAAAAAAACCCAGCAAGCACATTTGGGCCATTTTCATACGGCGTAAAATGTGCAGAATGATCACCCAGAAAACACAGACAGACATTTTGCACATCAGCAGAGTGCTGTCTCATAGACTGCAATGCATTTCCGAGCAAAATCTGTATAAAAGGATAGAAAATGCAATTCTTTTGCGGATGCTGGAATCGGGAAATGTCACCGTGTGAATAGTGCAACAGAAACCCATTGAAATCAGCTGTACTCTGCTGCTGCGGAACGTCTGTGCAGCATTTTGCTGGAATATTCCGCACATACATTACACTGTGTGAATATACCCTTAGACTGCAGACTGAATTTGTTTTTGGCAGCTAAACAATAAGTAATGACCGTCCCGGCTTTTTCTTTAGTAGTTTATCTTGTGACATTGCAGAATACCAGCCTTACGATGATAGTGTGCTCTGTACTTTAGTCTCTGGACCGGACGGATTACATTGTCCTATGTTAACCAGTAACGAAAAATAGGGTGTTTGTGTGAATGTCATTACACCATCGCCAGGGCATTGACTGACAAGTATATTTAAAGAGGCTCTGTGGCCAACTCCGAGTTTTTGGCATCTATAGATAGCTTAAGGGGCTCTGATCACACACCTTCTTACAGTATGTTTATTATACCACTAAATATTCTGGAGATGCAGGGATTTGTAGTTCCTCTGACTAATGAGGCAGTAAGTCAAAGGAGCAGGAACTCTATAATAGGGGTTGTGTTCCAGGGCTCAAGTCCTGCAGGAACGCTTGGGAATGGAGTTCCTGCACTTTTTAAACTAAAGAAATATTGTTCCCATTAGCAGGAGACTTGCATGGCCAGCCCTTGAGTGGAAATCTTGAGTAAGTTCCCCACACTTTTCCCAGGACTTGACCCCTGTTGTGTTTACAGTGCTGACTATAAGGGGCTGTGAATATTTAAATTGGCACTTTGATTAAAATAATTTTTTTTGCATATGATACAGCCGGTAAAATAAATAAGATTTGTAATTTTACTCCCTGTAAATTAAATTAAAAAAATACTGTAAGTCACTTTCATGGCCTTGTACATCTGGTCACTAGGGGTCTCGACCACATTTCATCTGCTCATAAGCACAGACTTTGTTCTCCTGCTGGACTGGCAGGAGACTAAACTCAGGAAGTGTGGTCTGGCCATAGGCACTCGCTCTCTGCGTATCTGTCTGTGTATGAGACATGGAGAGCGTGTGCCATTCACGGCCTATGGCCAGACCGCACTTCTTTAGTTTAGTCTCCTGCCAGTCCAGCAGGATACCAGTCTGTGCTTTTAAAGGGGTACTCCAGTGGAAAAAAAAAAACTGGTGCCAGAAAGTTTTACAGTTTTGTAAATTACTTCTATTAAAAATCTTAAAGGAGTACTCCAGGACTGAAAGACTTATCCCCTATCCTAATGATAGGGGATACGTTTCAGATCGCGGGGGGTCCAACTGCTGGGAACCCCCAGCCCCCGATCTCCCGTATGGGGCCCAGTAGTCTGAGAGAAGGGGGCGTGTTGACCACCGCACAAATGCAGTTGACACGCCCCCTCAATACAACTCTATGGGAGAGCCGGAGCCCTGCCTTCAGCAATCTCCAGCGCTGCATTGAGGGGGTGTGTCGGACGCCACTTCGTGCAGTGGTCGACACACGCTATCTGGCCAGAGAGCCTCGGGCCTGTACACTAGGCAAAAAAAAAGTCTGCTCCTCCCAGCAGGATATACCCGCCCACAGGCACAAAGCTAATCAGTTGTGTCACAAAGCAGTAGGAAAAGCCAAACAAAGGAGAGATGTCCGAAGGACATAAAAAGTAACAGGCAACAAACAACCTGACTAGGAACCATAAATGGGTGGGTGCTGTGTTCCCCAATGAAGGCTACGAGAGAGACTTTACGGTAAGTACAAAAAAAAAATCTTTTCTCGGTCGCCTTATTGGGGAATGCAGATACCATGGAACGTCCCAAAGCAGTCCCTGGGGTGGGAAAAACAGCTGTCAGAGAAGGGAAGAGCAGGCCAGAGACTGAACTTTACCCATTTGCACAGGAATGTGGAAGAGGAAACCAGATACCCACCACCTGGAAACCCCCACAAAATGAGGGGAGAGCTAGGATCCGAAAAGGAAGGAACCAAGCAAGGATGGAGGTCTAACCAAATGCGACAAGAAACAGTTGCCTCTGAGGCCTGCCGTCCAGAGCCCCACACTGACCGGAGAGCGAATAGCACCTCCAAAGAAAAAGCGCAAGACCACAGAGGCCTGGCCCAAACGTGGAAGAGAGAGTGACGAGAACTCCAATTCAGGGATTCCATGAAGCAAACTAACATGGCAAGGAAACTCCAGCTGCCAGAAGAGAAGCGTGCCGGACAGGACCAAAGGGAGAGCCCCACCAGGAGGTCAGCCGCAACTACAGGACCGAGGCAGAGTAGAGAGAATGACGAGAAGGCGGCAGCTGAACACGCCCATCAGAGGGCAAGACCTTCAGAAGGTGAAACTAGAAGCCGCCGGAGAAGAGAGACAAACAAGATCCATGTCCAGGCTCGAACGCAGAGCAATCCGGCCCAGAAGACGACTAGGGCAGGAGCACACTGCTGACTGCTCGGACACCAAACCACAGTCCCAAGGCCACGCTGCCAAGGAATCGGGTGGAAGCGAAAACTGAAAGAGCACACAGTATCGCCAGGAAGGGCGAGGAAAATTAAGGGCGACGAGAGGACAATGCTCATCTAGGTGCAAATTGCTGGACAGAGGTAACCAGGAGGACAGAAGGGCCCTTGGCCACAAGGTCCGTTAACCCCCGGAGGGAGACTATGAGAGACAAACAGGCTGGTGAGGAGGTTAGAACTGTCCGGAAACCCTGGAGCAGTCGTCACAAGAACCAGATTTTCCCAGATCCGGGAATAAGTTGAGGGACCGCGGGGGGGGGTTTCCTACACCAGAAGTGGCTAAGCAAACCCAAGCCTGAGTGAAATGCCCCAGGGTGAAGAGCCCCTAGGCCAAAAAAAAAAGAATAGGGAAACCCCCTCGGATACCGAGACGTGTAACCGCCACCTGGAGGATAGAACAACGCAAAGAAGTCCTGCACACACAACATCAAGGGAGAGGGTCCTGAACAAGTCTAGGACCACCATGAAAGTGGCATACCCTATGAGGGAAAGGCAGGCAGAGCACCAGGCAACACTAGCACAGAGATCACTGCGCAGCCTAAGCGCTGTCAGCTACAAGGGACGAGAGGCTAGACACGGCCGACCAAGCATTGGATCCCAGTGGTCAGTACGGACTGGATGACTTCAAAGAGACACAGCCCAGAAGGCAAGGCACAGCTGAAAGAACAAAAAAACATGAACAGTGCCATGCCTGCAAAACTCCCTGTAGGAAGGAGAAGCGGAATGGCTGAAATCCAGATAGCTGGTAGTCCACCAAGCCACCCCGAGGCTGGTAATGGCAGGGATCAACGAGATGGCTGGACACTCCATAGGAGGGATATAGAATATCGCCCAGAAGAGAAGAAATGCAATGAACACAGGGAAAAAATAGGCCACCTACGAAGCCTACCCATAAGCCAGGGGCGAACAATGACCGCATGATGAATAGCAGGCATTGTAAAGTAGGCAATAGAAATTGGTAGCAAGACCATTACTACCCATGCCATGAAGAAAAACATGATGGTTGAACCAGCCAGAGCAGTGGAGTAGTTAATCTCACCATGACTCCTTTGCTGGGAAGGGAAATGTAAACCCTGGACTAGCCAGAGTCGAAATCACTGCTAATGACTGCAAAGGACTCCCCCCGTGGAAGGGGGAAGAGAAGAGGCTGTAGTGACCCGTGCAGGTACTCCACAAACCTGCCCTTTCTATAAAAGGAGGAGGGGGGGGGGGGGGGGAGTACGCTGGCTGTGAGAGCCACAGCAGGTAGTCCACAAAATACTGCCCCTAGAAAACCACTGATACTTCACATAAGGAAGGGGGGAAAAGGACGCCATGACTGTCCAGAGCTGGGGGAATACGCAGGGTCACTCTACAGAGCCCCTCATTCCAGTAGTAGGGTACTAGAACTGCCGCCGTGAAAGAGACACTCAGGCATGGTCCTCCGGTCAGGACAAAAGCAGACACCACTGTACACCCATTTTACATCACACATGGCAGCGATAAAGTGGTCACTGGTGAAGGTGGTACATTGCACCTAGAGGGACAGTCATGGGACACCTCCCACATGTAGTGGGGGATCGGAATCTCAGCTACAATGTGGCAGACCGCATGCTTCCCCAGACGTTATAGAGAGTGCTCAGCACACGCAGGATCACCCCTTCGGCAACTCCCACGTACAGTGGGGTACCGGAATTGCCCATGCGGTGGTGACAGACATCGTGCTGTCTATGGGTGTCACAGAAGGTCCAATCTGCATCGGTCCACTCACACGTACAGTGGGGTCCTGGAACTGCAGATGCGGCAGATGTCACGTACTTCCTAGGAGTTGTAGCGGGTCCATTGCACATCGGTCAACTCTCACTCACAGTGGAGTGCCAGAACTGCGCAGGGGGTCTGAGGGAGATACTCCAAACTGCTAAAGCGACAGGAGTAGGAGAAGGGCCATAGAAAAAACTATGAAACTGTAATAACCATGTGTGGCCACTAGAGGGGGGCCTAACACAGCAAGAGAAAACAGTGCTTACAATGTTCAATTTTTTTTGTTGTTAATATGCAGACTGCCCAGCCCTCAGGGCGCACTGGTGAAGACATGCCCCCAGGAGCTGCCAAAAATGGCCTACAGTAAGGAAGAAGCTGGGGACTAAATTTATGGAGCGCCCGAAAGCCGCCGGGAATTGCAGTGTGCTGGATGCCACGTCTCCCAGGTAGCCGTTCCAGAAACCAGGCTGGGGACCGAACGGGGTCTCGGCTGTACGATCGGGGCGCTGGCAGCCGGGAAAAGAGAAGGAGCGCTGCAAAAAACGTGTCTCCCCAACGGTGCACTGCCCGGCCTTGGACCGATGACTCTTGAAACGCGGCCAGGCACTAAGCCTGGCCGCAATACAGGGGGGGACTGGAGTGTTAAGACACCCGGCAGCCAGCTAGCCGATAGGGATCTCAGCAGCCATGGGGTGGAAGCGGAGCTGGGGGAAAAATGTCCATAGCTGAGTGGAGCTGGGGGTTAGTGGCCGGATGAGGGAGGCACAGGCCACCGGACTGACCCCTACAGGTATGGTGCTGGGGCCATGAGGGGTCTTGCCCAGAGCAGCCACCAGAAATGGCAGCCGAGGAACTGGGCACAGTGTATAGGACCCCTAGAAGGTAGAGGAGAAAGGGAGGGGGGAATGTAGTACATACTCATCCGCAGACCTCATCTTCCTATACTTACCCTGAAGTCTTCGCCAGCTAAAAACCGCACTGCATCACGCCAAGCTGCCATAGCGAGGAGTGCAGGGGAAAGTGGGGGACTTAACATCCCTAGCTAGAAAATAAAACTGAAAAGAGAAGGTCTGGAAAGAACCTAAAATGGATTAGCTCAGTGCCTGTGGGCGGGTATATCCTGCTGGAAGGAGCTGACTTCTTTCTTTTGCCTAGTGACCAGCCGCCTAGTGGACGGCAGCATAATACCCATGGTCTCTGTGTTCCCCAATAAGGCGACCAAAAAATTGCCTTATTCTCAGCTTTTTTTTTTAGCAAGGCAGTCGTTCTCTTTGAGGTGTTTGGGGTTGTTATCATGGTGGAATACTGCCTTGCGGCCCAGTCTATAACGGGAGGGGATCATGCCCTACATGTAGGGTCTTCATCCGGTAACCTGATGAAGACCCTAGTCCAAGGTCGAAACGAGTCATTTGTATGAATAGATTCAATTGATATCTACACTCCAGTCTAATAGATGTGCCAGAACACAGGAAATGTTTTTATTTCTCTGAACATCACAGTACATGTTGGCTTTTATGGTCCCTCAATCTGTAGCTCCTCAGTGCCAGCAGCCCAGACCATGACACTCCAACCACCACACTTGTCTTTGTACTCCTCATCTGGTTGTCTCTCTCCCTCTCCACCATCTGAACCAAATAGGTTTATCTTGGTCTCTTCAGACCACAGGACATGGTTCCAGTAATCCATGTCCTTAGTCTCCTTGTCTTCAGCAAACTGTTTGCATTCTTTCCTGTGCATCATCTTCAGAAGAGGCTTCCTTTTGGAATCACAGCCATGCAGACCAATTTGATGTAGTATGCAGAGTGTGGTCTGAGTACTGACAGGCTGACCCCCCCCCCCCCTTCAACCTCTGCAGTCATGCTGGTCGCACTATTTCCCATAGAAAACCTCTAGAACTCTAGATGCTGAGCACGCCTCTTGGGCCATGGAGTCCACCAGAGCTTCACAGGTTGACACTGGAGTCCTCTTTCCATTTTGATGCAGATTGCAGTGTATAGTCTGAACACTGACTGCCCCCCCCCCCCCCTCAACCTCTGCAGTGATGCTGGCTGCACTAGTTCCCAAAGAGAACCTATAGATATGAAGCTGAGCACGTGCACTGAACTTCTTTGGTTGACAACGGCTAGGCCTGTTCTGAGTTGAACCTGTCCTGTGAAACAGCTATATGGTCTTTCCCACGGTGCTGCAGATCAGTTTCAGGGTCTTGGCAATCTGACTGTGGTCACATCCAACTTTAACCCCTTAAGGACTGAGGGGTTTTCGGTTTTTGCACTTTAGTTTTTTCCTCCTCACCTTTCAAAAACCATAACCCTTTCAATTTTGCACCTAAAAATCCATATGATGGCTTATTTTTTGCGCCACCAATTCTACCTTGCAATGACATCAGTCATTTTACCCAAAAATCTACAGCAAAACGGAAAAAAAAAATCATTGTGCGACGAAATTGAAGAAAAAACGCCATTTTGTAACTTTTGGGGGCTTCCGTTTCTATGCAGTACATTTTTCAGTAAAAAAGACGCCTTATCTTTATTCTGTAGGTCCATATGATTAAAATTATACCCTACTAATATAGGTTTGATTTTGTCGTACTTCTGGAAAAAATCATAACTACATGCACGGAAATTTATACATTTAAAATTGTCATCTTCTGACCCCTATAACTTTTTTATTTTTTAGCGCCGTGATCTGACGTTTTTAGCGGTACTATTTTTATATTGATCGGACTTTTTGATCGCTTTTTATTCATTTTTTCATTAAATAAAAGACCAAAAATACGTTATTTTGGACTTTGGAATTTTTTTGCACGTACTTCATTGACCGTGCGGTATAATTAATGATATATTTTTAGAGTTCGGACATTTACGCATATGTTTATTTTTATTTACAGATTTTTTTATGGGAAAAGGGGGGTGATTTCAACTTTTATTAGGGAAGTGGTTAAATGACCTTTAACTTTTTTTTTTTCACTTTTTTTTTTTGCATGCTATAGCTCCCATAGGGAGCTATAGCACTGCACACCCTGATCTCCTATGCTGATCCCTGCAGAGCCATAGCTCTGCATGGATCAGCGAGATAGGGGCTCGATTGCTCAAGCCTGTAATTCAGGCTTGGAGCAATCAAACCCAGATCGGACGCCGCGGACACCTCCGCCTGCGTCCCAGCTGATCGAAACATCGCGATTTAATCGCGATGTCCCGATCAGCTCGACTGAGCTGCCGGAAGGAGTTTACTTTCGTTTTCAGACGCGGCGGTCAACTTTGATCGCCGCGTCTGAAGGGTTAACAGCGCGCGGCACAACGATCGGTGCTGTTAGCCCAGGGTCCCGGCTTTGGTTAGCAGCCAGGATCGACCCGGTGTTATGTGGACCCCGTTTTTAACACCGGGAGCGGGCTCAGGACATACTGGTACGTTCTAAGTCCTTAAGGGGTTAACGGAAATTCGTCAAACACCTCTGGGGTGTTAAGGCTCACTGTACCCCTTGTTACGTTCCATGAGGTGTGTAGTTTCCCAAATGGTATGCCAAGTGGATTTTGTTTTCCTTCTGTTCTGGCACCATGGGGGCTTCCTAAATGCGACATTCCACCCTCTAATGTCTTCAAAAAGTAAAAACATGTCACCTTTATGATGCAAACATAAAGTAGACATATTGTATTTGTGAATCAAAATATAAAAATGTATTTGGAATGTCTATCTTCCTTACAAGCAGAAAGTTTCAAAGTTAGACAAATGCAAAATTTTCATGAAATTTTTGAATTTTTCACCAAGAAATGATGCAAGTATTGGCAAAAATTTACCACTAACAAAGTAGAATAGGTCACGAAAAAAACTCTCTCTGAATCAGAATGAAAAAGGTAAAAGCATCCCAAAGTTATTAATGCTTAAATTGACAGTGGTCAGATGTGCAAAAAAGGGCTCAGTCCTTAAGGTGAAAATGGGCTGCTTCCTTAAGGGGTTAAAGGGGTACTCCGCTCCTAGACATCTTATTCCCTATCCAAAAGGATAGGGGATAAGATGTCTGATCGCAGGGGTCCCACCGCTGGGGACCCCCGCGATTTGATGCACCCGGCGTTCGTTTAGAGCGTCGGGTGCAGCTTCGGAGGCTCGTGACATCACATCCACACCCCCTCAATGCAAGTCTATTGGAGGGGGCGTGACGGCCATCATGCACTCTCCCATAGACTTTCATTGAGGGGGCATGGCCGTTATGTCACGGGCCTCTGCCCTGCATAGACAGTAATCCGGTACGGAGCGAAGTTAGCTCCATGCACCGGATGTCTGGGGTGCCGCAGCATAGATTGCAGGGTCCCCAGCAGCAGGACCACCGCAATCAGACATCTTATCCCGTATCCTTTGGATAGGGAATAAGGTGTCTAGGGGCGGAGTACCCCTTTAATGGCTGTGTTGGGTAATGAGGGGACACTAAATTAAACATTAAAGGAAAACTGTCCGCTTTCTTCCCCCGCACTAACCAGCGGTACTGGATGGTAGTCTGGGGGATTTTGATCAGTTTGATCCTTACCGTGCCCAGATCCGCTGCGCCGTAATTTTCTATTTTTGGTATATTCAAATGAGGTGCTAACTGGCACTCTGACATCAGTGCCGGGCCGCAGCGCTGCCCAGCTCATCAATATTCTTCCGCCTCTCCCCGCTCTGTAATGAAGAAAGAGGGGAGGAATATGGAAGAGCTGGGCGGTGCTGCGGCCAGCGGCACTGATGTCAGAGTGTCAGTTAGCACCTCATTTGCATATATACAGAAAATAGAAGATTATGGACGAACGGCACGGCGGCTCTGGCCACGGTAAGGATCAAACTGATCAGCGCCCCCCGCACTACCAGCCAGTACCGCTGGTTAGTGCGGAGAAAGAAACCGGACAGTTTTCCTTTAAACACTTATACAGGATGTGCACTTAGTTAACAGTAAATCTAGCTGTAGTGACCAGTGTCGGGCGGCTGCTGCCATGGCTAATAAAATCATGGGGTGCATCAATAGGGGCATAGATGCCCACGACAAGGAAATAATTCTACCGCTGTACAAATCACTAGTCAGACCACACATAGAATACTGTGTACAGTACTGGTCAGACCACACATAGAATACTGTGTACAGTACTGGTCAGACCACACATAGAATACTGTGTACAAGAAAGATATAGTGGAGCTGGAGTGGGTTCAAAGACGGGCAACCAGAGTAATACGGGGAATGGGAGGACTACAGTACCCAGAAAGATTTGCAGAATTGGGGTTATTTCGTTTAGAAAAAAGAAGGCTTAGGGGGGACCTAATAACTATGTATAAATATATCAGGGGACAGTACAGAGATCTCTCCCATGATCTATTTATACCCAGGACTGTATCTATAACAAGCTGAGATCCTCTACGTCTAGAGGAAAGAAGGTTTCTACACCAGCACAGATGGGGGTTCTTTACTGTAAGAGCAGTGAGACTATGGAATTCTCTCCTGGAGGAGGTGGTCATGGTGAACTCTGTAAAAGAGTTCAAAAGAGTCTGGAAGCATTTTTGGAGAATAATAACATTACTGGTTATGTATAATAGATTTATATGGACAGAACGTTGATCCAGGGATTTATTCTGATGCCATATTTGGAGTCGGGAATGAATTTTAACCTCTAGTATTTTTTTTTTTTTGCCTTCCTCTGGATCAACTCAGTAGGGACTCATTAGGGTTATAGGTTGAACTTGAGGGACTCCGGTCTTTTTTCAACCTTCTGAACCATGTAACTATGTTATACATTGTAGCAGAGGGTAATGTCTTCAGAGTTGTCACATGAAAACATTTACAAAAAAAAAAAAAAAAAAGGGAGATGCTGTGGTAGTTCATCGCTTCTGGGGGCACCACAACATCTAACCAGCATTTCAGTCTGGAATTATTATTAAAGGGGTTCTCCGGTGCTTAGACATCTTATCCCCTATCCAAAGGATAGGGGATAAGATGCCTGATCACGGGAGTCCAGCCGCTGGGGACCCCCATGATCTTGCACGCGGCACCCCGTTTGTAATCAGTCCCCGGAGCGTGTTCGCTATCACGCCCCCTCCCATAGGCTTACATTGAGGGGCGGCGCATGACGTCACACGGGGGCGGAGGCGTGATGTCACACGCCGTCGGCCCTGTGGTCGCCGGTAATCAGACCCGGAGCACTTCGGATATGATTACCGGCGACCACAGGGCCGACGGCGTGTGACGTCACGCCTCTGCCCCGTGTGACGTCATGCGCCGCCCCTCAATGTAAGCCTATGGGAGGGGGCGTGATAGCGAACACGCTCTGGGGACTGATTATAAACGGGGTGCCGCGTGCAAGATCACGGGGGTCCCCAGCGCTGGGACTCCCTCGATCAGGCATCTTATCCCCTATCCTTTGGATAGGGGATAAGATGTCTAAGCACCGGAGAACCCCTTTAAAAAAGCTAATTAAGGTGAGATTTAAGTTAGTGCCAGGTCCAGAGAGGTACTGCTCAAGGGTGAAGTTAAAAATACTGAGAATCTACAACTTAGACTTTTTTTTTTTATTATTATTTAATATATCCACTATAGGACAATAAGGTTATCACTGTAAAATTACTCAGTGGAACTGGCCTGAAATTCCACATTTTGGTTACAAGCCGATTTAATTGTCCATTTTGGAGCGTTGTGCATTACTCTTTGCATAACTCATGCTGAACAGGTCCATATACCTCTATTGAGTGAACAGATGGCAGGAAAGTGTAAAACTACACTTTCCTATACACAGTTATGATAGGATGACAGTTTGTGCTCCTCTTTTACAGGTAGCCAATTGCAAATAAGGGGTCAGTGGTGCCCCCCAAAAAATCCATACCTGCTGATTTTGATTGAGATCTCATTTTAAAGGGGTACTCCACTGGAAAACATTTTCTTTTAAATCAACTGGTGCCAGAAAGTTAAACAGATTTGTAAATTACTTCTATTAAAAAATCCCATTCCTTCCAGTACTTAGCCAATGCATATTACACAGGAAGTTATTTTCTTTTGGAATTTCCTTTGTCTGACCACAGTGCTCTCTGCTGACACCTTTGTCCATGTCAGGAACTGTCCAGAGTAGGAGTAAATCCCCATAGCAAAACTCTCCTGCTCTGGACAGTTCCTGACACGGACAGTGGTGTCAGCAGAGAGCACTGTGGTCAGACAGAACGGAAATTCAAAAAGAAAAGAACGCCCTGTGGATCATACAGCAGCTGATAAGTACTAGAAGGATTGGGATTTTTTTTTTTTTTTTACAGAAGTCATTTACAAATCTGTTTAATTTTCTGGCACCAGTTGATTTAAAAGAAAATGTTTTCCAGTGGAGTACCCCTTTAACATACATCCTTGTCCAAGAGACGTCCTTCAATAGCAGACAGGATGCTGCTAATAACAGAAGATACTTCTAAGTAGAAACCCGCCCAGTGGACACTTAAAAGGTTTATCCTAAGATTGAAACGCATCCATGGGATCTGGGATAACTAGCTGATCAGTGGGATCAGACAGCAGACCCCCACCAATCATGAGATCAAAGGTCAATCGTTCAAAAAATGGCTGGAGCGCCACACAATCCATTCTCTGTGGCAGTGTTTCCCAACCAGGGTGCCTCCAGCTGTTGCAAAAACTACAGCTCCCAGCATGCCCGGACAGCCGTTGGCTGTCCGGGCATGCTGGGAGTTGTAGTTTTTGCAACAGCTGGAGGCACCCTGGTTGGGAAACACTGCTCTATGGGACTTCTAAACATCACAGACAATAAATAGAGCGATGACTGAGCATGAGCGCTGCCGATTCATTCACCCAGAGAACAATTGATTTCCATTCTCACAACCTTAAGACTTCGTTATCACCTCTCCTGCGGATAGAGAATAAGTATCTGATCGTTGGGGGTCCCAGCAGTCGGACCCCCACTTATTAGTGATTGGCTGAGCGGCGCTGTGATGTCACGCCTACTGCTCCAGCTGGCTCCATGAAGCAGATTGTCAGCGTGGACCGGTCAGTGACAGGGCGTCTTAATATCGCAGGCTACTAGAGAGTAGTGGAAGGGGAGTTGAAGTATTATTTTATTGGGCAGGCTGGGGCCATTATTGTTAAAACAATAAAATAAAAATAAATAAACAGCATACCCAGTATTATGATATTTTTATAAAATTTATTAAACTTTGTCCTATTAAAGATATCTATATAGGCCCGATCCACCCCTCAAGCACCAATCCGGGTGAACCAGGGTTTAGCGTTCATTTTACTGTCTCCTGCCAGTGAACATATCTGGTCGCATTGTTTTCTCACGTCAAATCAGCTTAACACCAGGTTTTTGGGTGCAGAGACCAGCCGAGCAGCTTGAATGCAGAGCAAACGGTAGTGCCGAAGAGACCGAGCAGAGCTAAAGAGCCGATGGCTCCTCTGGAACGTTTGCTTGGATCTAACCAAAAGAGAAAAGGGGAAACAAAAGCCGTCTGTTAGATGTCAATGATAAAAAGAGTCTACACCAGTGGCCTCCAAACTGTAGACCTCCGAGCATGCTGGGAGTTGTAGTTTTGCAAGTCTGGAAGTCAGAATAGTTTGGAGACTATTGGTCAAAGTCTCTAAACACCATCATAGTTTTTGTCGACACCATTTGCAGTACATACGCATGACCATAACTCCATTTTGATAGGAGACTTTTGAGACCCCTATTTTTAAAGGGGGAGCGAGACATAAAACAAAAAAGTCATTAACCCCTTAATGATGCAGCAATTTTTAGTTTTCATTCTCACAAGCTCCCGATGCCGGCTCCAGCGTTCGGAACGTTCGGAGCAGCAGAGTACCCCTTTAAGGTCCCACAATTTACTTTGATTGCGGGATTGAAAAGGTTAATAGCTGTGCAGGCCATCAATGCCAGATTCCTGGACGATCAGCTGTTTGTCAGCTGATCTGCTGCACACAGTATAAAGCTGGTAGCAGACACCTCTGTACATTGTGTAATGGCCTTGCTGGGTTATTGAAGCTCAGCTTACATTCACATCAATAGGAGCGGCTAAAGCCCAGTACAGCCATTACATGCTGGGAGTTGTAGTTTTGCAAAAGCTAGAGGCACACTGGTATACAAAGCACTGCACTACACAGTGTACAGAGGTGTCTGCTCTCTTCTGTATGTGCAGGGGCCGTAGCTCTGACAGGCAGCTGATCGGCAGAGGTGCTGGGTGTTGGCACCCCACTGATCTGATATTGGGGGCCAATCCTGAAGAGAGTTCAACAATAAAATTTAGCCTGGAAAATCCCTTTCAGACAAACTAAATAGTAAACATAGTAATAGAAAGGTATCTAAGAAGCTGTAAAGGAGGAAAAACAACTGGGCGTATATAGTGGTCCCTCAACATACAATGGTAATCCGTTCCAATTGAACCATCGTTTGTTGAAACCATTGTATGTTGAGGGGTCCATGCAAAGTATAGGACAGTGGTCTACAACCTGTGGACCTCCAGATGTTGCAAAACTACAACACCCAGCCAACGGCTGTCCGGGCATGCTGGGAGTTGTAGTTTTGCAACATCTGGAGGTCCACAGGTTGAAGACCACTGGTATAGGAAGTTGTACTCACCTGTCCCCGCCGCTCCGGACAGTCACCGCTGCCCTGGATGTCGCGTCCCCGACGCTCCGGCATCCTCGTTCTCCGTCATCACATCGCTACGCACATGGCTCCTATTGGATGACGGGACGGCGTGCGCAGCAACGTGATGACGATATAGAGCGCCGACGATGCAGGGATCCCGAAGAGGACGCGCCGGAGCCCCGAGGACAGGTAAGAGACATCACCGGAGCTCACGGGGCACCGTAAACGGTTATCCGGTGGCAGCTGAAGCAGTCTGCGCTGCCAGAGAGCTGTTTATGCGATGACCCCGACATACAAAAAGCATTGTGTGTTGATGCTGCCTTCAACATGCGATGGCCTCTGAGAGATAATATAATATATATATAGATATATATAGATATATATAGATATAGATATATATAGATATAGATATATATAGATATAGATAGATATAGATAGATATAGATATATATAGATATAGATATATATATAGATATAGATATATATATATAGATATAGATATAGATATAGATATATATAGATATCTATATATATCTATATATATCTATATATATCTATATATATATATATATATATTCGTATTGCCATAGAAATATAAGTCTTCAGCAGAAGGAAGAAAACAGTTTCTAGCGCCACCTAGAGGTACCTACACTATAAGTCAATATCTGACCCATTTGAGACCCCCCCAGGATCTAAAATGTTATCCCCTATCCTGCAGATAGTGGATACGTTTTTGTACATTATCTCCTTTAATAAGGATTTTACCTAATATCCCTAGTTGGGTTTCATTAGGTGGCGATAAACAGGTTCAATCCTATTAGAGGAGCGCTAGCTTACATAGGTTTTTCCTGCAAGTCTCCATAAATTGTTTTGCCTTAAAGGGATGCACCAGGCCACAAGATTTTTGGAGTTAAAGAATAGGCCATTTATGGTTTTATACTAGTGTAATATTCTCTCATTATGAGTTCCATAAGGTTCCTAAGATTGCGTCGCCACTTACACTGACAAGAAGTGTTGTAGTCCACAAGAAAATTACATTGTCACATTTTGCGGCAGCCATTTTGCAACTCTGCTTGTTAAAGGGGTATTCCGGCGCTAAGACATCTTATCTCCTATCCAAAGGATAAGGGATAAGATGCCTGATCGCGGGGGTCCCGCCGCTGGGGACCCCCGTGATCTTCCACGCCGCACCCCGTTAGAATCAGCCCCGGAGCGTGCTCGCTCCGGGTCTGATTACTGGCGATCATGGGGACGGAGCATTGTGACATCACGGCTCCGCCCCCGTGTGACGTCACACTCTGCCCCTCAAAGCAAGCCTATGGAGGGGGAGTGACAGCTGTCACGCCCCCTCCCATAGGCTTGCATTGAGGGGGCAGAGCCGTGACGCCACTATGCTCCGTCCCCGTGATCGCCAGTAATCAGACCCGGAGCAAACACGCTCCAGGGGCTGATTCTAACAGGGTGCCGCGTGCAAGATCACAGGGGTCCCCAGCGGCGGGACCCCCACGATCAGGCATCTTAGCGCCGGAGTACCACTTTAACTTTTCAGTGCAGGGGGCCTGGCTTTGTTCTGCATTATTTCACCACCTAATTCATGACGTCACGGCCCTGCTCTCGGCTCACCATGCACAGAGCCTAGAAGTGAGGCCTCACAGGAATTGTAGGTTTTAACAGCAACGTGCGCCATGATGGTGAAATCAGAAGAGGGCAGTGAAGTCGCCTAAGAGCGAAATCTTCAAGCATAAACAGATATATGAAATTCCATGTATTAGGTTTTTTTTTTTTTTTTTAAACACACACCCTTTACTGTGAATATGTGCCCCTGAAAATCTTGGCTGTGATGTAGAAGGTATAGAAATGTGACTGAAGTGCTCACCTCCTGTAGAGTATCCAGCAGCGTACAGCTCCCTGCCAACAATCCAGGTAACGCCAAGCACACTAGCAGCACGCTACACAGGCGGAAAGAGGAAACAGATTACACTATGTACTAAAGGTAACAAGTCACACAAAGCTCTAAAGTGTTCAGTCGTTTCCAAGTTATCGAAATGTGGCGCACTGTATTGTAAATAAATAGCCAGTCTCCTGGCAAACTTAAGATTTCCATTAGAACACTGCCCAGGTTATGACTATGTCTAGAACATGGTAAACCACAGAATAATTACGTGGGCATCTAGCTATGCCAGGTACTGGATATAATATAATATAATATATACACACTTTGGATGGGACCCTAACACGCTCACTACTCACCTCTGCTGGGCATATAGCAATCAATTTAAAAAGGAAAACTGTCAGAAGTGTCACCCACACAAACCAGTGGTACTGCCTGGTAGTGTGGGTGACGCTGAGAATATGCAAATTAGCAGTAAGTGGCACAGGCGGGGTTACGATTCAGCCTTTGGGCACTGTGACGTCAGCGATGTTTCTTCAACTTTTGGCCCGGCTAATCATTATTCACAGCCTCCCTCCGCCTCTCCTCCTCCCCGCTCAGCTGCTTCCGGGTGTAGCCAGGAGGCTGCACATGCGCAGTAAACGCGATTACAGAGCGGGGAAGAGGGGGAGAGACGGAGGGAGGCTGTGAATAATGATTAGCCGGGCAGAGAGCTGAACAAACAGCGCTGACGTCACAGTGCCCAAAGGCTGAATCGTAACCCCGCCTGTGCCACTTTTTTTTAAATGCCTCTGAAAAAAAAGCAGCAATCTGATTGGTTGCTATAGGCAACTGCTCCACTCTTCCTCTACACAAGTTTTGATAAAACTTGTGTAGAGGAAGAGTGGAGCAGTTGCCTATAGAAACCAGATTGTTGCTTTCATTTTTCAGAGGCATTTAAAAAAAACTAAATCCACATCTCCATAAGCTTTTATAAGTCTCGCTCTTTCCCCCCTCCCCCCATATGTGTCTGATGAAGCAGCCCTATATATTTACTATGCCCCCCCCCCCCCGCCACTAGATTAGTTTACAGTAAAACTATACAAGAAACCAGATGCTATGATAATGCCATATTGTTCTATTTGCTTGTTCATGATATTTTGCATAACTTGTCCTTTACAGACTGAAGATTATTTATCGTGCAGGTTGAGCAAACAAATGGCCATTATTTAGTGGTTACAAAGTCCCCTGGATTTAGGCCAAGGTGCTCTGGCTGCAATAAGACGGCCTTATACAGAATCCACTACTTCTATATTTCACAACTAAACTTTGTACATGCTAAAGTCTGGGCCAAACCACTCCCTGCCTTTCCCTTCCAATCTGACCTTGCTAACCCTTCTACACCAGTGTTTCCCAACCAGTGTGGCTCCAGCTGTTGAAAATCTACAACTCAAGGCATGCCCGGATGGCCAAAGGCAGTCTGTGCTTGCTGGTAGTTGTAGTTTTGCAACAGCTGGAGGCACACCGATTTGGAAAACACAGGCGGACATTCCACAATTAGCATGTTCTGCATTAGCAGTCTCAGACTGCTAATGCATTTCCGAGTGGATTCAACCAAAAGAATGAATCCTGAAGAATCAGAATCTCCTTGACTGGAACACCAGCTGTAGAAATTCCGCCCATTGCACGGTGCAGCAGAATCAAAATTTCCAAACTGAATTTTTCTGCCAGGTTCCACTCGGAAGTTCTGTCGTTTGAACAAGACCTAAGGGTTAAGACTCTTTAAAAAGGAAAAAAAATAAATAAATACACCCCCCCCCCCCCCCCACGATTTCCTGTACGGGGCGCCCTGGAGCGGCGCGTCACAACCTCAACCCAAAGTGCCACCTCCATATATCTCTATGGGAGATCTGAAGATTGGGGGCCCCACTTCGGGCTCGGGTCGTGACGCGCAGCTCCAGGGGAGAGCCGGGGCCCTCGCACTCGGACCCTCCGCGATCTTAAACTTATCTCATCTTATATCTTGAAGATGGGGGATACGTTTTTTTTTTCTTGAGACTACTCCTTTGAATCCTAACTCTTAGGCCTTGTTTGCACGACAGAACTGAGCAGAACCTACGTTCAGAAATTCTGTTTCAGCTTTCAATGGGATTCTGCTGCACCGTGCAAACAGCGGAATGTTCCAGTGAAGGAAATTCAGATTCTTCGGGCATCACTCTTTCCACGGATACATTTTTTTTTTCATGTAACTACTCCTATAATACCTCTGGGGATCTAAGAAGTATTAATGGGGACTACCTGGTATCACTGGTGGTCTACGGTACTGAAGGGGTTAATAGGGATATCCAATATCTATGGTGGTGTAAAGATATAGGTTCATTTCTACTATACTCTAATTCTAGAGTAGTTTAATACATGTTATATCTTTTACTACCGCATAAGGAGTTAATGATACAGAACTCCAGTGTCGCCACAAGAGCCCATGCACACTAGGGAATTTTTGCCTACAGAAATTCTAAGCTGAGATTCTGATGCAGCAGCCTCCCATTGTCTTCAATGGGATTCTGCTGGACTGTGCACACTGAAATTTTAAATTCTGGACTCTACCGGAAGAATGAGCATGTTCATTCTTTGTGAATTACCATACAGTACTTCACTGCCGTCAATGGGGACCGTGCATGTTCGCACGGTCCTAGCGCCGATTCATTGCGCCTGTTGCACATGAAATCTCTGCCACTAGGGGTGCTCATTATATAGACGAGTTTAATTGAAATCTCTGTAAACTTAAAAAGGGGTACTCCACTGGAATTTTTTATTTATTTTTTTTTTTAAATCCACCGATGACAGAAAAGTTAAAACAGATATGTAAATTACTTCTATTAAAAAATCTTAATCCTTCCAGTATTTATAGGCTTCTGTTTGCTGCACAGGAAGTTATTTTCTTTTTGAATTTCCTTTCTCTCTGACCCCAGTGCTCTTTGCTGACACTCTTTTTTTATTATAAAAGTACAAAACTTATACAAAAACACAAAACAAGCTTAACCAGCTATAACATAAATAAGAAATACACTGGTCCAAAGAACAAAAACAAAGCCCTGCATAACCGGCCAGCCCAGCTTTACAAAAACCTAAAATATGCCAACCCACCTAACCGAACCACACTCACACGCATACCAAAAATGAACATAAAAATAGCGCTTGGCTTATCAAAATATGAAAATAAAATTTTGCACTACCTGGCTACAACTCAAAACCATCCATACTCGGGAAACACAAAAAAAAAAAAAAAAAAAAAAAAAAAAAAAAAAGCACAACTTGGCTTAGCAAAATATAAACATAAAATTTAGCACTACCTGGCTACAAAAAAAAAAAAAAAAAAAAAAAAAAAAAATTTTATAAAATAAACAACGTAACAACATGATAAAATCAAGTAAACCACGTAACATAATAACTGGTCCGACTGCCATGACTACTGTAATGCTGTAATATAGAAACAAAATGAAAACAATATATAAACAATATACATACAAAATCACATGAACATAAAAATATAGTATTTAACTAAAAAAAAAAAAAAAAAAAAAAAAAATATAGATACACTAAAGAAAACCTACAAAAACAAATAGAAAACCCTACCAAAATCCCTACACTAAAACTGTACCCACTCCCACACCACCCCTCCTGCACATGGGTCAGAGTCCATACCGTTCGTACACAAAGTCCTGTCCCTAACTGACCCATGTCAGGTCCCCAAAAGAAAAGCAAAACACCACCACCCACAAATACACCCTCCCCACCTAGCACTCCTCCCAACCAACTTACACACAAACTTATACACACTAACATATACACACTAAACCAAAGCTACCTTAGGCCCAAGTTTGGTCGCCTGTAAGCCCTTCATACCATATCAACTTAAAACAAAACAAAAAGCTAGCGTGTGCATGCATTAGCCCACCACCAGGAAGAAGGATGGCAGACTTGATACATCAAAATAATTTTAAACTCTTTCCCTAACTCCCCCCTACAATTTTCCCTAATTCTATCCCTCCATTAAAACTGACCATGCTCTCACCCTATCACTGTCCCTATAACACTGCCCCTAACCAAAATAAAGGTACTCTACCTAAAAAGGTCTAGTACCTAGGGCACATCAAAAGAAAAACCTCTCCACAGGAGAGAAGCCCTACTGGTACCAAGACTGCCATACTCCAAAGACCTGATCTTCCCGAGGTCACCGGTGATATTCCTACAGACCTCCACCTCGGAGAGGATTTTCTGTTGGGTCGACACTAAACACCGTGCGTTCCACGTGTAGTACCTAACCACTAAACTAACTAAGAATAAAGTGCCCCGATCTCGGCCACCCAGGTTCCTGAATGCCCCATAAGCCCACTCCGGGTAGGTAAGGCCGGCAAGTTGACTCCAGCCAATGGAAGCGCCCACCCTGTTGTAAACCCCTATATTAAAGGGACAATGAAGCAGGAAGTGGTCCATGCTTTCCAGCGTGTCCCCGCACTCTTCTCGGGGACATCCCCGGTCATCAGAGTTCCTGCACTTCAGGTTGTCCCTTACATATAGCTTCCCCTGAAAGCAGCGCCAGGCCAAGTCCCAAAACTTCTGGGGGATCCTTTTCATGTTTAAAAGGTACAACCCCACCCTCAGATCCCGACCTGGGCAGTCCCTGAGCGCCAGAGGCTTCTGGAAATGGGTCAACAGAACCCGTTTGTCAAGGAACTGCCTTGACTGGGTCCTGATCTCCCACACTCCCAGACCCCACCGACGTATCGCCTTCAGAGTCGGGGTAGCATAAGCCGGAAGATATCCATGGGGCGTGCGGAGGTCCTTCACTCGCCCTCCTCTCTCCCATTCCTGGAAGAAAGGCCGAAACTATTCCCTGCAGGAGAGTACCCACGGAGGAGCCCTCTCTTTCCAGAGGTTTGCGATGTTAGCTTTCAAGAAGGTGTTCGTAAAGAACACCACAGGGTTTACCATAGATAAACCCCCTAGTCTCCTCGTGTGGTACGTAACCTCCCTCCTGACTAGGTTCATCCTGTTCCCCCATAACAGTTGGAAAAACAGGCTGTAGATCCTAGTGTAGTAAGCCTCTGGTAAGATACATACACTGCCCAGATAGATAAACAAAGGGAGCAGGTACGATTTGATCAGGTGTACCCTTTCCCTGAGGGTCATAGACCAACCCTTCCACTGGTCCACCTTCTGAGCGGCATCCTGTAGCTTACCGTCCCAGTTTTTGGTGGGATAATCATCCTGGCCGAATGTGATGCCTAAGACTTTTGCTGATTCTTGGGGCCCTGGAAGGGTGTCCGGGAGATCAAACGTGGGATCCCCCCCTCCCAGCCAGAGACTCTCACACTTATCCCGGTTGATCTTGGACCCGGATGCCTCCGAGTAGCGGTCCACCTCCGACATCACCACATCGACCTCCTCCTGTGAGGAGACGAAAATAGTGACATCGTCAGCGTACGCCACCACTCTCTGGGTGACATCCAGCTCCGCCAGACTCATCCCGACTCCCGCCAACGGCCCACAATCTACCCTCCGGACGAAGGGATCGATTGCGAACACGTATAAAAGCGGGCTCAAAGGACAACCCTGACGGACTCCGGACCCCACCTCAAAAGAGCGGCCAGACCAACCGTTCACCAGCGGGAAACTCTCTGCCCCTGCATACAAGATCTTAAGCCAATTAACAAAAGTACTCGGTAAGCCATATCTCAGGAGGACGGACCAGAGGTACTCGTGGTTCACCCGATCAAACGCCTTGGCCTGATCCAGGGACAGCAAGTACCCCTTCCAGAAACCCGCACTACTCCGCTCCACTGCCTCCCTGACACTAAGGACAGCACTTAAGGTGCTTCGGCCTGGAACAGAGCAGTGCTGAGTCCCCGAAAGGAGCCGGGGTGCAAACTTCACCAGCCGATTAAACAGTATCTTGGCCAGAAGCTTCCTGTCCGTATTGAGAAGAGCTATGGGCCTCCAATTCTCAATCCGGCTAGGATCTTTACCCTTTGACAGAAGAATCAGGGCTGACCTCCTCATTGACTTTGGTAGAGTGCCCGAGGAGAGACACTCATTGAATACCTCAGTCAAGAGGGGAGCTAAAGACTCCTTAAAGGTCCTGTACCACTCGGATGTTAAGCCATCCGGACCTGGCGACTTCTTAGGGGCAAGCCCCTCGATCGCCAGTCTCACTTCCTCTTCCCTGATTTCTTCTGCCAAAACATCAAGAGAGGGGTCTACCCCTGGCTCAGGAATGGTTTCAGCCAGGAAAGCCGACATCCTGTCTCGATCTAGATCCTTCCTTCCCAAGAGGTGCGAGTAGAAGGATCTGACGACCTCCAAGATCCCTGATCTGGACCGATTCAGAGATCCCGTACTATCAATCAGTCCTGAAATGACTTTACTACTCACTGACATCTTACAGTTTCTGTAAGGGTCGGGCGAGCGGTACTTCCCGAAATCCCTCTCAAAAACCAAAGATGCGTGCCTATCGTACTGACACCTCATCAGCAAGGATTTCACTCTGGAGATATCCTCTCGGCTACCTCCAGTCGAGACGAGAAGCTCGAGTTTCCTCCTCAGACCCTGATACAAGCGATACCTGTTCAGGGACCTGAGGCTCGAGAGCTGGCGGAAGAACCCCGCAACCCGCTTCTTGAATATCTCCCACCACTCCAGCTTATTACTACAAAGATCCAGTAAAGGTACCTGACTCTGAAGAAAATCCTCAAAGGACTGTCTTACCTCCGCTTCCTCCAGGAGGGACGAATTCAGCTTCCAATAACCTTTTCCCATCCGGGGGGTCTCTGAAACATTCAGGGAAAACAAAATCATACAGTGATCGGAGAACTCCACCTCAACCACGGACACTGCGGAAGAGACGGCTTCCTCCTTCAAATAAAACCTATCTATTCTAGACCTGCGACTACCTTGATGATAGGTGAAACCCGCGTGGCCCGAGGGGCTCCGGATGTGGGCATCCTCTAGGCGAGCTTCTCTAGTTATGCTAATCAGTGCCACACTATCGCAAGTCAGCGGACCATTGGAGCCTCTCCTATCTTGGGACCTCGTGACATTATTGAAGTCCCCTCCAAAGATCACCTGCCGACTCGTAAAAAGAAAGGGCTTAATCCTCATAAAGAGATCTTTACGGCCCCGCTTAGTTTGCGGGGCGTAGATGTTAATGAGTCGGAGCTCCTGTCCCTTCATGAAGACATCTAAGATCAGGCACCTCCCCATTTCTAATTCAATAACCCGTCGGCATTCAACAGGAGCGGTAAAAAGGACCGCCACCCCACTATACGACTCAGCCGCAAGAGACCAGTGGGAGGGGCCGCGCCTCCACTCTCTCCTGGCTTTTACCAGGGAGGCTAGATCTGACAACCTGGTCTCCTGCAGATACAAAATGTCGGCTTCAACACGGCCGAGAAAATCAAAGGCTGCAAATCTAGCCGTATCCGACTTTACGCTGGCACAATTAATAGATGCCAGCGTCAATGGGGTGAGTGCCGCCATACAGGGTGATTGAATTAGATGGCCTCACCCTTTATTTCTTTTTCCCCTTCTTTTTAGCCCCCTCATCCCCCGAAGACGACGAAAGGGCAGGACCACTCTTACATCTTTTTTTAGACTCCGATTGGTCCATAAGGTCCCCGTGTCCGTCCGGCCCCGGTCTAGCCCTGCCCTCTGAGGAAGGTGCCTCAACAGGACAGGGCCCAGTTCCCCCCAGAGGCTCTTTCTCCCGAGGCACCCCGCCCTCACCTTCCCCCTCCAAGGAGGGGGAGGAGATGGTATCGAGGACGAGGTACCGGTTTGACAGGTCAATCAGAGGGGGGGCAGCCAGGCTTCCGCTTTGGACCTGGCCCGTAGTACCAGGAGCTTCAGAGGGCTCTGACCTCTTCTTTCTCCCTTTCCTTTTGCCCTTTTCTTTCTTTTTGGGCCTCACCCCACTCTCCTCATCCACACTTTCATAGTGGGAGGAATCGGAAGGGTCGGCCATATTGCTTTCCTCTCTGTGAAGTCTCCTGATCTCCTCATCCAGCACATTCTCCACCAGGGCTTCAGCAGTTACAGGGCCAGCTTCAGGAGCAGGGACTGAAGCTACCCCCGCCACCTGGGCACTCTCCAGCTCCCTACTCCTTCTACGATTTTCCTCCCGCCTTAGTTTGGCAGGGCCCTTTTTCCTCCTCACTAGCCCTGTTGCGCCCCCATCCCTGCCCGTACCCTCCCCAGCCGAGGCAACTTCACAGCTCTCCTCAGCTGGAGCGGCCGCTGCATGGGCGAAGGCGCTAGGACAACGGCTGAAAGGGTGTCCGAGGACACCACACAGGTGGCACCGGATCTGCCGACAGGATGCGGCCAGATGACCCACCCCACCACACAAAGCGCAGACCTGCACAGTACAGGCTGCGCTAAAGTGGGTGGGGCTGCCACACCTGTGACAGACCTTAGGCTGCCCCTGGTAGAAGACCTGGATCCTATCACGTCCAAGGAAGGCGGCTGACGGAATGTGGGCAACCGTACTCCCTGAACGCTTGAGTTTGACGGAAAACGTCCAGGCCCCGGACCAGATCCCGTGCTCATCCAAGTTTTTCTTGGGCATGTCCGTCACATCCCCATACCGTCCAAGCCAGGTCATGATATCATAACAAGAAAGTGACTCGTTACGGGTCAAAACGGTCACCTTCTTGACAGCATTCTGACGGGAAATCGCCTTTACGGCGAACTCCCGCCAGCCGGGCTCGTTTTTTGCAACTTCGTAGTTTGACCAGAAGAGTTCGAGACCCTCTGGCCGAACGAAACTGACATCAAACTCACACGAACCGTAGGGGTGGATCAGGGCAAAGATGTCACATGCCCTGAATTCCATCTGGAGGAGGAGCTCAACCACTTTAGCGCGAGGCGGGCACGCATCCTCGCCCCTCCAAATCAGACGGACCACATTCCTACGGTTATTGTCCTGCCCAGTTGTCGGGAGGGACCAGACCACCTCCCCATTCCGCTCTCGGAAAGCCCCCAAACCGTGCCTCTCTATCCAGAAAGACAGGTCGACCTCACCCCTCCCCTCTACCTGGATCGACCTGTCGCCCCAACGCAGAGCCTCCAGGAGGCGCTGTTGCAAGTGGCCTCCAGAGCCGGCCGGAGACGGGGACCCCCCTGAACCCCCGGCAGCGACATTAGCATAACTTCTAGGAGCAGTCACTACCGGGGGGGCAGCCGGACCAGACCCAGACCCATCAGTACAGCCACTCACACCACTACTCCCATCTTTATTCCCATCCATACCAGACTTCCCATTCTTACCACTACTACTCCCACCATCATTCACTCCACTTACACTCCCCACATCCACACCTCTACTACACTCAGCATTCTCACATCCTCCACTCTTTTCCTGCCTAATGGATTCTGGGCTGGCTGGGACCTGTAGTACTGCTGGTCTTATTATGGTTTTCTGTGCTGGGGTCGATGCTGCTGCTGCCGGGGTCGACACTGATGACTCCTCCTCCATGTGCGATGACACGTCCTGAGTCTGGGGCTGCCCCTCAAAGCGCACCCCAGCTCCTCCCACAGCGCCATCGCTTGGTTTGCCTAACCACACAGGCTCTGCAGGGGATATCGGTGCCCGGACACTCCCCCCCCCTCACAGAGGAGTGCCCCGCAGCACCCACAGAACACACAGTACTCGGGGGACCGCCCCCCGAGCACACAGACACTCCGCTCTCCGCCACCGGTGCCCGGACACTCCCCCCCCTCACAGGGGAGTGCCCCGCAGCACCGGTAATGCCCACAGTTCTCGGGGAACTGCCCCCCGAGCACACAGCAGCAAAACTCGCCTCTGGCACTGGGACACGCCCCCCGCCACCCTGGGGCGGCCCTGCAGTGCCAGAGCTGCCCACCATGAGCCCATCCTTCCCCTCCCTACCGGCAGGATGGGTGTGCTTTACAGCTATTGCGTCCGCAGCCTTTTCTGACGCCATGCTGTACCCCCCATGCTGGCTCCGTTCCACCACAGAAACGGAGTCTGGCAGTCTGGGGGGCCCAGCAGCCTGAACCAGCTTTGCAGCTGGCCCTGACTGCTGGAAAGGGACAAACATGTACTTTACTGTCTCCTGAGTCTTCTGCTTCTTACGCTTTACTGCCACATCATCGCACTGGTCATCTCCAAAGGTAAAGTTCTGGAGGTGGGCTGGGGACTCCTGCATAACAATCGCCCTCAGTAATCCCCCAGCCTCACTCTCCAGTTCATCCTCCTCGCTCTCACTTAATGGAAGCGCCACCTGGGCTGGCTCTATGTAGCTGTCCTGGGTGTTATAGGTAGTAGCTACAGGCAAGACATCCATTTCCACCACTTCTGCTCTTTCTCCCACATTCTCCTTCTTCTTTATGCCTTCACCATCCACACTTTCTTCACCGCCACTACTCTCCCCATCATCCACCTCCACCTTACCTGGGGATTTCATGGCGGCAAACCGGTTGTTGTTCTGAAGCTTCTCCTTGAAGAGACCGCTCCCCTCCAAGATCTCTGCTCTCCTCTCCTCCAGTTGCACAATCTCAGCCTTCAGTGCTGAGATCTTTCTTCTTAGCTCTGGTCTGCTCTTTTTGGGCACAGTGTTCACCAGATTCTGAGCCCCTTGCAGATCTTGTCTGGCCAACTTCAGCTCCTTGCCACAGCGATCATATTCAGCAAACCGCGCGGCCATGCGGGAGCAGTAGGTGGCGCTGGACTCCTTGGGCCCTCTCTCTGCCCACAACTCCACACTTCTTCTTCTTGCTTTTCTTTCACCAGTCCTCTGGCTGGCAACCGTTGCCGGGGGTGCAGAGCCTGCATTGCTGCAGACTCTGCCAGATCTTCTCCCCCCGGCCGGAATGGCTGTTGCTGTTTGCTCTCCACCCCCCGCCAGCCTTGAAGAACGGGAGGTGGAGGCCCTGGGCTCCATGCAGGGAGGCTCTCCCCAGGAGCCTGACACACTCCTGGGAAGGCGGATGGATCACCTGCTCTGGTCTGATCTGCTGGAAGTTTGTGGAGCTCAACAAGGGACACACCCGCACGCTGCTCACACTGAACTGTTGTGTTCACAGGATGTGCTCTCTGCTGACACCTCTGTCCATGTCAGGAACTGTTCAGAGCAGGATATGTTTGCTATGGGGATTTGCTCCTGACACGGACAAAGGTGTCAGCAGAGAGCACTGTGGTCAGACAGAAAGGAAAATTCAAAAAGAAAAGAACTTCCTGTGGAGCAAACAGAAGCTTATAAGTACTGGAATGGTTAAGATTTTTTTAATAGACGTCATTTACAAATCTGTTTAACTTTCTGGCACCAGTTGATTAAAAAAAAAAAAAATAAATGTGTTTTCCAATGGAGTACCACTTTAAGTTTACAGAGTTTCCAGTTAAACTCAAATCTATATAATGAGCACCCCTAGTGGCAACAAATATACAGCATTTGTTTCATTTTACCCCTCAGCTATCCTGACTAGAGATGAGCGAACTTACAGTAAATTCGATTCATCACGAACTTCTCGGCTCGGCAGTTGATGACTTTTCCTGCATAAATTAGTTCAGCTTTCAGGAGCTCCCGTGGGCTGGAAAAGGTGGATACAGTCCTAGCAGACTCTTTCCTAGGACTGTATTCAACCTTTTCCAGCCCACGGAAGCACCTGAAAGCGGAACTCATTTATACAGGATAAGTCAGCAACTGCCGAGCCGAGAAGTTCGTGACTAATCAAATTTACTGTAAGTTCGCTCATCTCTAATCCTGACCTCTCTGTATTTGGTAAATACTTAAAAAAAAAAGCTCCTAAGAACTCCAAATTGTGCCATTCCTGTTACTAGTCCTGGAAATGTATGGCCCAAATAACAATGTAAAGGCTGAGTTTCACACCGTGCTGTTTTCCTGAATTTTTTTCCAGCGATTTTGGCAAAAGTCGGTGCCGATTTATAACAACTGCATTAAAATAGAGCCACTGAAGATGTGATTTTGCCAAAACTGTGAGAACAAAAACAACAAAAAATAAATAAATAAAAGAATCACTACCAGGTGAACAAAGCCTAAAATTTGGGGGGGGGGGTTCTCTACACGGTTTAACATTGTCTAATCGGAGAGACTAGTAACTATAGGGATAAACCCTGGACTGGTAACACCCATTCATTTATTTACATATTTCCAGCAGGAATAAAAAAGGGACGGGCACAATGCAGAGTTATTGAGTTATTTCAACAGAATAAATAGTGCAGTGTTTCCCCAACCAGGGTGCCTCCAGCTGTTGCAAAACTACAACTCTCAGCATGCCTGGACATCCAAAGGCTGTCCGGGCATGCTGGGAGTTGTAGTTTTGCAACAGCTGGAGGCACCCTAGTTGGGGAAACAATGTTTTAGTGTATACACCAGGCATACACACCGGACAGGAGGGTAAAAGACAATAAGGTCCTTCCACTTGTATAATTAAACAATACACGAGGCCCGATTCAGCTGCGACCAAGTATAGTAAATCCCATGATGACTTACCGGTTGTGTGAGTCCTCCAGCAGCAAGGAAAAACAGAAAGGGAGCATATGATTCTAGACTGCGAAACAAGGTAGACAGAAGAATTACATCCTGGCATGGTCTTAAGAAATCCATTATATTTATTAGGGGGGGAGGATTTATTAAAGGGAATTGGTCATCAGAAAATCATGTACCGTATTTATGTAAACTTTGCATAAATCAATAGTACAAACTAAATATAAGAAACAGTCAAAATGCTTCTCCCTCTTGTAAAACCTTTTCTTTCTACCTTCCCGCCCCCATCCTGCTCCTCAAATCACCTTCTCTGAAAATCAGCTCAGCTTTGTCCTGTGTCTGCAAGACAAGAAATACAAGTCTATGGAGAGTGAGGGGAGGTAGCTCTGCCCAGCAGCTCTAGGAGAATTGCAAATTAGACATGAAGCCTACAGAGCAGAAATCTACTGATAAATACAATTGCTATAATGACCAGAAATAGTGCTGCTCCTCACGTGGTTACACAGGGCAGCTTATCTAAGATGATACCAAGCTTCTACTAGCTTAAATGGGTGCTCTGGTGGAGAAAAAAAAAAATTCAAATCGATTGGTTCCAGAAAGTTAAACAGATTTGTAAAAAACAAAAATTGGTGCAGCTCACAACCAAAAATCTGAGGATAGTGTAATTAAATACCGGAACCCACCGGCCAAAGAAATATCAAAGTCTATATAATATAATCACTCCTCTAAGATTTCACCTACAAAAGGTGCATAATGATATTCCAAGAATTGCAAAATTATAATAAAATTTACATTTATTTAAAATATCAATGTAAAAAATATATATTTCATTATTTTTCACATTGATATTTTGAATAAATTAAAATTATATTATAATTTTGCAATTCTTGGAATATCATTATGCACCTTTTGTAGGTGAAATCTTAGGAGTGATTATATTATATAGATTTGTAAATTACTTTCAATAAAAAAAAATCTTAATTCTTCCAGTACTTAGCTGCTGTATGCTCCAGAGGAAGTTGGGTAGTTCTTTTCTGTCTGACCACAGTGCTCTCTGCTGACACCTCTGTCCATGTCAGGAACTGTCCAGAGTAGGAGCAAATCCACATAGCAAACCTCTCCTGCTCTGGACAGTTCCTGATACAGACAGAGGTGACAACAGAGAGCAATGTGGTTAGACTTAACTACACAACTTCAGGAATACCCCTTTAAAAGGAGTACTCCACTGGAAAACTAACTTTCTGGCACCAGTTGATTTAAAAATAAACAGATTTGTAAATTACTTCTATTTAAAAAAAAAAAAAATTCTTTATGCTTCCAGTATTTCTCAGCTGCTGTATGATCCAAAGGAAGTTATTTTCTTTTTGAATTGCCTTTCCTTCTGACCACCGTGCTCTCTGCCGACACCTCTGTCCATGTCAGGAACTGTCCAGAGAGAACACTGTGGTGAGAAAGAAAATTCAAAAAGAAAAGAACTTCCTGTAGAGCATACAGCAGCTGATAAGTACTGGAAGGATTAAGATTTTTAAATAGAAGTAATTAACAAGATAAGATCTTTAACTTTCTGGCCCCAGTTGATTTAGGAAAAAAAAATAAAAATTATGGTTTTCCAGTGGAGTGCCCCTTTAATGCTTTATACCTTGTACTGTTGTCTGCGGTGCTGAAAACTCTCTGGTTTACAGTGCTAAAAACTAAGCTGAGGCTTCCTGTTTTGTCTTAGTTTAGGCTAGACTCACATCAGTGTTTGAGTTCCATTTGAATTAACTCAAAAACACTATGCAGTCAGTTTTTTTGGCTGAACAAAAACCGTAGCATGCACTATTTTTTTGTCCAGCCAAAAAAATTTAAAAATAAACGACTACAGACGGACAGTAAAAATTAAGGCTGCATTCACATCACAACTGCGGCATATGGCAGGCAGAGATTTTGAAAACTGTCTGCTGCCCTATCCCTGCCGCACCCCATTCATTTCAATGAGCCTGACAGACAGCTAGTGACTCTGGTCGGCTTAATTTTGGACCGAATCGGTTTTTGTTGCTGGACTAGAACAGCAGCAGACAACTATTTAGTCTGGCAACAAAACTGGATACGGACAAAATAATAAAAAAATAAATTAATAAATGAGCCAACTGGAGTCACTTAAAGGGGTAGTCCGCTGCTCAGCGTTTGGCACAAACTGTTCCGAACGCTGGAGCCGGCAGCTTGTGACGTCATAGCCCCACCCCCTCATGACAACACACCCCGCCCCCTCAATGCAAGTCTATGCATTGAGAGGGCGTGGTGTGGCATGAGGGGGCGGGGCTATGACATCATGAGCTCCCAGTTCCAGGGTTCGGAACAGTTTGTTCCAAATGCTGAGCAGCGGACTACCCCTTTTACTCCATCTGGCTTATTTAAATGAATGGGGTGCAGGCCGGGTCTGGCACCGGTACTCCGGTGAAAACCTTTTTTCTTTTAAATCAACTGGCTCCGGAAAGTTAAACAGATTTGTAAATGACTTCTATTAAAAAATCTTAATCCTTCCTGTACTTATTAGCTGCTGAATACTACAGAGGAAATTCTTTTCTTTTTGGAATTCTCTCTGATGACATCACGAGCACAGTGCTCTCTGCTGACGTTATTATAATAATAATAAGTCTTTATTTATTGTTGTCCTTAGTGGGATTTGAACCCAAGGCCCCAGCACTGCAAGGCAGCAGTGCTAACCACTAAGCCACCATGCTGCCCTTAGCCTACATCTGCTATGCACTGTTGCTAAAATGGAGAGATGTCAGCAGAGAGCACTGTGCTCGTGATGTCATCAGTGTTCCAAAAAGAAAGGAATTTCCTCTGTAGCATTCAGCAGCTAATAAGTACTGGAAGGATTAAGATTTTTTAATAGAAGTAATTTACAAATATGTTTAACTTTCTGCCACCAGTTGATTTAAAAGAAAAAAAAGGTGTTCACCAGAGTACCCCTTTAATAAGCCCTTAAACAGGTCCTGTCTGTTTCCTATGTCCATGGGACTTGCTGTAAAGCAGATTTCTAAATGTTAGTAAAAACAGCCCAAGTAAGATAGCAGCCCCTAGAATAGTGTACTAAAAAGGATATTAAAAAGATCTAGTTTTGTGCCATATATAAGAAGCAAACACACTGAACGGGACACGATATGTTGTCAAACAATTTTTGCCCAATTCAGAAACAACAAATACATCCATGAAAAATGTCATACACAAATGTATAAGGCTGGGACTACAGATAGCCTTCAGACAATCCCAACAAACCCATTGGGATTAGGTATAAAATAAAGTGAAGTTACTTACGTATTTTGGTGAGCCCGCTGGATGCAGTTGAAAATTTTTCCATTTTCGGGATCATCACTATATAGTTTGGGATACTAAAGAGAGGAAACATTATATACATGAGCCGCACAAAAATAGGACAGAGATCTCCAGATTTCAGTATATTATGGTATTACGCGCTCCTTCAGCATTAACCCCTTAAGGACGCAGGACGTAAATGTACGTCCTGGTGAGGTGGTACTTAACGCACCAGGACGTACATTTAAGTCCTGTGCATAACCACGGGCATCGGAGCGATGCCCGTGTCATGCGCGGCTGATACCGGCTGTTGATCGCAGCCAGGGACCCGCCGGCAATGGCCGACGCCCGCGATCTCGCGGGCGTCCGCCATTAACCCCTCAGGTGCCGGGATCAATACAGATCCCGGTATCTGCGGCAGTGCGTGATTTGAATGAATGATCGGATCGCCCGCAGCGCTGCTGCGGGGATCCGATCATTCATAAAGCCGCACGGAGGTCCCCTCTCCTTCCTCCGTGCGGCTCCCGGCGTATCCTGCTCTGGTCTGTGATCGAGCAGACCAGAGCAGAAGATGACCGAAAACACTGATCTGTTCTATGTCCTATACATAGAACAGATCAGTATTAGCAATCATGGTATTGCTATGAATAGTCCCCTATGGGGACTATTCAAGTGTAAAAAAAAAAAAATGTAAAAAAATGTAAAAGTAAAAAAAAAAGTGAAAAATCCCCTCCCCCAATAAAAAGTAAAACGTCCGTTTTTTCCTATATTACCCCCAAAAAGCGTAACTTTTTTTTTTATAGACATATTTGGTATCGCCGCGTGCGTAAATGTCCGAACTATTAAAATAAAATGTTAATGATCCCGTACGGTGAACGGCGTGAACGGAAAAAAAAAAAAAAAAAAAAAAGCCCAAAATTCCTACTTTTTTATTACAAAAAAAAAATTATAAAAAAAATGTATTAAAAGTTTTTTATATGCAAATATGGTATTAAAAAAAAGTACAGATCATGGCGCAAAAAATGAGCCCCCATACCACCGCTTATACGGAAAAATAAAAAAGTTAGAGGTCATCAAAATAAAGGGATTATAAACGTACTAATTTGGTTAAAAAGTTTGTGATTTTATTTAAGCGCAACAATAATATAAAAGTATGTAATAATGGGTATCATTTTAATCGTATTGACCCTCAGAATAAAGAACACGCGTCATTTTTACCGTAAAGTGTACGGCGTGAAAAATAAACCTTCCAAAATTAGCAAAATTGCGTTTTTTGTTTTAATTTCCCCACAAAGATAGTGTTTTTTGGTTGCGCCATACATTTTATGATATAATGAGTGATGTCATTACAAAGGACAACTGGTCGCGCAAAAAACAAGCCCTCATACTAGTCTGTGGATGAAAATATAAAAGAGTTATGATTTTTAGAAGGCGAGGAGGAAAAAATGAAAACGTAAAAATTAAATTGTCCTTAAGGCCAAAATGGGCTGAGGGGTTAAAGGGGTACTCCACTGGCCAGCGTTCGGAAGTAAATGTTTTGAATGCTGTTTTTACGCTGCCGGGGTTGGCATTGCTCCTCATGACATCACGGCCACACCCCTTCAATGCAAGTCTATGGGAGGGTGCGTGACGGCCGTCAAACCTCCATCTCCCCCTTGGGATCAGATACTGTATAGGGATTAGGTGTTAAAATGCAGGAATACCTTTAAGGCAATAAAAAAAAAATACCAATTTTAAAGAATAGGGGTCGGACCCCCTGCGATCCTCTGTAAGGCGCTCCTTGTGCAGAAGAGTGGGGTTGATGCGCCCCTTCCAAGCATTCTCTAAGGGAGCTCTGGAGACAGCTGAGTACAGCAACAGAGATGCATGGAGGGGGAGTGTCAACCCTGCTCTCTGCACAAGGGGGGCCTCACAGGAGATCACTGAGGGTCCCAGCAGTCTCAAAGGGGTACTCTGCCCCTAGACATCTTATCCCCTATCGAAAGGATAGGGGATAAGATGTCAGATCGCGGGGGTCCCGCCGGTGGGGACCCCCGGGATCTCGGCTGCAGCACCCACCTGTTGCGGCTTCCGGCAGCGCTGGAGGCTCTCATCCTAACGCCTCACGACCACGGTGACGGGAGATCGTGATGTCACGGGGGTACTCCGCTGCTCAGCGTTTGGAACAAACTGTTCCAAACGCTGAAGCTAGAAGCTTATGACATCAGAGCCCCGCCCCTCATTACATCATGCCCCGCCCCCTCAATGAAAGTCTATGGGAGGGGGCGTGACGGCTGTCACGCCCCCTCCCATAGACTTGCATTGAGGGGCAGGGCGTGACATCACAATCTCCCGTCACCGTGGTCGGGAGCAGAAGCCTCCAGCGTCTCAGGAAGCCGCAACAGGTGGGTGCTGCAGCAGAGATCCCGGAGGTCCCCACCGGCGGGGATAAGATGTCTAGAGGTGGAGTAACCCTTTAAGTACTCACCGATACCAATTACCGATACTTGTTTTCAATGTCATGTGACAGGGTTTTCTTTTTCCTTAAGGGTAGGTTCACACGGGCAGATCCACAGCATATTTTACACTGCGGATCCCCGCTGAAGGACCGCTACGTGGTGCCTTTAGATGTGACTGCTCATGGCGGCAATACACCACTACAAGCAGACATGGCAATGTGCGAGTCGCAGAACGCATGCGCAGTATAATTGCACGTTGCGGCCGCTCTAGGCCTAGCTTTTTGGAGCAGGGGGAGCGGCCGTGATGTGTGTGAGTACACCGCGCATGCGTGGCGACTTGCACATCACTTCAGTGTGTCTGCCCGTAGCGGCGTATTGCCGATCCGAGCAGGCACATCTAAAGGCAGTATGTAGCGGTCCTTCAGCAGCGGATCCGCAGCATAAAATAGGCTGTGGATCCGCCCGTGTGAACGTACCCTTAATGGGAAAAACGGGGGTACGAAAGGGTTAATTCACATTTATTATATTTAACTTTTTCTTAACTTTTTTAGTCCCCATAGGGGACTATTACATGCAATCTGTAGATTGCATACATTGATGCATGCTATTTCATAGGATAACCGTGATCAGTGTTATTGGCGCTCCTTTACTAACGGCTGGCAGCAGCAAAAGGAGTGACTATAGACGCAAGGAGCAGGGTAAGGGACCTCCAGCCATCCTCACAGTTGATTGGAACACCACGGTGATCCCGATCGGCATACCTGAGCTAACCGACAGTACATCTCAGGACTTTTAGATGCCGTGATCAACTTTGATGGCGGTGTCTAAAGGGTTAATTTGGGTCCCGGCTGTGATGTGCGCTCAGCAGCTGAGCAAGCTGCATAGCTCGGGAGCAGAGAGTGCAGGCGGCTTACTGCATCTCCGTGTTACCTGCCGACAGGACTCCCATGCAAATACCAGTATCGGGACATCCCTAATAGGGGATAACTGTTAAAACACTTGAGTACCCCCTTTAAAAACATTCTCAATCCACATTATAGGGCAGTGGTCTCCAAAATGTGGACCTCCAGCTGTTGCAAAGATGCAACATCCAGTACGCTTGGACAGCCAACGGCAGTCCTGTTGTGCTGAGGGTTGTAGTTCTGCAAACACCTGGTGGTTCACAATTTGGAGCCCACTATGATAAGGGATAAGTCCCTGATCGTTGGTGGTCTGACCTTTGGGATCTCCAGAACGGGGCCCATCTCTCCAAAATACATGGAGCGCGTGACACACCGGGGCCTGGTGACACATTCGGAGACTGCAAGGGTTGAAACCTTCACGATTAGACTCAATTTAGATAAGTATTTAAAGGGCTGGAATACCCCTTTACACCCCCACTGTATATTTGTAGTAGCGCAGAATTAAGGGCTATGTCCTGGTGACGTATATTTACAGGCCTTGGTTATCTTTGAGTTAAATACAGTGTATGAGGCCTTAAAAAAATAAAAATAATAATTTGAATATTCTAGGATATCATGCTTGCGCCTACCTCTACATTATACGTCTTGCGGGCTTTTGACACCTTTATTGCAAGGTGAGCGACCATTACAAAACTGGCCGCACCAGTCAGGATGACGTAGCCATGTTCTTTGGAAAGGACGACCATCCTGAGTCTGTAAAACATAAAAGGTGAATGTATGTTAAAGCAGATCTCCTGTTACTCATGTAGTTCTCATGTTACCTAATACAGCAGTGTTTCTGAACCAGTGTGTCCACAGCTGTTGCAAAACTACAACTCCCAGCATGCCCGGACAGCCATTGGCTGGGAGTTGTAGTATTGCAACAGCTGGAGGTCCACTGCACTAGAGCATACAGCACCACATTTTACCACTGGAATGAGCTAACAGGAGCAGGGACACCTGCCTTGGACAGGAGTCCCTGCTCCTGTTCGTGATTCATCCAAAAGGAATATAAAAATAAAAATATATACAGTGACCCCCCGACCTACGATAATTTCAACATGCGATGGCCTCTCAGAGGCAGCATCAACATACGATGCTTTTTTATGTCGGGGCCATCGCATAAACGGTTATCCGGCAGCGCAGACTGCTTCAGCTGCCACCAGATAGCCGATTACGGTGCCCCGTGTGGTCCGCTGACGATCACTTACCTGTCCTCGGGGCTCCGGCGCATCCTCTTCGGGATCCTCTGCATCGTCGGCGCTCTCCATTGCCGTCATCACGTTGCTGCGCATGCCGTCCCGTCATCCAATAGGAGCGGCGTGCGTAGCGACGTGATGGCGGCGACGGAGAGCGCGGTTGCCGGGGAAGCAGAGTCCTTGCCAGAGCGTCGGGGACACCTCTGGGACGCGGCGACAGCGATGGATGGCGACATCCCGGGCAGCGGTGTGGTTTCAACAAACGATGGTCCGTTTGGAACGGATTACCATCGTATGTTGAGGGACCAATGTATGTATGTATATATTTTATAATAATAAAATTTAAGATTTCAAAAAACATTTTTTGGGGGGGAAATTCTAAGTGAATTGAATTAATTCAGAATAAATTTCCCCATTACTTAAGATATAGAGGGAGATTTACCAAGGGATTTAAAGGGGTTATCCAGGAAAAAACACTTTTTTTTTTTTTTTTATCTATCAACTGGCTCCAGAAAGTTAAACAGATTTGTAAATTACTTCTATTAAAAAAAATCTTAATCCTTTCAGTACTTATGAGCTTCTGAAGTTAAGGTTGTTCTTTTCTGTCTAAGTAATCTCTGATGACACCTGTCTCGGGAACCGCCCAGTTTAGAAGAGATTTGCTATGGGAATTTGCTTCTAAACTGGGTGTTTCCCGAGACACGTGTCATCAGAGATTACTTAGACAGAAAAGAACAACCTTAACTTCAGAAGCTCATAAGTACTGAAAGGATTGAGATTTTTTAATAGAAGTAATTTACAAATCTGTTTAACTTTCTGGAACCAGTTGATATATATAAAAAAAAAAAAAAAATAAATAAATAAAAAAATATATAAAAAGTTTTTTCCTGGAATACCCCTTTAACGACGCAGGACGTATATTTACGTCCTGCGCCGGCTCCCGCGATATGAAGCGGGATCGCGCCGCGATCCCGCATCATATCGCGTGGGTCCCGGCGCTAATCAACGGCCGGGACCCGCGGCTAATACCACACATCGCCGATCGCGGCGATGTGCGGTATTAACCCTTTAGAAGCGGCGGTCAAAGCTGACCGCCGCTTCTAAAGTGAAACTGAAAGTATCCCGGCTGCTCAGTTGGGCTGTTCGGGACCGCCGCGGTGAAATCGCGGCGTCCCGAACATCTGATCGGACACCGGGAGGGCCCTTACCTGCCTCCTCGGTGTCCGATCGACGAATGACTGCTCCGTGCCTGAGATCCAGGCAGGAGCAGTCAAGCGCCGATAATGCTGATCACAGGCGTGTTAATACACGCCAGTGATCAGCATAGGAGATCAGTGTGTGCAGTGTTATAGGTCCCTATGGGACCTATAACACTGCAAAAAAAATGTAAAAAAAAAGTGTTAATAAAGGTCATTTAACCCCTTCCCTAATAAAAGTTTGAATCACCCCCCTTTTCCCATAAGAAAAATAAAACAGTGTAAAAAAAAATAAAAATAAACATATGTGGTATCGCCGCGTGCGTAAATGTCCGAACTATAAAAATATATCATTAATTAAGCCGTACGGTCAATGGCGTACGCGCAAAAAAATTCCAAAGTCCAAAAAAGCGTATTTTGGTAACTTTTTATAACATTAAAAAATGAATAAAAAGTGATCAAAAAGTCAGATCAAAACAAAAATCATACCAATAAAAACTTCAGATCACGGCGCAAAAAATGAGTTCTCATACCGCCCCGTACGTGGAAAAATAAAAAAGTTATAGGGGTCAGAAAATGACATTTTTAAACGTATAAATTTTCCTGCATGTAGTTATGATTTTTTCCAGAAGTGCGACAAAATCAAACCTATATAAGTAGGGTATCATTTTAACCGTATGGACCTACAGAATAAAGATAAGGTGTCATTTTTACCGAAATATGCACAGCGTAGAAACGGAAGCCCCCAAAAGTTACAAAATGGCGTTTTTTTCTTCGATTTTGTCGCACAATGATTTTTTTTCCGTTTCGCCGTGCATTTTTGGGTAAAATGACTAATGTCACTGCAAAGTAGAATTGGTGACGCAAAAAATAAGCCATAATATGGATTTTTAGGTGGAAAATTGAAAGGGTTATGATTTTTTAAAAGTAAGGAGGAAAAAACGAAAGTGCAAAAACGGAAAAACCCTGAGTCCTTAAGGGGTTAAGCAGCTTTTTTGCTTAAAAAAGTTGCACGTGCGCCTAAGCAATTTTTTGTGCGACTTTTGTGGGTAAGCAAAAAATACCAATCTGCTCTACCTAAGCAATTTTCTGTTTTTACTTCGCAATGGTCCAGGATTTATCATTGCGAAAGTCGCACGTAAGCCAATAAAAGTCGCAAGTGTAAGCGAGGTCAGACCCGGCTTACAAAACTTGCCTATGACAGCATTTTCAAAAAGTAGCACAAAAAGTCGCACATGAGACTTTTTGTGCGACTTTTTGCACAGCTTCGCTCCCCGGCACCCACTCACATCTACCACCTGCCTGCAAGGTGTTGGGACTGCAAATCCCAGCATGTCCTCACTGTCAGGGCATGCTGGGAGTTGTAGTCCTGCAATAGCTAGTGGGTGGGTGGTAGATGTGGACGGGTGGTCAGGGAGCGAAGCTGTGCAAAAAGTCATACACAAGTGCGACTTCTTTTATTTTCATTTTCACAAGCAGAGTGAGACGAGGGGGTAGGAGAGTGACAAGCTCGTCACCCGCCCGCACAACACTACTACAACTCCCAGCATGTCCTTACTATAGGGACATGCTGGGAATTGTAGTTGTGCGGCACAGGGGGAGTGTGTTAGATGGGCGGGCGGATGACAAGCTTGTCACCCACCGACACCGCATGACTACAACTCCCAGCATGTCCGACACCGCCCGTCATCAGCCACAGCGCAATCCTCGCTCTGTGCAGATGAATAATGGGGGTCCCAGCAGCAGGATCCCCGCGATCAGACATCTTATCCCCTATCCTTTTGGTAGGAAATAAGATGTTTAGCGCCGGAGTACCCCTTTAAGGATGATGAAATCTGGGCTCTGTTCACACCTGCATAATTTCGCTGAAACAGAAAAATGGGGAAAAAAAACAAACAGACTGTACCAGGGAAAACCTGTGCAGCATGGGGCACTATTCCCATCAATCACCTATGAGGAATCTGGAGGCTCCAACAGAGGTGTGAACAGAGTCTTAGCCATTATATGTTGTGCGCTAGTAATACACCCATACATATTGTGCGCTAGTAATGCATCCATACATATTGTGCGCTAGTAATGCATCCACACATATTGTGCGCTAGTAATACATCCACACATATTGTGCGCTAGTAATACATCCACACATATTGTGCGCTAGTAATGCATCCACACATATTGTGCGCTAGTAATACATCCATACATATTGTGCGCTAGTAATCCATCCATACATATTGTGCGCTAGTAATACACCCACACATATTGTGCGCTAGTAATGCATCCATACATATTGTGCGCTAGTAATACACCCACACATATTGTGCGCTAGTAATCCATCCATACATATTGTGCGCTAGTAACCCATCCATACATATTGTGCGCTAGTAATACATCCACACATATTGTGCGCTAGTAACCCATCCATACATATTGTGCGCTAGTAATACATCCACACATATTGTGCACTAGTAATACATCCACACATATTGTGCACTAGTAATACATCCACACATATTGTGCACTAGTAATACATCCACACATATTGTGCGCTAGTAATGCATCCACACATATTGTGCGCTAGTAATGCATCCACACATATTGTGCGCTAGTAATGCATCCACACATATTGTGCGCTAGTAATGCATCCACACATATTGTGCGCTAGTAATGCATCCACACATATTGTGCGCTAGTAATGCATCCACACATATTGTGCGCTAGTAATGCATCCACACATATTGTGCGCCAGTAATGCATCCACACATATTGTGCGCTAGTAATACACCCACACATATTGTGCGCCAGTAATGCATCCACACATATTGTGCGCCAGTAATGCATCCACACATATTGTGCGCCAGTAATGCATCCACACATATTGTGCGCCAGTAATGCATCCACACATATTGTGCGCTAGTAATACACCCACACATATTGTGCGCTAGTAATGCATCCACACATATTGTGCGCCAGTAATGCATCCACACATATTGTGCGCCAGTAATGCATCCACACATATTGTGCGCCAGTAATGCATACATATTATATAAATAGTGTGCAAGATATATATATTACACATACACACACACATACATACATATATATATATATATATATACACACACACATACAAAACAACAAAAACGCTGTTTTGGGTGTGTTTTTTTTATCTGTAAATTCACCAATTTATGGGTGTAAAAATGGCCAAAAATATATTGGGTAAACATGGCCTAAAAAAAACTACAAATCCCAGCAAGACTACAACTGTTAGGCCATGCTGGGACTGATAGTTCAACACAGGAAAGGAGCGAGTTGTATTAAATGTGTTCTATTGTACAGTACCTGTCTGGGTGCTACTCTGCACTGTAAGAACCAGCAGACCGTAGTGCCTCACAGCAGCCTCTAGTGTCTGCAACTATCAGGGAGTGTACAGGCGGCTCAGCAGGACACATGTGCTCTGGAATCACCCAAAGTACAAGAAAGAGTGCAAAACACTGATATCAAAACGTGCACAAAGGATGCGGCCTATTGCACGGCCTTCCCCCTACAAGACCCCACAAACCTTACCCTTCGCCTCTGGACCAAAAAGGTGCCTGCGAGGTTCCAGGTCCGATGTCCCTTTTCGCCAAAGCTACTAAAGGGACTACAAAATGCTGCCGGCACCCCCCGTGTAGTCAGCCAAGGTATCTGCCCGCAGAGCCGATAACGGTCGGTACCCTCCCCATGCAGGTGTACCCGGGGTGTTAGCAGGAAGGTGCGGAACCTAATGGCCACACACACACACACAACACCCCTAGACCGCCAGGAGGGACACCCAGAAGGGATACTGCACCCTGAGAAATCCTGTGTGAGGTGCACTGGTAATGTGCGTATATATTATATATATATATATATATATATATATATATATATATATATATACACATACATACATACACACACACACACACACACACACACACATACAGTGGTCCCTCAAGTTACAATATTAATCGGTTCCAGGACGACCATTGTATGTTGAAACCATTGTATGTTGAGACCATAACTCTATGGAAACCTGGTAATTGGTTCTAAAGGCTCCAAAATATCATCCAAAAATAGGAAAAAGTGAGAATAAAAATAAGTAGATAACTAAGAGAGATAAAGAAAATCCTTATATATATAAAAGTAGGAAAGATCTCCTGGGAGCTGTAATGACTGTCTAGATCAGCGTTTCCCAAGCAGGGAGGCTCCAGCTGTTGCAAAACTACAACTCCCAGCATGCACGGACAGCCAAAGGCTGTCCAGGCATGCTGGGAGTTGTAGTTTTGCAACAGCTGGGGGCACCCTGCTTGGGAAACACTGGTCTATGTAGAGGACAGGAGCTTCTTCAGGGTCCTGTATAGTACACACAATGTCCTAATAAAGTAACATGGAGCCGCCCTCACCTGGTGTCCAAAGGAGCAGGTAACCCTGGCACAGGTAAAGTGTACAGAACATGTAATACCTCCCTGTACTGTAGGGGGCGCTACCAGACACCAGTCAGTGCATGCACTTCAATAATACAGGTAAAGAGTAGTACAGAACATGTAATGCCTCCCTGTACTGTAGGGGGCGCTACCAGACACCAGTCAGTGCATGCACTTCAGTAATACAGGTAGAGTACAGAACAAGTAATACCTCCCTGTACTGTAGGGGGCGCTACCAGACACCAGTCAGTGCATGCACTTCAGTAATACAGGAGTTTTACCAATAAATGCCCATTCTGATTGGTCGGTTCATTGACATGTTTCACAGATCTGGACTGTCTGTACATTGTATGTTGAGTTTGGTTTCAACTTACAATGGTCCAGAAAAGACCATTGTAAGTTGAGGGATCACTGTATAACATATATTGCACTAGTAATTAATACAGGCCCTGTATACAGCTCCAGTATCACACTCCTTATATCCCCGTATGCCAGTGTTTCCCCAACCAGTGTGCCTCCAGCTGTTTCAAACCTACAACTCCCAGCATGCCCAGACAGCCGTAGTTCTGCAACAGCTGGAGGCACGCTGGTTTGGAAACCCTGCCGTATGCGGTGACTGCCCGGCCTGACAGAGGATATCCCCGTGTATCCCGGTGCCCGCCCTCCTATCGCGGCTCTGGGAGCGGTCACGACATTCAGCCCGATGTGAAGGTTACAGGAAGTGTCGGGGAGATGTGCGGCCCCTCCGGTCACAGACACCACAAGTCCCCGGTGTAACCGCACTGTGACCGCGGCGCCCCCCGGAGAGCAGACGGCACGTACCTGACACTGCACCCCGCGACTAAGCACTGAGACCGGCGGACAGAGGTGTGAGACTGCGGGGAGACCAGGAGGAGGAGGGGGCGGGGATATATATGGGGCGGAGACTCCTCCCGGGACAGGCCCCGCCCCTCACACATATACTGTATTTGTTCATATATTTCTATTCTTTTATGTGAACAGCAACAAAAGGCTCCAGAGTGTATAAGAGCCGCATAATGTGAACTGTGCTCTCCTGCGGCTTACTGCATCCAGTGTCTGAGATCACACCTGTACATCACGTGACAGAGGTGCACTCTGATATTAACCCCTAAAGGGCACAGCCCATTCTGGCCTTGAGCCAGGGCCATAACTCTTATTTTCCATCCTTAGACCCATATGTTTGGGTTTGTTTTGGGCACAACCAATTGTCCTTTGTAATGACTCCTTTAATGTTACCCTAAAATGTACGGCGCAACCAAAAGAATATTATTTGTGGTGGGATTGGGAAAAGAAAAAACGCAATTTTGCCACATTTGGTTGGGTTGTTTTTCCGCAGTGCGCTTTATTTTTTTTTGGGGGGGGCCGATACAATTAAAGGGGTACTCCGCCGAAAAACATTTTATCCCCTATCCAAAGGATGGGGGATAAGATGTCTGATCGCAGGGGTTCCGCCACAGGGGACCCCCACGATCTCCGGCGTGACACCTTACTCATCCGCGCACAGAGCGAACTCTACTCCGTGCCGGATGACTGGCGGGTACACCCACCACACCCCCCTCCATTCATGTCTATAGGAGGAGGCGTGACGGCTACTACGTAGCCGTCACGCCTCCTCCTATAGACATGAATGGAGGGGGCTCGGCGTGACGTCACGAACACGGAAGCTCTGAGTTTCCGTTTTTTAGATGCTGCCGCTGCAGGCCCGGAGATCGCGGTGGTCCCCAGTGGAGTGACCCCTGTGGTCAGACATCTTATCCCTTATCCTTTGGCTAGGGGGATAAGATGTTTTCAGCAGAGTACCCCTTTAAAATGAGTCCCATTTTTACAAGATTTTCTATTATTTTCAATTATTTTACTGCTAAAAAAGTATGTAGCTTTTTTTTTATTTATTTATTTATTTTTTATACAAAATAAGTATCATTTAAAGTTATCCTCTTCTGACCTCTATAACTTTCTTATTTTCCGTATACGGAGATGTATGAGGACTCATTTTTTACACAGTGATCTGTAGTTTATATCGGCACTATATTTGCGTATATGTGACTTTTTATCTCCTATCCGCAGGTTAGGGGATAAATGTCTGATCGCGGGGGTCCGACCAGTTTGACCCCCGCAATCTCCCATACAGCGCCCCGACTCTGCACTGCTGAAACGTGTTTAGTATCCAGAAGGTCAGCTGATACAAACCCGCCCCCTCCATTCATCTCTATGACAAAAGCGGAGACACAGGAACGCTGTGTCTCCAACTCTACCATAGAGATGAATGGAGGAGGGGTGTTTGTATCAGCTGACCTGCAACTCAGCCGGAGCCGAGTCGGGGGGGGGGGGGGCCCTGATCAGATCCCCGCGATCAGATACTTATTCCCTATCCTGTGGATAGGGGATACATTTATTTGCACTGGACATCTTCTTTAAAGGGGTTATCGAGGAATAGAAAAACAGAGCTAATTTCTTTCCAAAACAGCTCCATGTCTGTCTCCAGGTTGGGTGTGGTATTACAACGTGGCTCCATTCACTTCAATGGAACTGAGCTGCAGAACCACACTCAACCTGGAGACAGACGGGGAGCGGTTTTTGAAAATAAATGATCTCTGTTTTTCTATTCCTGGATAACCCCTTTAACCTTTGTTTTTAAAAGTTCAGACATTTCTGTAGCGGCAAAACCAACATTTCTGCATGATAAATATATATATATATATTTTTTTTTTAATGGGAAAGAGGGTGAATTACATTTTTTATTGGGGGAGGGGTTTATTCACATTAAACATTTAATATTTTTTATTATTACAGTGAATAATTTTATTAGTGAAGCTATACTAGCATGCTTTCTGTATCACTTTCTTTGTGTTTAGAATTACTTTCTACCCTCTGGTACATAAATCAGTAAAAGATTTTAGATTTATGAAGGAAAAAAATCTATATTTAATAAAATAAAAATAAATGACTTCTTTCTGCTGTGTCACGGAGTAGGTGGTAGGTCGGACTCTTGTTTTATGGACGCCATTGTTCTCCTCCCATGTGCTGTGTGTAAATAGGTTGTAGGTTATACTAGTCAGACTATATTTAATACTTTCATGCTTAGTTTTTGCCTTAAAGGTTCAGAGGTCAGAATAAATATCATATTATTTTTACCAAATAATGTACTACGTAGAAACGGAAGCCCCCAAAAGTTTAAAATGGTGTTTTGTTTTTTTTCAATTTTGTCTCACAATGATTTTTTTTCCGTTTCGCCATAGATTTTTGGGTAAAATGACTAAAGTCATTACAAAGTAGAATTGGTGGTGCAAAAAATAAGCCATCATATGGATTTTTATGTGCAAAATTGAAAGAGTTATGATTTCTTAAAGGTAAGGAGGAAAAAACGAAAATGTGCATCCTCCCCCCCCACCCCCCAAAGAAATGCCACCCCACACCATTACTGACCCACCGCCAAACCGGTCATGCCGTAGGATGTTGCAGGTAGCAGAACGTTCTCCACAACGTCTCCAGGCTGCTTTTATCTGGGAAGAGCACAGGGTGCCAGTGGAGAATTTGCCAATCTTGGTGTTCTCTGGCAAATGCCAAACATCCTGCACAGTGTTGGGCTGTAAGCACAACCCTCACCTGTGGACGTCGGGCCCTCATACCACCCTCATGGAGTCTGTTTATGACTGTTTGAGTGGACACATGCACATTTTGGCCTGCTGGAGGTCATTTTGCAGGGTTCTGGCAGTGCTCCTCCTGCTCCTCCTTGCACAAAGGCGTAGTTAGCTGTCCTGCTGCTGGGTTGTTGCCCTCCTACGGCCTCCTCCACGTCTTCTGATGTACTGGCCTGTCTCCTGTTAGCGCCTCAATGCCCTGGACACTACACTGACAGACACAGCAAACCTTCTTGCCACAGCTTGCATTGATGTGCCATCCTGGATGAGCTGCACTACCTGAGACACTTGTGTGGGTTGTAGACTCTGTCTCATGCTACCACTAGAGTGAAAGCACTGCCAGCATTCAAAAGTGACCAAAACATCAGCCAGGAAGCATAGGAACTGAGAAGTGGTCTGTGGTCACCACCTGTAGAACTACTCCTTTATTGGGGGTGTCTTGTTAATTGCCTATCATTTCCACCTGTTGTCTGTTCCATTTGCACAGCAGCATTTGAAATACATTGTGAATCAGTGTTCTTCCTGAGTGGACAGTGTGATTTCACAGAAGTGTCATTGACTTGGAGTTACATTGTGTTGATTAAGTGTTCCCTTTATTTTTTGAGCAGTGTGTGTGTATGTATATATATATATTTGCCATAAAGGAGACTCCTATCAGTTTGGACTGCTCTGGTTACAGATATCATGCGCTCTCTCCCAGGATGACATCTGAACAACACTGTTGCTTTATGCTATTCAGAAGAAAAGTAAGGAAAAGGAGAGTCTTCTAGTTTTCCACTCTTGTCGATTCTATGTAAACAATGCCTTATAATAATATCTTTCCTAAAACCGTCCCAGGTTATGTGCATGATATCCAAATGTGTGATGCCGTGCCCATTGCCAAAAACAGTGACGACTAGAAGAAAATCTGCTGAATTATATGGGAGAGTGCTGCATGCTGTGAGACGTGTGCAGAGATCATGGTGCAGGTAGGGGGAGGATCAGAATTGGCGCTACTATCTATTGTCAAAGTCACCTTGAGTTACCTGTTTCTGATTTTACAATGTAGTTGGTGTAATCCTGCACCCGATGTTCAAGCACAAGTGTCAGCTATTCAGAGTGCCCAGAGAGGAAACATCAATGTTTAATTTTAATTTAAGTAGAAATAAGAACACGAACAATAAAAAAAATATATGAAAAATCCAAAGAAAGAAAAATTAACATAAAACATGATTAAAACAATATGTCATGTTCTGACTGTACATTCCTATTTTTCACATTGCGGAAAATGTGTGGAATGTCCACCCAGAAAACACGGACGGACCTTCCGCAAATAGCATGTTCTGACAGCGCTAGCACCACTATTGTTCCGCCGAGCGCTCCGGGTCCCCGCTCCTCCCCGGAGCGCTCATAGCGTCCTCCTGTTCGCAGCGCCCCGGTCAGACCTGCTGACCGGGTGCGCTGCGATAATGTCCCCAGCCGGGATGCGATTCGCGATGCGGGACGCGCCCGCTCGCGATGCGCATCCCGACCCGCTTACCAGACTCGTTCCCCGTCTGTGCTGTCCCGGCACGCGCGGCCCCGCTCCCTAGGGCGCGCGCGCGCCGGGTCTTTGCGATTTAAAGGGCCGGTGCGCCACTGATTGGCGCATGGGTTTTAATCAGTATCTTCACCTGTGCACTTCCCTACTTATACCTCACTTCCCCTGCACTCCCTCGCCGGATCTTGTTGCCATTGTGCCAGTGAAAGCGTTCCTTGTGTGTTCCTAGCCTGTGTTCCAGACCTCCTGCCGTTGCCCCGACTACGATCCTTGCTGCCTGCTCTGACCTTCTGCTACGTCCGACCTTGCTCTTGTCTAATCCCTTGTACCGCGCCTATCTCAGCAGTCAGAGAGGTTGAGCCGTTGCCGGTGGATACGACCTGGTTGCTACCGCCGCTGCAAGACCATCCCGCTTTGCGGCAGGCTCTGGTGAAAACCAGTAGCAACTTAGAAACGGTCCACTGACACGGTCCACGCCAATCCCTCTCTGGCACAGAGGATCCACCTCCAGCCTGCCGAATCCTGACAACTATGTTCATAAGTCGACTGGCCATCCACGTCATACGATAAAGTCGGCAAATACCTTTTTGGCAGTATCATGATGTATACGACATACCTTAAAATATAATTTGAATGGGGCCATAGATAGACCTATGTGGCTGCCAATAGGGGTAGTACAGGTAGGGAATAAGTGTCTGATTGCCGGGGTCTGACTGGTGGGACCCCCACAATCGACTGTATGGAACCCGCGACTACTTACTTATCCTCAGCACATTACAGCCCCCAACTTTCTGGACAAAGACGAGTGATGGCGCGCTCTGCCAATTACCAGCTGATGTGAATGAAGTAGAAAAGATGTTCTGCGGTGGCACTGCCTCTTTGCCTTCATAGAGAATCCAGCCTATTGGTTCTCCTTATGAACCAATCACACACGCAAACAATTTTACCACCAGGGCATTTTTTAAACCTACCCCGGGAAACTCCTATTGGTCGCTCACAGATCACGTGATGTATATATGTCACACCAGAGCACCGTGCCCATTGGTCACTCCTATACATTAATGGAACAGCGCAATCCATCAAGCTTAAAACACACCCCGGGAAACTATAATTGGCTGCTCGCGGACCACGTGACCCGTATGTGACCCGTGCCATCACAGAGTTGTACGTCACACCAGTAAATCAAATTGATTGGTCACCCGAGTTCATGAATGAACCAGCAGGATTTTTCAAAACAAACACTGTTTGTGGATCTCAAGCATCATTTCCAGAGGCAAACATCCAAGCCCCGTTTACAACACGTTACAGTAAACGCATGAAAACACCTATACAATACAAATAATGCACTTGTAATCGCTACATCCAGACTTTTGTGTGTATTTTATGCAAATGTTTGCATTTTATTGTAATCTTTTGTTGAAAGCGCTTTTTAACCCTTTTGTTACCGTTACTCTGTACTGCCCACCTTGACCTCTGACCCACATTTTGGCACTCAAAATACATGTTTGTAGGTCACCTGGCCGCATAAGAGTAGGTGACCCTGACTGCAGGGAATGAAGGGGTTAAGCATGGCAGCTTCCCTCCCACTTTTCTCCTGGGATAGGAGGGTCTTAAGGGATACGCTCAGAGGGTATATATTGCTCATCCCACCCCAGGCACTTCCTTTTGGACTCACCAGCAATAAAATGGAGGAAAAAAGCGGAGGTAGCGCCGGGTGCGGTGTAGGTCTTTATCCGGTATAGGTAGGTACCCAGGTGGGGGTAGCGTGTTACTTGCCGGTGATGGTAGCTTGGTATGCAGGCCTGCAGCATGAGGACGGAGCCCAGAGGAGAGTCTGTAGAGTAATGTAGAAGTATTGGAGAGAAAAAGCTGAAGAAGAAATCAAAGAAAATAATAAATATAAAGCAAGACACGTTTCGGGAGTCACAGCTCCCTTTTTCAATTGCAGGTGGTTGCTGTATGGCAAGGTAACAGGTATATGTGTTTAAATACATGAGAAAATGGCGCCAAAACCAGGTGAGCTGGTGACGTCATGTGGGGTGGATGCCGGGGACAGGTAGGGGCCGAGCATTAAAGACCTAAATAATAAAACATATTCAAAGAAGGGGCATGAAAACCACATAAAACATGTAAAAAATCATAGGTATAGTCTTGGAGTATTTGGAAGTTCAAACTGAACCGCGAGAATTGTCCGTGGTGGCGACCAATCAGGAAGCTGCCGGCATCCGTGGGACCAATCAGGAGGCAGTAGGAGGAGGCTGTCATCGCTGTGCAGGGTTGCCACTGTGGGGAATGAATGGAGACCATCCCCTTGTAGCTGATTGGCCGCTTGCTGCGAGAGGTGAGGAGGTGGCCAATCAGGAGCAAGCCGTACTATGCTGAGTACAATTACGATGTCATAGGGGAACATGGGCCGTGTGGGGATAAGTCCAAAGAGAGTGGGCGGGGTGCTGATTGGCTGTCCGGGATCTTAGATGAGCCAGTCAGAGGGGGGGGGCGTATAAGTCCGGGTTGCGAGTTTTTGTCGCTGGTGGCGGTGGAATAAAGTTCAAAAAAGTTCAAAAACGTCAGCCAATCGCTGTTTGATTAGTCTGGATGGCGTCCAATCAGAGTGTAGACGTGTATATCCTCTACGGGAGATTCCTAGAGAAGCGTCGGCGGCAAATCCATTTTGAATAATACGACCAATAGCTGCTGGGCAGGTCACGGTGGTGACCAATCATGAAGAAGGATGTGTTGTAGTGCTGTCAAGATGCCGATGTCAGACTTTATCATCGTCCGGGCGGGCTGTCATCTGATCTCGAAGTCCGGAGCACACTCGGAACTTATCATGGAGGAGCTGGAAACCTGTAAGGGAGTAAGGAGGTAGATGGGGAAGGGAGAGACAGGTGGTCTCTCCCTTCCCCAAACGGCGGCTTGCTGTCGGCTTGTCCCGCATTGAGGAGGCATCTGGTGCGGCTGTGAGGAGGCATCTGGTACGACTGTCATCGAAGTCCGGAACATACTTGGAAATTGTCATGGAGGAGCTGTAAACTTATAGGTAAAGAGGTAAAAGGGCAGGGGAGAGACAGTTGATTTTGGCAGCGGCTTGCTGTCAGCTTGTCCCGCAGTGAGGAGGCATCTGGTGCTGATGTCATTATGTCATCGGGACGTATGTATTACGTGACGTTTTCGATGTATTCATTCAGGCCAGAAGGTGTCAAAGTTTGAAGATCCAGAAGTTTCCACGTTTCCTCAGTACTGCGAAGCAGTGGGCGGTGTGATGGTGTGACACCTGAAGTCACTGCTGTGCTTTTCCGCTGCATGTCTGAAGACACTGTGGAGTTGGTACCCCTTGGTGATATTGGATCTGTGCTTGATCATGCGCTGATTCAATGGCTGGATGGTACACACGACGTACTGAAGACCACAGGGGCACTCAAGGAGGTAGATCACATAGGAGGTGCTGCAGTTGATGAAACTCCTGATGGGGTAAGTAATGTTGGTGATCTTGCAGGTGAACTTGGTGCATTTGTTCGCAATGTTGTTGCAGCATTTGCAGAGGGGTTTGCTGTACTTATATGAGCCGGTGACAGTTTTCTCTCCAATACTTCTACTTTTGGACTCACCGGCATCTGTGTGTAGCTGTCCCGCCCGCCCTCACTGTTTTGCGAAAATGCTTGTATTACTTGTTTTTTACTGCCGCATACCCTGTTGTGTGGTGCGTCGGTTATTGTTACCCCTGTAAGAAGGAAAAATAAATAAATAAGAAACCACGAAAGACGAAGGATATATTTATATATTTACCTTTACCTTTTATGTTTTTTTTCTGTGTTTCTTATTTTTGCAGATCCTTGTCAAGTCACAGCTGGCCTGGAGAGTGATTTCCTGGAGGTTAAAGGGGGGCTGATGGCACAAATGCCCGTCGGGGAGCCGACAGCAGGCATACCGCTTCAGCCCGAAGTAGGTCAATTTGTATGGTTAATGTTTAGGTTAAATGCTATGCAGTTGTTCACAGTTATTTATATTTGTTATGATAATAAAACGAGCTGTGACCACCACCCAGCCCATTTAAAAGGTATTTGTGTTGTGTTATTATTTGCAGGATAAGGGGGAGGGCACGAGCTTATTGGTTTAGGAGGCTATTCTATGCAGTCATCTAAACCTTCACTCTATGTCAATGCACCAGATGTTTTTCAGCAATTGAAAAAGAGGGAATTTACCCTCAAAACGTGTCTTGCAATATCTTGTATGAAGTTCCATGTGTTTAATAAAAATACACTGTTACTTTTTACTCGGACTCCGACCATGAATCATAAAAGTCAGCGCCACTGCAGAACATCTTTTCTACTTTATTCACATTGGCTTTTTAACGACCCCGAGAGGATACCGGTCCGTTCCTGCAGGCTGCAGCCCGAGATTCCACAATGGTTCCCCACAGGAAGGGGTGATACGCATGAACCAAGGTTCACCCAAGGTCAGCATATTTCCAATCTAAGTGCATTCTGGGATTTCTATTCCACGGAATTACGCAAGGCGCCGTCCTCTTTGTCTTTTTTCTCACTATCCATTCCTCAATCACCAGCTGAGGTGGGACATCACTGTGACCGGCGATTGGCTGAGCAGGCCTTCACTTGCGTTTGTCCGCAAAAATTCCACCATGTTAACATCAAAGTACAGACAAGGAGAGCGCTCCTAGTGTGATACCATAAGGCAAAGATAATATGAACAAACAAGAAAACTTGCTCACCAAGTATAGTTGTACTGCGACCAAGTACAACTATGGTGAAGGCGTGAAGTGACCCTGCAACGGGCGAAGAACGGCAGCTGCTCCTGGACACACAGGCGAAGTAATTAAACGGATCCCTCCAAGGAACATCCCAGGATAGAGGCAGCGCACAGGACTTCAAAGGTAAAATGGTTTATTTACCCGGCATGCAACGCGTTTCGCTGGATAACCAGCTTCATCAGGCATGACTTCATCAGGCATGACCCATGCCTGATGAAGCTGGTTATCCAGCGAAACGCGTTGCATGCCGGGTAAATAAACCATTTTACCTTTGAAGTCCTGTGCGCTGCCTCTATCCTGGGATGTTCCTTGGAGGGATCCGTTTAATTACTTCACCATGTTAACATGGCCCTGAGTCCTCTTATTCTTGTTAAAAACGATGATTGATTAGAAATAACCCTCCGGCTGCCCATACACATGAGAGCAACCAGGGGGCCTCCAAAACTACAACTTCCAGCATGCCCGGACAGCCTTCAGCTGGGAGTTGTAGTATTACAACAGCTGGAGGTCTGCTGCTGCATCGCAGTTTACCACTGGGCTAAGCATACAGGAGCAGGGACACCTGCCTTGGACAGGAGTCCCTGCTCCTGTACATGATTCATCCAAAAGGAATGTAAAGATTTCAACAAATATAATTTTTTTTAAGGGAAATTCTAAATGAATTGAATCAATTTAGAAACAATTTTCCCATTACTTATCAGCAGATACATCCTTTTTGTAAGACAGGTGACCATGTTAAAGAGCACCTATCATCAACTAAACTTTCCCTAATCCCCCTGCCCATCTGTCCCTGACTCTATCTATCTCTATCCCTGTCATTATTTATAGTTAAAACCCCCTTTAAATGCCTTTTTTCCTCTATCTTCATTAGCTCATTTTTGAGCTGTGTACGAGGGGAGGAAGTGGGCTTGGCTCGGCAGGCGCAACGTCATCTGATGCCTGCCAGGGCTAACTTCTGCCCTTCTTTCTGTATTCTGCTCTCCCTCTCGGGAGCGCACATACAGGCTCAGTACAGGACAGGGATGGCAGCCTCTGAGTCACCTCCTCTCTGTTTGGCTATACACATGCCATACAGAGAGGAGGAATGTTGGAGTACAGAGCTGCCGTGCCCTGCAGGGCCACAGCGCTCATCAATCAGACAGGCGGGAAGCTGTGCTTAGTATGTAATTTCAGACTCAGCAGCCAGGGCGGCCTAGTGACCACAGGGAGACCCCTAGTGGCCAAACTTTCAAAACTAAAAAACACATGAAAGTAGACATTTTTTTAATACAATACAATTACAAACTTAATCTATATATATTAAGCTATAAAATATTAAAAAATCAAGGGGTTCTCCAGTGGTCAATGTGTTTTTGTCATCTTAACTTACCCTTGTTGTTGCTTGTCCCTTGTGTCTTGGTTGCTATTTGTCGGTTCTCTTGTGTTTTTTTTGTCTGCAAGTTGATGTTTTTTTTTTTTTTTTAGCTTTTGCTGTTTTCTATTTGTTTCTGGGCTCCAAACTACAAATCCCAGCAGGCCACATGCCCCGGTTTTTTTGTTTGGGGCGTATACTTTGCTTCGGGTTCCGCCCGGCTTACTATTTGTCCGCCCCAGTTCTTCCCCTTTGTTTTTTGGTGACTCCTAGTTCCCACCCCATCTGTTTAACATTCTGTCTCTCACGTGGCTTTAGCATTCTGTCTCTCACGTTGCTATGTTGTCCTGTCAGTGTTTGCTTATGTTTGTGGGGTATTGGCCAATAAGGAGTGTCTGTTGCATGTGACACACACACACAAACACACATGCACACATCAGTTTTTCTTTTTTTTTCAACTGTAAATTTTTATTAGGTTTTTGATTAAGACAAAAAAATATAATCAAGTACACAAAATGGAGAAAACAAACATCAGGGACTGTGAGATAAATGCCAATATTGGTGACAATAACTACCATAACAAAACCTAACTTCAAAGCAAGTCACCGTAAATAAAGTGTAATAATACAATGACAATAAGGGGAAATAATGCGACTAAATCAAGTCGAGACATACATCAGGGATGGGAACCACAAGGGGGGAGGGGAAGGGTAGGGAGGAAGGAGAAAATGGGAAAGAAAACACAAAATAACCAACAACATGAGAAAGGGAAACATAAGGAATGAAGGAACCAGAAAAATAGAAAAGGGGAGAGAAAGGAGAAAACAAGAGAAGGAAAACAAGGAGTCCAGCCAAGAGTAGTGTAAGAGAAAGTAAGATCATGGAGGCTGCCTGTCAGTGAATCTATCCTACGGGTCCCATATGGACAAAAACAAAGGGATAGTATTATTTAGGGAAGCAGTAAGGGATTCAAGAGAGCGAATCTCTCGGATTCGGGCTGTAAGCTCATCAGCGGAGGGAGACAGGGTCTGTTACCAATGTTTAGCAATAAGGGTTTTAGCCTCAAGGACTATATGCTGAAAGAGCTTAACCCCTTGGGGACGGAGCCCATTTTGACCTTAAGGACGGAAGCATTTTTTTGCAAATCTGACCTCTGTCACTTTATGCATTAATAACTCTGGGATGCTTTTACTTATAAATTTGATTCCGGGATTGTTTTGTCATGACATATTCTACTTTATCAAGAAAAAAGAGTGGTAGAGAGGCTCCTATTGACCTGGCAACCTGAGACTCGAGCTGCCCAAGGGGTAATAGGAGGAAAAGCCCCCAAAATTTGGAACCCAATTTCTCTCGAGTAAGGAAATACCTCATATGTGTATGTGAAGTGCTCGGTGAGCACAGTAGGGGGCTCAGAAGGGAAAGAGCAACAATGGGATTTTAGAGAGTGAGTATTTCTGAAATTAATTTTGAGGGGCATGTCACATTTAGGAAGCCCCTATGGTGCCAGAACAGCAAAAAAAACACCCCTCAATGCACGTAACAAGGGGTCCAGTGAGCCTTAACACCCACAGGTGTTTGACGACATTTTGTTAAATTCGGATGTGTAAATGAAAAAAAAATTTTTTCACTTAAGTGCAGTTTTTATTCCAAAATGTACCATTTTTACAAAGAGTAATGGGAGAAAATGCCCCCCAAAATTTGTAACCCCATCTCTTCTGAGTATGGAAATACCCCATGTTAGGATGCAAAATGCTCTGCGGGCAAACTACAATGCTCAGAAGAGAAGGAATCACATTTGGCTTTTGGAAAGCAAATTTTGCTGAAATGGTTTTTGGGGGGATGTTGCATTTAGGAAACCCCTATGGTGCCAGAACAGCAAAAAAAAAAAAACACGTGGCATACTATTTTGGAAACTACACCGCTCAAGAAACGTAACAAGGGGTACAGGGAGCCTTAACACCCCACAGGTGTTTGACGACTTTTTGTTAAAGTCGGATGTGTAAATGAGAAAAAAAAATTTCCACTAAAATGCAGGTTTTTCCCCAAATTTTAAATTTTTACAAGGGGTAATAGGAGAAAATACCCCCCAAAATTTGTAACCCCTTTTCTTCTGAGTATGGAAATACCCCATGTGTGGACGTCAAGTGCTCTGCTGGCGCACTACAATGCTCAGAAGAGAAGGAGCGCCATGAGCGTTTGGAAAGAGAATTTGTTTGGAATGGAAGTCAGGGGCCAGTGCCAGAACAGTGGACCCCCCACATGTGACCCCATTTTGGAAACTACACACCTCACAGAATTTAATAAGGGGTGCAGTGAGCATTTACACCCCACTGGCGTTTCACAGATCTTTGGAAGAGTGGGCTGTGTAAATGAAAAATTACATTTTTCATTTTCACGGACCACTGTTCGGAAAATCTGTCAGACACCTGTGGGGCATAAATGCTCACTGTACCCCTTATTACATTAAGTGAGGGGTTTAGTTTCCAAAATGGGGTCACATGTGGGGGGGGGGGGCATTGCTCTGGCACTATGGGGGCTTTGTAAACACCTTCAATTCCGGACAATTTTTCTCTCCAAAATTCCAATGGCACGCCTTCTCTTCTGAGCATTGTAGTTCACCCGCAGAACACTTTACATTTTAGTGGAAAAAATATATATTTTCTTCATATTCCCATCCAACACCTGTGGGTTGTTAAGGCTCACTTTACCCCTTGTTATGTTCCGTGAGGGGTGTAGTTTCCAAAATGGGGTCACACATGGGTATTTATTTCTTTGCATTTATGTCAGAACCGCTGTAAAATCAGCCACCCTTATGCAAATCACCAATTTTGGCCTCAAATGTACATAGTGCGCTCTCACTTCTGAGCCTTGTTGTGCACCTGCAGAGCATTTTACGCCTACATAAGGCTTATTTCCGTACTCAGGAGAAATTGCATTACAAATTTTGGGGGTCTTTTTTTTCCTTTTACTACTTATGAAAATAAAAAGTATGGGGCAACACCAGCATGTTATTGTAAAATATTACATTTTTTTACACTAACAGGCTGGTGTAGACCCCAAATTTTCCTTTTCATAAGGGGTAAAAGGAGAAAAAGACCCCCAAAATTTCGAACGCAATTGCTCCCGAGTATGGAAATACCGCATATGTGGCCCTAAACTGTTTCCTTGAAATACGACAGGGCTCCGAAGTGAGATAGCGCCATGCGCATTTGAGGACTAAGTTAGGGATTGCAAGCCTGGACAGTCAGTGGGTGGACATAGGGGTATTCTATGCCAGTGATTCCCAAACAGGGTGCCTCCAGCTGTTGCTAAACTCCCAGCATGCCTGGACAGTCAGTGGCTGTCTGGAAATGCTGGAAGTTGTTGTTTTGCAACAGCTAGAGGCTCCGTTTTGGAAACACTGCCGTACGATCCGATTTTCATTTCTATTGGGGGGGGGGGGGGGGACAGTGTAAGGGGTGTGTATGTAGTGTTTTACCCTTTATTATGTGTTAGTGTAGTGTAGTGTTTTTAGGATACATTCCCACTGGCGGCGGTTTATGGTGAGATTCCCGCTAGGAGTTTGCGTTGCAGCTCAAACTTGAAGCGGGAAACTCACTGTAAACCTGCCCGTGTGAATGTACCCTGTACATTCACATGGGGGGGGGGGGGGGGGGAAACCTCCAGCTGTTTCAAAACTACAACTCCCAGCATGTACTGACAGACCGTGCATGCTGGGAGTTGTAGTTTTGCAACAGCTGGAGGCACACTGGTTGGAAGACCTTCAGTTAGGTTCTGTTACCTAACTCAGTATTTTCCAACCTGTGTGCCTCCAGCTGTTGCAAAACTACAACTCCCAGCATGCACGATCGCCGAAGAGCATGCTGGGAGATGTAGTTATGCAACAGCTGGAGGTACGCAACTACAGCTCCCAGCATGCCGAGACAGCTGTTTGCTGGTTGGGCATGCTGGGATTTGTAATTTTGTAACAGCTGGAGGGCTGCAGTTTGGAGATCACTGTGCAGTGATCTCCAAACTGTGGCCCTCCAGATGTTTCAAAACTACAAATCCCAACATGCCCAGACTGCTAACTGCTGTCTCGGCATGCTGGGGGTTGTAGTTTTGAAAGTGGTCTCCAAGCTGGAGCCCTCCAGCTGTTGCAAAACTACAAATCCCAGCATGCCCAAACAGCAAACAGCTGTCTGGGCATGCTGGGAGTTGTATTTTTGCAACATCTGAAGGGCTACAGTTTAGAGACCACTGTATAGTGGTCTCAATCTGTAGCCCTCCAGATGTTGCTAGGCAACCTTCCGGCTTCCGTAGTCTGCACCAGGGAGCAAGCCGCACATCATCGCCGCCTGCTGCCGCCGCCGATCGTCGCCCACTACCGCCGCCACCGATGGTAAGTAACCACCGCGCCGGTCACCGCCGGATTATCGTGGGTGGGCAGAGTGGGGGAACCGAACTTTAACCCCCCCTGCCCCCGATCTGCTGTTGGTTGGTCGCTTCTGACCCACCAATAGCCGGGATAGGAGGGGTAGCACCCCTGCCACCTAACTCCTATCCCTTCAGGGGGACCGGGTCACCGGAGACCGGTATGACCCGGAATCGCCGCAAATCGCCGGTGTGATCGCCGACATGGGGGGGTCCCCCATAGGCATTGGCACGGGATGCCTGCTGAATGATTTCAGCAGGCATCCTGTTCCGATCACCGCCCGGCGAGCTGCGGTGATCGGGAATGTGGAGGGAGTACAGGTACGCCCTCTGTCCTTAAGTGATAAGACGCAAGGGCGTATCCATACACCCTCCGTCCCCAACAAGTTAAAAGGCTGTTTCGATAAAACTCTGGTAGAAAGGTGCAGGAGAAAGACCCTAGGGTTTAGGGGGACAAGGACTCCTAGAACTGCATGAAACATTTGCGGCACCTGGACCTAAAAAGGAACCACCAGTGGGCAAGACAAAAAAATATTGAAAATAGTACCCAGGCCCACACTGCATTGCCAGCATTGGGGAGGGATGTCAGGATTCAACTTGTTCTAGACAACCGTAGTATGATATCAACACATGAGCATTTTGCATCGCATTTCTTTATAGGCTGTACAAATGGAAGCCTTAGCAGCTCGCTCCCAGATAATGTGCCATTGAGGGATAGTTATCGTGGTCTGGAGAGCCTCTTCCCAGTGACTCATATAGCGATGGGAAGGAGAAGGTCCATCCCGAGGGGATAGCAAAAAAGAATATATGCTTGAAAGTAGTCCCTTCACCTGAGGGCTGCCCCTACACAGCCTCTCAAAGCCTGTGGGTAAAGATACCGTCAACGAGCACAGCCTGGAGGACAAGAAATGGCGAAGCTGGATATAGTGGGCTTCCTCAGAGGGAGGAAGGTCTCAGTGAGCTACTAACCAGTCAAAAGACTTGAGGGAACGAGTAAGGGGATCGACTACATCAGCCCAGCAGAAAAGACCTCTAGAACCCCATTCACTGAGCATACCCGAGGACAGTTCTGGAGAGAAATCAGGATGATAAAAGAAAGACAAGGGAGAAAAAGAGGAAAGGAGCCCAAACCGTCTGGAGCAGTAAGTCCACACATAGCGGGAGAACGACATTGGACCCAGAAGGGGGCCCTCTGGGGAAGGGAAAAACCCACAAGAGGGAATTTGGAGGAATCAGGGCAGCCAACGGCAAACGGCTGTACGGGCATGCTGGGAGTTGTCGTTTTGCAACAGCTGGAGACCCACTGGTCGGGAAACGCTGCATTGTGACACTGGAACATGGGTGGAACGGGACAATTTTAGTCTTCAGATAGTATTTAGCTTCTCGATTTGTTAAATACGATTTTTCCTATCGTGAATGTACTTGTTACCCATGCGAGCTGCATGTTTTACACTTGCTGTTCTAGAAGGGAGTGGCAAGGGAAAGCTTTTTCCAGTCTATCATCATAACATAAAGTGAGTCATTAGCAGGCAACACCCTGCAATTCTACCTTGTGTTTTACTTTATTACTGCCAGATACTTGGCTTTTGTCAATTTTTGTCTATTTTATTTGTCAATTTCAATTTCATTCTGGCATCAGAAAATAAAAACTATGGAGGCAAAATGCTACGGCGCAATCTTTTCTACGCAAAACTAGTTTGGTCCTGGCACACTTTTTATTCTCACCCAGTTTATACATAGGGAATGTCAGCCGATACTATTATTCTTGCTAATGCTTTTTTTTTCTGTCTTCAGAAAATACTTATGTCTGGGAAGGACAGAGAAGCGGCAGGGCGTGCTGATCTTCCATGGGCATGAATGTAAATATATCCCACACAAGGAGCTGTACTACAGCATTAGTCATAAGCCATATATTGATATTTCTAATTATTTTTTACACGGGCGTACCTAGAATATTTGGAAACCCACACCCACTTCACTCTGGAGCCATTCTGTTAATATTCTCCCATATAGCAGTATATACCAGCAGTGACTCAAAAGTGACATCTCCTTGGAGTCGTTCTCTCTCTTTTTTCTCCTCCAAGCTGCCATGATGGTGTGGTGTCCCGGTACCGTATTTCATACGTTACATTGTGGTGAGGTCCCCAAAGACAGAGTCCCTAGGAACAGTGGGGGTCCTCTACCTTAGCTAGCCCCTCGTCACCCCTTAGTTAGTTAATATGTATGTAAATAAACCTGTAAATATGTCTATTAAAGATTCCTACCTTGTTCGTGTTGCAGGACCTGCAGGTCATGGGACCTAGTACAGAACTCTATGGTTTTTGCTTAAGGACCTTTGGTGGTTCTTATGTCACATGTTCACCCACAATGCAATGTAACGGTGAGTGACAGTTGTTATGGACCAATCCAAAACGGCCAACCCCTGCCCATATAAGGGAGTGGCCGCCATTATTCTCTCTTTTGGGTTGCTGACTCTGGATGAGGTAGGACCTTTGCAACTTCCAAAGACAAGAACTAGGCCCAAAGCCTTGCGGCCGCGGTCTATGCTAGGGACTATTAGACTTTACAATTCCCCATTATCTCTGCAAGATCACTGGACCTAAACGCACCGATAAATCCAGCGGATCTATGCTACAGAATCTATGAGAAGCTACATTAAGCTTATCTGATCCCAACCAACTGTCAATCGCTGCCCAGTTATAAATGGACTTTGTTATCTGGACTGTTATTGATATTGCCTGCTTCAGAAATTCTTCAGTAAAAGTTCCTGCAAGTTTTAAGTTCAACAGCGGTTGTGGACAATCTAATTATTACGCACGCACCTATCGCTCTTGGGAAGGGTGGCGATAGGCCCAGCAACATTACAGAATTTAACCCTCACCCTGGCGTCACGAGTGACAAGGGTTAACAGCGCCCTTTCAGTATCTAGAACAGCAACACCCCAACTAACCTACACCCCACAAGGCTTTTCCACACAGTTCCTCCCCACAATGGCTTCTTCCAGTCATGTTTTTGTTGCAGTATGTACCATAAACAAAAAATATTTTTAGGCTTTTTTCTTTTCCAACACGGATGGTAGCCCCCCCAAGTAGGCAGACAATCCCCCCAGCAGGCAGATAGCCGCATAAGCAGGCAGGCAACCCCCCAAGTAGGCAGTTAGCCCCCCCCTCCAGTAGGCAAGCAGCCCCTCAAGTAGACAGGCAACCCCTAGTAGACTGTTAGGCCCCAAGTAGTTTGGAAATCCCACCACAGTAGACAGGCAGCCCCCCAGCAAGCAGGTATCCCCTCAGTAGGCAGGCTGTCTCCCCAGCAGGCATTTAGCCCTCCCAAGTAGTCAGGCAACCCCCAGTACACTGTTAGGTCCCCAGTAATTAGGCAATCCTCCCAGTAGACAGACAGTCCCCCCAGCAGGCAGATATCCCCCCTTTAGTCTGGCAATCTCCCCAGTAGGCAGTTATCCCCCTAAGAACAAAAAATAAATAAATGTACTTACCTCCTTTCTCACACAGAGCAGCAGCATCCAAACCATCTTCTTCCTCCTCCATTCTGGTACAGGTGACAATGACATGTGACCTCACCGCATGCCTGTCTTCAGGCTGTGTACTACAGCATGAGCTGGTGCCGGCTAGCAAGTGGGTTATAATGGGATTGTAAAGTAATCATATGATCGATTAAAGGGGGTTATCCAGGAATAGAAAAACAGAACTAATTTCTTTCAAAAACCGCTCCCAGCCTGTCTCCAGGTTGGGTGTGTTTCTGCACCTCAGTTCCATTGAAGTGAATGGAGCCAAGTTGTAATACCACACACAACCTGTCGACAGAGCATTTTTTGTAATAAATTTGCTCTGTTTTTCTATTTCTGGATAACCCCTTTAATATCCACAGATGTACTAGGTGCACATTTGGATACATTATTTTTATGGGGGAAAAAAAAAAGAGAATCCTCAAGGCTGCCTTTAGGGACAGCAATGTGGTGTGCCACGGGGGGGGTGAAGTGAGGTGTATTGGGCAGATGGTGTTAACCGTTAAATGTTTGTGATGCCAGGGCGTGGTTTTGACTGAGAACCACCCGAACAGTAGCACCACTAGTCCTAGTTAGGGAGGGCAAATAAGAGGTCAAGGCCAGGTTAGGGTTAACGGTAGCTTTACAGAGGTAGGTAGATGGTATAGTCTTTACAGCTAGGCCAGCATCCCAGAGAGGTGACCAGTAACACGGAGGGGACCTCGCAGCTTGCTGGGACTTGCAGTTAATTTGACAGACTTTAGGACAGACACGCTGACTATAATAGACTTGACTTGACTGAAGATAGTGACAGCAGACAGAGATGACTTGACTTACTGACTTGTGGGTGCGTTCACACGTGAGTATTTACCAGCGGATCCGCTGACAAAGGCCCCTAAAGTGCTGCCGTCTTTGTGCCTGCTAATAGCGGCAATCCGCCGCTACCAGCAGACACACTGTGAAGTGCGAGTCGCAGTGTATGCGCACATCCCGCACATCGCGGCCGCTCCCCCGGCTCCCTGAGCTACACAGAGAGCGGCCGCGATGTGTGCGAGTACACTGCAGGGTAACTCGCACATCGCAGTGTGTGTCTGCTGGTAGCGGCGGATTGCCGCTATTAGCAGGCACAAAGAGGGCAGCACTTTAGGGGCCTTTGTCAACGGATCCGCAGCTGCGGATCCGCTGACAAATACGCCTGTGTGAACGCACCATGTGGCTGTAATTTAGGCTTAGCAGAAAGTGTGGTGGAAGAGAGAGATTGTAGTACCACCCCCTCTTATAAAGGGTCGCTCAGCAAGAAGCCCATAGGCTAGCTGCAGGTCAACTGATCACCTAATGCTCTCTGGGTAACAAAACATATGACTTTAACATGTGACAACCATTATCATGTGACTAACAACCATGTGACCATATTAAAGGTACTTTACATTCAATGTACAACTAATTACACTATGGGGGTACACTAGAGGTGAGACCTGTGGACGTGCAGGGACTCGAGCTGATAGGACTGTGGGATGCATATCCTGTACTGGGACATCACAACATGCTATTTAAAGGGTTGTCCAGAATTAAAAAACATGACTGCTTTTTTCAAAAAAGCAGCACCACGCCTGTCTACAGGTTGTGTGCGGTATTGCAGCTCAGCCACATTCACTTCCATTAAGCTGAGCTGCAATAACAGGCAGGACCCATGGGTGGCTTTGTTTTTTTGAAGGAAGCAGCCATGTTATTCTAACCCACACAACCCCTTTAACTATGCTGTCTCAGAACAGCTGGTTCCCTAAGATGGGACATGGGTCACACAGGGCCTGGCGGTCCCCATAATTGTTTAGGCAAAGTTAAATGGAGAAACCAGTGAAACGACAGCAGCTTTTATCCTTGATAACCTCTTGAAGAAAATGCTGAAGAGAAGAACTATCCTCGCAGCGGGACTTGGTTTAATTGGTGTAATTTGCTTTAAGACAGGACTAGTGACAATGTTGCCTACTATAGGGAAGTATGCCTGACATTAGCCATACCTAGGCTAACAGACTTATGGCTTCCTCAGGAAACAGACCTCTTCTCATGTGGTGACAGGCTCACGGGGCATTCTTATCTCTGGATAGGCCACAGTATGTGAGCACAGTTGCCACTCATACTCATATGCTGCATCTTCAATGAGGAAGCAATGTGGTGTACAGTAGGGGTGGGGATCCGTCCCTAGGCATTAGTGCCATCCTGCAGTTGTGATTTCTCCTCTGTTAGCCCCTCCTCAATTCAATAAAGAGAAGGATTTGTCAGGAACAACTAGGCTTGTGGCAGGTAATAGTACCTAAGGGTCTATTCACATGACAGAATTTCCGCTTGCAGAATTCCGCTTGCTGTATTCTGCCTCAAATTAAAGCCCATAGACTTCTATGGGATTCTGCACGCCCATTCACAACTCTGAATTTCCACTTGTGGAATTCCGCAAGAGTTAATTCAGAAGTGGGAGTGGGGAATCCCATAGACGTCTATAGGCTTTAATTTGAGGGGGAATTCCGCAAGCGGAAATTCTGCCGTGTGAATAGACCCTAGGGCTGGGTTCACACTGTGGAATCTCTGGGCAGACTGCATTGCTGTCTCCATAGATGTCAATGCATTTCTGAGCAGATCTCCCAAAAGAACCACCCAGAAATGCATTGCCGTCTACAGGGACAGCAATGCAGTCCACGCGATCCTAGTTCTACCAACTCAATCTCCAGCAGAAATTCTGCCTGGAGATTCCACAGTGTGAAGCCAGCCAAAAGGGGTTTTCCCTCAAAGATTAAGAGGACTAATATGATGAATTATGTAAATGTAAACATATATCCAATGTACAAGCAGGGTTCAACAGAAATAAATGGTAATTTCCAGAAATGTATGTATGCAACGAGCAAGTGACAGACGTATGGAATAGATATTTTATAAGCTACATCACGCAGTCATCTGAAGAAATTTAAAACAGGTTCAAAACCTGTCCAGAGGAAAAGTTGCTGAGTTGCCCATAGCAACCGATCAGATCGCTTCTTTCATTTTTGAAAAGGCCTCTGAAAAATTAAAGAAGCGATCTGATTGGTTGCTATGGGCAACTCAGCAACTTTTCCTCTGGACAGGTTTTGATCAATCTCCTTCATCATCTTTACTATCAAATAGTGTAGATAGAATATACCTGTTGTGTATCCATGGTGGCATTCGTCTCTGTTGCAGGCTGATATGCTGAGGATTCATACATGCAGGGTATTTCTGTATTAACTAAATAAATTCTATTCTAGTCAATATTTTATCTAACATATTCTTATATATTCATACCAAATCTAAATACATTGTAGACAGTAGAATCTTTATTATCAGACAACTTCATTATTCTAGATATTATTTACAGTATTTAGCAGGAGACACAATTCTTTTGTTTTGATGTTTGTCATATATTTATTGCTGAAATGAATAAAATCATTGTTGGAGATCATTTTAAAGCAACGGAACACCATTTTATAATTTGCATGTGATCTACATTAAAGGAGTACTCCAGAGAAGTAAACTAATCCTGTATCCACAGGATAGGGGATACATTTCTGATCGGGTGGGGGGCAGGAAGTTTGGACTGCTGGGGGCTCCTCGCCATCATATGTAGGGGGCCCAGCAACTCACCTGCCCTTGGAGTGCTCTGGCTCCCACCCTCGAGCGGGAGTGACAGACTGCTTAGCCAATTGCCGTCTGAGATGGGACCTTCATCTTAGCTGGTGTTTGGCTGAGCGAGCCATTACTCATGTTCGTCAAAGAAGGTGGGAGGCCGGAGCAATCTGAAGATGCAATCTGATTTCCCTTATAAAAAAATCACTGAGACCCCCCCCCCCCACCCCCACCCGATCAGACACTTATCCCCTATCCTGTGAAAAGAGAATTAGCTGACTTCCCCGGACTACCTCTTTTACAGCTGGAGTAAGTTCTTAATTATAAGGATATATTCACATGCACCAGATTTCTTGTCACAATTTCTTCACCATTGCCCTAGGAACATGTTGTAAGTATATCTTTCTTGACAAGACATGGCAGATGCCAAGTTGCGATCATCGTGTGTGGGTGGAACCATGTCCGCATGCAATGCCCAATAGGGGCACAAAGGGGAAAATTTATCAAAACCTGTGTAGAGGAAGAGTGATGCAGTTGCCCATAGCAACAAGATTGCTTCTTCCATTTAAGCGGCCTGTAAAAAATGAAAGAAGCAATCTGATTGGTTGTTATGGGCAACTACACCACTCATCATCTGCACAGATTTTGATAAATCTCCCCCCATATGTTTAGTGGACATTGCATGGCTTCGCCTGCATGCAATTTTTTGCAATTAAAGGGGTACTCCACTGCTCAGCGTTTTGAACAAACTGTTCCGAATGCTGGAGCCAGCGCCGGGAGCTTGTGACATCATAGCCCCGCCCCCTCATGATTTCATGCCCTGCCCCCTCAATGCAAGTCTATGGGAGGGGGTGTGACAATCGTCGCGCCCCCTCCCATAGACTTGCATTGGGGGGGCAGGGCGTGATGTAATGAGGGGGCGGGGGCTATGACGTCACAAGCTCCCGGTGCGGACTCCAGCATACAGAACAGTTTGTTTCAAACGCTAAGCAGCGGAGTACCCCTTTAAGTACTCAGGCTTACTTGTCTTGAATGTATACTTCCAAGATGTGGACAGGGCAGAAGTGGAGCGCTCCAGACAGCCCCTATAAGCGGTTAGTGACGGGGGTGCTTCTACTGTAATACAAGCTGTAACGCAGGATCAGTACTTAGGTAATGTATTTACAAAGTTACTTAACTTTTGCGTAGATTTCTTTAATAATTACACTGCTAAATGGTAGTCCAAAGCGATCCTTGTTTTAATTACATCCTTTCATCATTCCTCATGCAGACACATTTTATATCACCTTTGTGCATATTTGTTCTGGCAGAATACACTTCTTTATATGTTTCTGTGGATTCCAGTATCTATATAATGAGAAGCAGTGTGCAAACATAGCGAAAGATTTATCAAAACCTGTCCAGAGGTAAAGTTGCTGAGTTGCCCATAGCAACCAATCAGATTGCTTCTTTCATTTTTCAGGGGCCTTTTCAATAATGAAAGAAGCGATCTGATTGGTTGCTATGGGCAACTCAGCAACTTTTCCTCTGGACAGGTTTTGATAAATCTCCCCCATAATGCGCAACATAAATGAAAACTATACAGACAAGAACTGCAACTGTTCTTGCATTGCAGCTAGAAGATTAAAGACACCTAACACTGGAAGTACTATGGGGGTATTTATCAATAGTTGCTGTGCCTTGTCACATTTTACCCTTCTTTTCCTTGCGTTGTTTTTCACGGACGTGCGCCAAATTTATCATTTTTCACACGTCCGTTGATAACTTTGGCGCAAGTCCCGAAAAGCACATTAGACCGCGTTTTCCAGTCAGGAACGGCCGCCAGAACTCCCGCGCTTCAAAAATACTTTCTCTGCTGTTTTTTTTTCATGTGTTTCGGTAGGAATTACTTTGTTAATGAAGTTTGATGGTTTGCAACATGTAAAGTTTGTTATGTTTAAGCCTGTCACTCACTACTTTGCCTTCTAGCTGTTCTTCCCTAAGGACCTTCTTTGCTCTTCAAAGGCAATCAGCCATGTCTGGGGACATTTCCTCTGATGGAGAGGGACCTTCCCAACAGAATACCTCTCAGGAGAGTAATCTACCCACTCGCAAGTGGAAGGTTTCACAAAAAAAATAAAAATTCTCAGAACAGGAGATTGAAGTTTTAGTCTCAGAGGTATTTTTCAATGTTTTTTTACCACTGACTTGTTTGCCTTGTTTTTGCCCTGAAATACATTAAGTTCACGTATGTGTGGGATGCAATTAGTTGTTAGTTTTTTTAGTTTTTGAGGTAGTATTCAACCTCTAACATAGCATCTTGATTAATGGGGTACCTGGAGCGCATTATGGTTAGCCATTTTAACACAAAGAAGGGTTAAGATGCCAGGGCCGCTTTAGCCGATTTCCTGGACATGTAATTTCATGGCAGCGAGATGCAACAAAGTTGCGGGAAAAGTGAGGCGAATTGCGCCAAACCAGGATTGTCGCAGATAATAGTAGCAAAAGTAGCTATGCCGCCCTACATTTCGGTTCAACATGAATTATGACGGCCCCCAATTATCGCAAGCAAAGTCGCAAAAACAAAAAGAAGCAACGCATATGCGCCAAATACCCGCCAAAAAAATACATAATAAATACCCCCCTATATGAATACAAGTAAATGACTCCACATTTAAATGCTGTTCATCCGCACTATAACCCAGTGCAGGTGAACTGCCTGTCAGTTTCTCTTTAAAGGGGTACTCCGGCCATAGACATCTTATCCCCTATCCAAAGGATAAGATGTCTGACCGCGGGGGACCCCCGCGATCTCAGGGCAGCACCCGTCATTCTGTGCCGGGTGCTGCTCCAGTCTAAGAAACGCTGGGTTTCCGGGACTGGAGATCAGTGTTGAGCGCGAATATTCGAAATGCAAAATTTTACCGTGAATATTGGCACTTTGCGATTTCGCAAATATTTAGAATATAGTGATATATTTTTTTCAAATGCAAATTCTTATGCGAATTTATGCAAATATTTATGCGAATATCAGCACTTCCAGACTGGATACTGATTCCTCCCTTCTTTTAGGTGGAAGATATAATTGCGCATGCGCATTATGCGATTTTCATCACAAATTTTCGCATGGGAAAAAAAAACCCGAACATAGCGAATATGTGAATTTTGCGAACATAGGACGAATATTCGGCCATATATTAGCGAAATATCGCGAATTCAAATTTGGCCCCTGCCGCTCATCACTACTGGAGATGTAACGTCATGCCACGCCCCCTCCATTCAAGTCTATGGGAGCTGGCGTGATGGCAACCTATCGGCACCCTGCAATTACACCAAGAAAAATATGTCTCTAATGCCACCTTTAGGCTGTCATCACACATGGGGAAGTGGCGTGACGCCATGTTAGGGGATAAGATGTCTGTGGGCGGAGTACCCTTTAAGCTGCACATCAGCACACATTACAAGCTTGCCTTGCTAAGAGGGAGTCTGCAGACCTCCTGAGCTCTCTTTTAGAGGAATACTGATCAATCACATAGCCTGTGGTTGTTTAATTGTTGCTGCATAGTTCTCTCTATCCCGCCCTCCACCCATCTTTATGATCATTGCAGGGAGGCAACAGGAAGCTGAACAACCAGTTCAGCCTCCTGTTACAGCCAGCACAACACTAAAGCTTACCTAGGTAGTAAACCACTGGATACAAAATGTGAAGCCTTAACCTATTCTCTGTCCAAGGATGAACGATGAATTTTAACCCCTTTTCTACCCTAGATCCCCAGGAAGACTACATAATGGATGTTGATTCTAAACTAATAACCACAGTTGTGGTTCCATGATATGCAATGTTTTAGGAAATGGATTGATATATTGACCAGTTAAGTAAAAAGAGATTGTAGATAGATTCAGTTGACAGACAGCAGTCATTTGATATTCCTTTGCATGAATCCACATCTTAGAGTTGTTAGAAGGCAGACGGTGGTGGTTGCACTCACATAGAGGTTTATATTTAGGCCTCTTCATCCTTTTTCTTGGGCTTTGGAGGTGGAGGAGGTTCTTCATCTTCATCTTCATCATCCTCGGTTGAGCCGCACAGTCGGTCATAGATTACAACACAGACACCAGTCAGCCATGCAACTACTGTGCCAGAGCCGAAGATGACAAACCCCACCAGCATTAGGAAGATGTAGTCTCTTTCATATAGGTTGGTGAAACACATTAGATTGATATGTTTTTCTGTCTCTTTCAGCGGTTCCCCATGAATTTGTAAAGGGGTTGTACATGTCATGTTTTCCTCATCTGCAAAAAACATAAATACAGAAAAGAAAAGTTTATCGTTGTAAATAAATAAGTCTGGAGAGATGAGCTGGTTATTTACATTGAACTGTGACCTCCTGTCCAGATATCCTCAACTAAGCTTTAGGCTTAGACACAAGTGATGCACTTCATTTTAAAGGTAATCTGTCACCAGTGTCACCTACACTAACCTGTCAGTACCTGACAGGTAGTGCAGGTGACACTGATGACAACGGTACTTACCTTGTCCCATTCTGTGCCAGGGATCTCAGGTAATCTTCTACGTTCAGCTCCGGGCCCGGCTTGGGGCATGGGCGGAGCTTAGTGACGTCACCACTTAGTGACGCACGGTGACGTCAATAAGCTCCGCCCATACCCCAAGCCACTGCGGCTCTTTGCTGGGTCCCACAGCAGCGGGGATGTCACTAAGCTCCGCCCGTGCCCCAAGCTGGGCCTGGAGCTGAAACTTAATGGAGAAGATTACTGGAGATCCCCTGCACGGAACGGGACAAGGTAAGTACCGTTGTCATCAGTGTCATCTGCCCTACCTGTCGATACCAACAGGTTAGTGCAGGTGACACTGGTGACAGATTTCCTTTAAATAGTATTTGAGTCATATGGCGCATTCTGGCGCAAATGAAAACATTTACATTAAATAAGAAACAATCTTACGGCCGTCACACCCCCTCCCATAGATTTGCATTGAGGGGGGCGAGGCGTGATGTCACGAGGGGGCATGGAGACCTCTGAAGCCCGCATCCAGCATTCAGAACTAAATGTTAACGCAAAGGAGTGGAGTACCCCTTTAAAGACATGGTGGGAATTTATCATTGTTGATGTAGGTGAACGATTTTTCTACACCTTTAAAGGGGTATTCCAGGAATAAAAAAAACAGCCCTTTTTTCTTAAAGACAGCACCTTTTAAAGACTATGGCATGACTACACAATTTTTGAAAAAAGCTTCTGAAGCAAAATTCCCAAAGAAAAAGTCTCTAAACAGCAACTGCAACAAATCCACACCACAGACCTATTAAAATGATAAGGAGCATTAGATAAATCAGTACCATCCACTCTAGTAAAAAAAAAACAAAAAAAAATGTATGAACAATCCTACAAATAAGGATTTTGTCAACTCTGGACCATTCTCTGCATCTGCCTCCTTGTACTTTTTGGTTGGGAGGCCCAGTGACATGAATGGTATAGTCCTGACACTCCTTCTTTGCTGCACACTGAAACACACAAAATACTCCTCACTTTCCCTAAAATCCACTACTGAACATTTGCACCATGCATTTGAGAAATTTTAGGCAGTTTTGAGGTTTGTGCTATACTGATCTACATAAAAAACTGGAGCTTTCTTCAGTAAATAAGTTTTTCAATACTCTGGGGGATCACTATATTTTCCCAGGGTATCTGTCGTTTGTAGCTACCAGCCAGGTGTCAGGAGGCACATCCTTTGGAGAAAGGTGGGTGAGATGTGGGAAATCCAGAAATAGTTCAAAATCCCTGGCAAGACTTAGCGTGCTAAGAACTTGGGTAAGTCCTGTTTTCAGGTCTGGATGTTGTATAGGATAAAAGGCAGGTTGGCAGTGGGGCTTTTCATTTCCCCAGTGGCCCAGATCAGCAAAGGTGCTAAACACAGCTAGTTAGTGGGCTTTTAAACTACAAGTAGCTCAGTCTGCAAGCTGAGGCTGTGAGGAACCTCTAATGAGAGTTGGAGTCCTGAGGTGGGTAGCCTTAGAAGGGGACATTTACTTTGTGTAGGTAACCAATTATTGATGACTGTTTGTTGAGTGGCTGGTAGTAAGCCACCTGTATAGATAGGAAAGATTTCTGTGTAGTTATCGCCAGACAAGCTGGATTTAATTTTGTATTCGTTTCTGCCTAAAGCTATAGGCTGCATTTTGTTTTGTGCTGAAAAAATAAAGGAAAAGCCTTGTTTGAACTCTACTTTTATGTCACTGTCTCTGACTGCTCTTTTGCCATTATTTGCCTGGATCTCTGAGGCTAATCTCCTACACTAGGAATGTTAATTCCACATTCATAAAAGGCAATTATCAGTGTGGTGGCCCAGTAGGGATGGTGATGCCCCATACCTTTCCTGCCCTGTCAGGCAGTGTCCTTCAGTGTCTCTAGGGCCCCTATAGTTGTTTCCCCATTTGTATATGTTGGATATTAAAAGATGTGCTATGCCTTTAATAAATTGCACCAAGTGATTGTTACCCAGGAGGTACCAGTGACCAGCTGACCCCAAAGGTGACATATGGGCTCCCTGCTAGTCTCCCCCCATATAAGCCCTGGGTGGAGCTAGCTTCTCTCTCTTGCTTCCTGCTGAGGTCCAGTCAAGTCATGCCTAGTGTGTGTGTCCAGAGTAGTGGAGGCCTCAAGTCAAGTCCTGCAGCCACAAGTCAAGTGCAAGTAAGATAAAGTCACCGTCCTGTCAGTCACAAGTCAGTCAAGTCAACTCATCTGTCTACCCAGCGTGGCCTGCACTAAATTCTCCAGTCCAACTACAAGTCCCAGCAAACCTGCAAGGTCTTTGTGTCACTGGTCACCTCCTTGGGCCCTGACTGTACTGCATAGACTGTAACAATTGTCCACCCTCAGTAAAGCTACCGTTGTCTGCATTGCCCCGTGCCTAGCCCAGGATCCAGCGGTATACCTTCAGGTGGTTAAGGATAAACTACGCCCTGGCGTCACAAACACAAGGGGTTAATGCTATCTGCCTCTAGGGTAATTACATCTGCCCTTCACCTCACACCCAGCCATACCACATCAGAACACAGGGTTGTCCTCATTACACATTAATGTATGGATAGCTGGATCATATGTATAGAGACTGTGAAGCATTTATTCTTTAGCACCTCTTGACCTGTGTTGTATAGTTGGGCCATGTAGTAGTGTAAGCCAATCTATTTTGGATCTGGTTACAGGACTAGTAGAATTAGTATATTTGTAGAGATTTTACAGTTAATAGCCAGGTTTCCATGGCAGAATTTCTGCACTGAATTCAGCAGGAATTTATAGCCAATTTACTTCAATGGAATTCCTGCAGCGGAAATTCTGCTGTGTGAATGGGATAGCGGAATTCCATTGAAGTGTATTGGCTATAAATTCATGCAGAATTTTCATGCGAAATTCACTGCAGAAATTCTGTCGTGTGAACCTGGCCAAAGGGCACATATGCTGCAGATTTCAATGTAAACTAAAAGACTGAACAGCTTCATATCTGCAGCTTTAAATTTGGACAGGATACTGTAGGTGTGAATACACCCTTGTGCTTAAAGGGGTACTCTGGTGGAAAACCTTTTTTTTTTTTTTTTTTATAAATCAACTGGTGCCAGAAAGTTAAACAGATTTGTAAATTACTTTTATTTAAAAATCTTAATCCTTCCAGTACTTATCAGCTGCTGTATAATACAGAGGACGTTGTATTTCTTTTTGAATTTATTTTCTGTCTGTCCACGGTGCTCTCTGCTGACACCTCTGTCCATGTCAGGAACTGTCCAGAGTAGGAACAATTCCCCATAGCAAACCTCTCCTGCTCTGGACAGTTCCTGAGATGAACAGAGGTGTCAGCAGAGAGCACCGTAGACAGACAGAAAATAAATTAAAAAAGAAAAGAACTTCTTCTGTATTATACAGCAGCTGATAAGTACTGGAAGAATTAAGATTTTTTTGAAATAGAAGTAATTTACAAAACTCGTAAATTCTGGTACAGTCAAAAAAGCGGAGTTGCTATGGGCACTCCAGTGGCATGTACATTAGCGAATCTATATGTAGCTTTATTCGAGAGAAGATATGTCTTCTCCGAATTTAGCATGTACATCTCCAAAGTAGTCAATTATATGCGTTTTGTGGACGACGTCCTCACTGTTTGGGCAGGATTAGAGACAGAATTCGGTGAATTTGTTAAATATCTAAATGCGAGGAATGATAGGAATTTAAAATTCACATTAAAAACCAGCAAAACACAACTTGAATTTCTCGACGTGCTAGTCAAGGTTCAAGATGATAAACTACTTATGGTAGGCTACAGGAAACCTACAGCTGGAAATTTGCTTTTGCACTACTCCAGCTATCATCCATCACATGCGAAAACAGCAGTCCCATACGGACAGTATTTAAGATTACGCAGAATTAACAGTACTATACACTCTTATGATGAACAAGCGGAGGACATAACCAGGCGCCTTATATCTAGGGGATATTCAAGAAATACCCCAGAAATTGTGAAAAATAAAGCCCAATCACAAGACAGGAATAAACTACTAAATAAACAAAATGCACCAAAAATAGAAAACAATAGAAATAAAAAGAACAACAGGTTCTGTTTTACATTCAAATATAGCCTGTTTACTGGATATTTAGGGTGAGTATGTTGTATTAAATTATGTTAAATTATGTCATAATAGGCACTACATACTGGATTATGTTTGGGGAGTGAGGTTACATTAATGCCTTTTGGCATTAATTTTGGGGGAATGCCTTTTGTATAAAAGGGGTACTCCGCTGCTCAGCGTTTGGAACAAACTGTTCCAAACGCTGAAGCTAGAAGCTTATGACATAATAGCCCCGCCCCTCATTACATCATGCCCCGCCCCTCAATGCAAGTTTATGGGAGGGGGCGTGATGGCTGTCACGCCCCCTCCCATAGACTTGCATTGGGGGGACGGGGCTATGACGTCTCAAGCTGCCGGCGCAGCCCTTCTGCTCCACGGGAGGTTTCTATCCTCCCTGCGCTCGCCTTAGGGGCTATGACGTCTCGAGCTCCAAACACTGAGCAGGGAAGTACCCCTTTAAATCTTGAACATACAAGTAACATGGTAACATAGTAATATAGTTCATAAGGTTGAAAAAAGACCAGAGTCCATCAAGTTCAACCTATAACCCTAATGAGTCCTTACTGAGTTGATCCAGAGGAAGGCAAAAAAAAAAACTCATACTAGAGGTAAAAATTCCTTCCCGACTCCAAATATTGCATCAGAATAAATCCCTGTATCAACCTTCTGTCCCAATAAATCTAGTATACATAACCTGTAATGTTGTTATTCTCCAAAAATGCATCCAGACCCCTTTTTGAACTCTTTTACAGAGTTCACCATGACCACCTCCTCCAGGAGAGAATTCCACAGTCTCACTGCTCTTACAGTAAAGAACCCCCATCTGTGCTGGTGTAAAAACCTTCTTTCCTACAGACATAGATGATGCCCCCTTGTTATTGATACAGTCCTGGGTATAAATAGATCATGGGAGAGATCGCTGTAAGCTCCCATGATATATATACATAGTTATTAGGTCTCCCCTAAGCCTTCTTTTTCTAAACTAAATAACCCTAATTCTGATAATCTTTTTGGGTACTGTAGTCCTCCCATTCCCCGAATTACTCTGGTTGCCCGTCTTTGAACCCTCTCCAGCTCCACTATATCTTTCTTGTACACTGGTGCCCAGTACTGTACATAGTATTCTATGTGTGGTCTGACTAGTGATTTGTACAGCGGTAGAATTATTTCCTTGTCATGGGCATCTATGCCCCTATTGATGCACCCCATGATTTTATTTGCCTTGGCAGCAGCTGCCGACACTGGTCACTACAGCTACATTTACTGTTAACTAAGACTCCCAAGTCCTTTTCCACATCAGTCGTCCCACGTGTTCTCCCATTTTATACATAATCCTAGACCGTTTTTTTCAGTGCACTGTCCTCTATTGTGTTTACTGCTTTACTGAGTTTAGTATCATCTGCAAAGATTGCTACTTTACTATTCAACCCCTCTACAAGGTCATTAATGAATATATTAAATAGGACAGGACCCAAGACTGACCCCTGTGGTCCCCACTAGTAACAGTCACCCAATCAGAATAAGTACCATTAATAACCACCCTCGGTTTCCTATCACTGAGCCAGTTACTTACCCGCTTGCACACATTCTCCCCCAGCCCAATCCTTCTCATTTTATGCACCAACCTTTTATGTGGAACCGTATCAAATGCTTTTGAAAAATCCAGATATACGACATCCAGCCATTCCCCCTGGTCCAGTCTGGAGCTCACCTCCTCATAAAAGCTGATCAGGTTAGTTTGACAGGACCGATCTCTCATAAAGCAATGCTGATATGGAGTCATACATTTATTTTTATCAATATACTCCAAAATAGCAGCCCTTAGAAAACCCTCAAACAATTGAACATGGGGGTGAATGCCATCTGGACCTGGTGATTTGTCTATTTTGATTTTTTTGTAGGTGGCACTGTACTTCTTCCTGGGTTAGACAGGTGACCTGTACTGGGGAGTTTACCTTATCACACTGTATTTTACCTGGAATTTCATTTTCCTCTGTGAATACAGTGGAGAAGAATTTGTTTAATATATTTGCTTTATCCTGTTCCCCATTTATAATTTCTTCCTCATAATTTTTTAAAGAGCCAACACTTTCATTTTTAACCTTTTTGCTATTTATATAGTTAAAAAAAACATTTTTGGGTTAGTTTTACTCTCTTTGGCAATGAGTCTTTATGTCTCTATTTTTGCGGCTGTTATCTGTTTTTTACATATTCTACATTTTTCTCTTCACTTTTTAATGCTTCTTCACTGCCGTCCTGTTTTAGTAGTTTAAATGGTTTATTTTTGTTATTTATTGCACCCTTAACATTTTTATTCATCCATATTGGTTTTCTTTTATTTCTGACCCTTTTATTCCCATAAGGTATATACATCTTACAGTGAGAATTTAAGATATTTTTAAAAGTCTCCCATTTAGTGTCAGTTTTCTTGTTTTTGAGGACATTATCCCATTTTATATTGTTAAGGGCTTCTCGGAGTTGAGAGAACTTTGCCTTCCTAAAGTTCATTGTTTTTGTGGCCCCTCGCGAGATTCCCTTATTGTAGAACAAGTTATAACGTATTATATTATGGTCACTATTTCCTAGGTGTCCTTCTACTTGCACATTAGTTACTCTGTCAGGTCTGTTGGTTAATATTAAGTCTAGTACGGCGCCCCCACTGGTCGGGCCCTGCACCATTTGGGACAGATAATTGTCTTTAGCTATAGTCAGAAACCTGTTTCCTTTATGAGATTCACAGGTCTCGGTCTCCCAGTTTATATAAGGATAGTTAAAGTCCCCCATTATTATCACATCATCATTTTTATTTGCTGCCTTGTTTATTTGCCTCAGTAATTGATCTTCTGCCTCTTCTATTATATTTGGTGGCTTATAGCAATTTTTTAATTTTTATCTCCATATATTTCTACCTATAATGACTCCACATTATTGTTTCCCTCCCATATATCCTCTCGCGGCCTTCAGACTGGACTTTACATAAAGACAAACTCCTCCCCCTTTCCATTTTGGCCGATCCTTCCTGAATAGACTATAACCCTGTATGTTGACCGCCCAGTCACAGCTATCGTCCAACCAAGTCTCTGTTATACACACTATGGCATAATCCTCCTTTCAACTCCAGTTCATTAGTTTTATTGGACAGACTTCTGGCATTAGTCATGCAATTCAATGGTGTATGTTATTTTTCCTATGACGCCTATCTCTATTAACTATTCTAACCCCTCCCTCCGCTCCACCCCCAGGGACATTATTAATTCCCTCCTATCTATCTACACTATCTTGCCCATCTACGTTGTAGGTTCCCTCCCCCCCCCCCAGTCCCTAGTTTTAACACTCTTCCACCCTTCTAGCCATCCCCAAGCACAGCTGCACCCTCCCCATTGAGCTGCAGCCCGTCCCTACGGTAAAGCCGGTATCCCTATGGTCATTATATGTGGGCAGTATACTTAGTACACTACTAGTATACTACTTATTTATACTTTTATTTGTTTGCTACTTGCTATGTTGATTGGATATAGTGCATGTCGTGAAAGGTTTTTTGTGGGTACATTATGGGTCACTGGTGTTTTTGTGGTGAATGCAGTGTTGTATGGGTTATGTACACACACGGGAGTTATACAGTAGTTACATACACATAGGATAATCTACATTGTGGCTAGATAATTCTTGTACACATATGGGGTTGTAGGTGTGGATGGGTGGCGTGTTTTTTGGGGGTGGTGTGAATGTGGCACAAATAGTACACACTATCATATACACCTATGTATACACAAAGTATACAAAAAAGAATGTTGCAGCACTACTCTTGGTTTGAAAAATGGAGGCTCTTAGCACACTTTATGATCAAAACGTGTCCCCATCCACCACGCGGAGGTGACCCTAATGTGCTTAATCCACTCACCTCTGCTGGGCATATGGTCTCTGACCGGGTTACCTGCAGGATCCACTATCAATTTCAAAACGGCTAGAGAGGGTGCCACTTCCCCTAACTTGCATATTCACAAACATGGCTTATCCGTGTGCAAAAAAGTTTCATTACACATAGTTATTATTCCTATTGTACACATTTCACTTTAACAAAATACACAATAGTTAACGCATTTTCACATAGGAGTATAGTGGTCGCACACACACACACACACACATATATAGGGATCCACAGACATGGATTATGGATACATTTTGGATTCCTTCCTTTTGATTAATATGTACAACTTATGCTCCTAGGTATGCCAGAGACAAGTGGAGATAACAAGTGTGATGTTCCTTGATATTTGGGACCAGTGAATCCTGTGTGATGTCCCAGTAGAGGTACACGGTCCTCTACTACCTGTAGGCCCTGCCAGGTTGAGTCCCTCAGTGACCTGGGGGCTCCCCTTCAGAGTCTCCCCTTGTTCTTCTGTTGGTTTTTATAAATGTGTGTATGTTCCTTTAATGCATAGACAGGATCCTATGTCTAGATAGTCTCAAGGACCTTTGGGAGGTCTAAAGAACTTGTATGTAAGTTGGTTACATGTTAGGTTAAGTCACATGACCTGTTGTCACATGTACTCCCAGAGAGCACCAGCTTTAACCTATGACCCACAGCTGGACCAATGGGCTTTAGTCCAGCCCCCCACTTTATAAAGGGGTGCCTATTTGCAATTCTCTCTCTTGTACCACCAAAGTCTTTGCTGAAGCAGCTACCAGAGATCTCAGGACCAGTGATCAGCATCTAGAGTACCCCAAAAGCTACAGCTTCCAGTAAGTCTACTAGTCTATGTCTGCTGTCACTGAACCTAGTCAAGTCCTGCACATAGTCAAGTCAAGTTTAATTACAAGTATTGGTCCAGCAAGCTGTGAGGCCCTCTGGATACTGGCCACCCCTTTGGGAATTCTGGCCTTAGCTGTGAAGATAATTACACCTATCTTCTATTCAGTAAAGCCTCCGTTTGACCATAACTGGTTGTGAACTCTTTATTCACTACTAGCCCGTGGGATAGCGGAGAATTCGGGCGTGTGGTGTTCCAGAACCCAAAAACCACACTGGCATTAGAAACAAACACATAGGGGTTAATACCATGCGACCCCCGGGATTAATAACATCAGAGCCCACCACTCTCACCGCAACACCCGTGGTCCCGCCATTCACCCGGTGGGTCACCACACCTGTTCTTTAAGAGCCTTTGAGATGATGTTCAGAAACCAATGTATCCATTTTTTCAGATTCTGGAGAAGTGATTCTGATATGGATATGGTGGAAAATATTGGGATCATTGATGTATGGACTCTTGAAAGAAGAAAATTGTTATATCAGAACTGTGACAATTCTGGACAAACCCGGTGTGACCAAGCCCAGTGCGAAAAAACATGTTGGTTAGATTTAAAGGGGTTATCTATCATAAGGTGATTTAAGTACATACCTGGCAGACAGTAATGGACATGCTTAGGAAGGATCTGCGCTTGTCTTGGGGCTAAATAGTTATGTTGTGAGATTACCATAACACTGAGGCTAAATTTTTGTGAACTGGTATTTCCTTTTTTGAGTTTTCTTCTTTGCCTACAAATCCCAGAATTCCATTTTCTCCCTCCTACATATCAGCCACCCCCCCCATTGAAACATAAATGAGCTGCATCCATTCAAAAGACCTGTGGTTTTCAATCAGGGTGCCTACAGCTGTTCAACTAGTTGCAGATTGATCTCTCTCAAACCAAATGATCCCTAAACACATTGAAGCAGAGAGGCTCCCTGTCATCAGCTGACTAGTGAGTCTGGTCTCGGCCGCATTGCAACCTGCGAAAATTCTGAGACAACAATAATTTTGTATGCTGTTATCAATAAATATTGGGGTGAAAATCACATAAGAATTGTGAGAAAACCGTCAGACACAGGTACAGACACTATATTATGAACATAGTCAGATAAAAAAAATTCCTGGAATACCCCTTCAAGGATTGCCTTGTTCTGCATTTATTTGATTACAGCATGTGGAAGGAAGACATTAACTAGAACGTCCTGGCACCCTGGGCTTTAAGGACCCAGGACGTACTAGTACGTCCTGGTGTTTCTCCGGTCTCTGCTGCGCCCCTGGCAGAGATCGGAAGCGGATGCCTGCTGAAATGCTTCAGCAGGCATCCAGGGCAAACGCCGAGGGGGCCATGTAGGCCCCCCATGTCAGCGATCGCCGCAAATCACTAGGGAAATCTGCGGCGATACCGAGCTGATCGGGTCTCTGGGACCCGACCGCCCGGTAATTTTGCATGATCCCGGCTGTCACAGACAGCCAGGACCATGCTAAAGTATAGGACCGAGGTGGCAAGCCTGCCACCTCATCCTATCCCCTGCGATCCGTCGGTTAGCTAACCGACCAATCGCAGGGGGGGGGGGGGGGGGGGCGGTTACTTCCTCCCGCCCTGCCCGGCCCCTGGATGTCCGGAGAGGACGGGAGGAAGACCGGAGGACGCGGCGGGGGACGGGGGAGTGCTGGGGACCGGCCCCGGTACTTACTTCGTCCCTGAAGACCCGGATCCCGGCGATGAAGACGGCGGCGGCGGCGACAGGGGAGTTCCTCTTCAGCCGCGGTCAGGCCCTTTACAGCAATGCACATCGCCGTAAAGCGACATGCATTGCTGTAATGGGACCCTGTATACTACAACTCCCAGCATGCCCAGACAGCCCTTGGCGTCTGGGCATGCTGGGAGTTGTAGTTTTGCAACATCTGGAGGTCCACAGTTTGGAGACCACTGTGCCCTTCCAGATGTTGCAAAACTACACATCCTCAGCATGCCCTTACTGTCCAGGCATGCTGGGAGTTGTAGTTCTGTAACATCTGGCCCTTCAGATGTTGCAGAACTACAACTCCCAGCATGCCTGGACAGTTTTGGCATACTGGGAGTTGTAGTTTTGCAACATCTGGAGGGCTACAGCTTGGACACCACTACACAGTGGTCCCCAAACTGTTCTCCTCCAGCTGTTGCGTAACCACTACTCCCAATATGCCCTTCGGCTGTCTGGGCATGCTGGGAGTTATAGCTTTGCAACAACTGAAGGCACACTGGTTGGGAAACATTGTCTGTTTCCTAACTCAGGGTTTCCCAACCCGTGTGCCTCCAGCTGTTGCAAAGCTATGACTACCAGCATGCACTGATAGACCGTGCATGCTGGGAGTTGTAGTTTTGCAACAGCTGGAGGTTTCCCCCCCCCCCCCAGTGAATGTACAGGGTACATTCACATGGGCAGGGGGCTTACAGTGAGTATCAGGCTGCAAGTTTGCGATGCAGCAAATTTTGCGCGGCAGCTCAAACTCGCAGCGGGAAACTCGCTGTAATCCCCCTCACGTGTGACTGTACCCTAAAAACACTACACTACACTACCAAAAAATAAAATAAAAAGTAAAAAACACTACATATACACATACCCCTACACAGCCCCCCTCCCCAATAAAAATGAAAAACGTCTGGTACGCCACTGTTTCCAAAATGGAGCCTCCAGCTGTTGCAAAACAACAACTCCCGGTATTGCCAGACAGCCATTGACTGCCCAAGCATGCTGGGAGTTTTGCAACAGCTGGAGGCACCCTGTTTGGGAATCGCTGGCGTAGAATACCCCTGTGTCCACCCCTATGCAAATCCCTAATTCAGGCCTCAAATGCGCATGGCACTCTCACTTTGGAGCCCTGTCGTATTTCAAGGTAACAGTTTAGGGCCACATATGGGGTATCGCCGTACTCGGGAGAAATTGCCTAACAAATTTTGGGGGGATTTTTCTCCTTTCACCCCTTCTGAAAAGGGGAAGTTGGGGTCTACACCAGCATGTTAGTGTAAAAAAAAAAATTTTTACACTAACATGCTGGTGTTGCCCTATACTTTTCATTTTGACAAGAGGTAAAAGGGGAAAAAAGCCCCCCAAAATTTGTAATGCAGTTTCTCCTGACTACGGAGATACCCCATATGTGGGCGCAAAGTGCTCTGGGGGCGCACAACAAAGCCCAGAAGGGAGAGTGCACCATGTACATTTGAGGTGATTTGCACAGGGGTGGCTGATTGTTACAGCGGTTTTGACAAACGCAAAAAAAATAAAACCCACATGTGACCCCATTTTGGAAACTACACCCCTCACGGAATGTAATGAGGGGTGCAGTGAGAATTTACACCACACTGGTGTCTGACAGATCTTTGGAACAATGGGCTGTGCAAATTAAAAATGTTGTACAGCCCACTGTTCCAAAGATCTGACAGACACCAGTGGGGATAAATGCTCACTGTACCCTTGTTACGTTCCTCAAGGGGTCTAGTTTCCAAAATGGTATGCCATGTGGAGGTTATTTTGCTGTCCTGTCACCAAAGGGGCTTCCTAAATGCGACATGCCCCCCGAGCAAAATTTGCTCTCAAAAAGCCAAATATGACTCCTTCTCTTCTGAGCATTGTAGTTCGCCTGTAGTGCACTTCAGGTCAACTTATGGGGTACCTCCATACTCAGAAGAGATGGGGTATACAAATTTTGGGGGGTATTTTCTGCTATTAACCCTTGCATAAATGTGAAATTTGGTTGGGAAACACACCTTTTAGTGAAATTTTTTTTTTTTTTTTACGTATGCAAAAGTCGTGAAACCCCTGTGGGGTATTAAGGCTCACTTAATTCCTTGTTACGTTCCTCAAGGGGTCTAGTTTCCAAAATGGTATGCCATGTGTTTTTTTTTGCTGTCCTGGCACCATAGGGGCTGTCACGATTCGGCTTACGGGTTGTGGATCCGCTGTGTCAGCGAGGGATTGGCGTGGACCGTGCTAGTGGACCGGTTCTAAGAGGCTACTGGTTTTCACCAGAGCCCGCCGCAAAGCGGGATGGTCTTGCTGCGGCAGTAGCAACCAGGTCGTATCCACTAGCAACGGCTCAACCTCGCTGACTGCTGAGAAGGCGTGGGACAGAAGGACTAGGCAGAGGCAAGGTCAGACGTAGCAGATGGTCGGGGGCACGCGGCAAGGTTCGTAGTCAGGATGGATGGCAGAAGTTCAGGTACACAGGCTTTGGACACACTAAACGCTTTCACTGGCACAAGGCAACAAGATCCGGCAAGGGAGTGCAAGGGAGGAGATCAGATATAGCCAGGGAGCAGGTGGGAGCCAATTAAGCTAATTGGGCCAGGCACCAATCATTGGTGCACTGGCCCTTTAAGTCGCAGAGAGCTGGCGCGCGCGCGCCCTAGAGAGCGGAGCCGCGCGCGCCAGCACATGACAGCAGGGGACCGGGACGGGTAAGTGACCTGGGATGCGATTCGCGAGCGGGCGCGTCCCGCTGTGCGAATCGCATCCCCGACGGCCATGACAGTGCAGCGCTCCCGGTCAGCGGGACTGACCGGGGCGCTGCGGGGAGATAGACGCCGTGAGCGCTCCGGGGAGGAGCGGGGACCCGGAGCGCTAGGCGTAACAGTACCCCCCCCCCCTTAGGTCTCCCCTTTTCTTTGACCGGTAACTGCCTCCCCTGGGATGAGGACACAGGGAAAGAATGGAGGGTTTCCTCAGTGGCAGGCAGTACAGCAGGAGTGGGAATGGGGAGGGAGGGCAGAGGGCGAAGCCTGGCACGGGGCAGTGTGACACCAGGACGGGGGCCATGAGGAGGCACTGAGGTTTGCCTGACGGGACTGGGAGGGGGGGAGAGGCACTTCCTATGGCAGGCAGAGTCCCAGTTCTTGATCTCCCCGGTGGTCCAATCAAGGGTGGGGGAATGAAGCCGGAGCCATGGCAGACCGAGGAGGACCTCAGAGGTACAGTTGGGTAGGACGAAGAGCTCAATCACTTCGCGATGGGGTCCGATACACATCAGGAGGGGTTCTGTGCGGTAACGCACATTGCAATCCAGTCTGACTCCATTGACCGCGGAAATGTAGAGCGGCTTGACGAGACGGGTCACCGGGATGCGGAATTTATTCACAAAAGACTCCAAAATAAAATTCCCGGAGGCACCAGAGTCCAAGCAGGCCACGGCTGAGAGGGAGGAGTTGGCTGAAGGAGAAATCCGCACGGGCACCGTGAGACGTGAAGAAGCAGACTTAGAACCAAGAGACGCCACACCCATGTGAGCTGGGTGCGTGCGTGCGTTTCCCAGTCGTGGAGGACGGATAGGGCAATCCACCAAGAAATGCTCGGTACTGGCACAGTAAAGACAGAGATTTTCTTCCCTACGGCGATTCCTCTCTTCCTGGGTCAGGCGAGACCGATCCACTTGCATGGCCTCCTCGGCGGGAGGCCCAGGCGTAGATTGCAACGGATGCTGTGGGAGAGGTGCCCAGAGATCTAAGTCTTTTTCCTGGCGGAGCTCTTGGTGTCGCTCAGAAAAACGCATGTCAATGCGGGTAGCCAAATGGATGAGTTCTTGCAGGTTGGCAGGAACCTCTCGTGCGGCCAGCACATCCTTGATGCGACTGGATAGGCATTTTTTAAAGGTCGCGCAGAGAGCTTCGTTATTCCATGATAACTCGGAAGCAAGAGTACGAAATTGGATGGCGTACTCGCCCACTGAAGAATTACCCTGGACCAGGTTCAACAGGGCAGTCTCGGCAGAAGAAGCTCGGGCTGGCTCCTCGAAGACACTCCGGACTTCAGCGAAGAAGGCCTGGACTGTGGCTGTGGCAGGATCATTGCGGTCCCAGAGCGGTGTGGCCCAAGACAAGGCCTTTCCTGAAAGAAGGCTTACTACGAACGCCACCTTAGACCGTTCTGTAGGAAACAAGTCCGACAACATCTCCATATGCAGGGAACACTGAGACAAAAATCCACGGCAGAGTTTAGAGTCCCCATCAAATTTGTCCGGCAGGGACAAGCGAAGGCTAGGAGCGGCCACTCGCTGCGGAGGAGGTGCAGGAGCTGGCGGAGGAGATGGTTGCTGCTGTAGCAGAGGCAGAAGTTGCTGTAACATGGCGGTCAACTGCGACAGCTGCTGTCCTTGTTGGGCAATCTGCTGCGATTGCTGAGCGACCACCGTGGGAAGGTCAGCGAGACTTGGCAGCGGCACCTCAGCGGGATCCATGGCCGGATCTACTGTCACGATTCGGCTTCCAGGTTGTGGATCCGCTGTGTCAGCGAGGGATTGGCGTGGACCGTGCTGGTGGACCGGTTCTAAGAGGCTACTGGTGTTCACCAGAGCCCGCCGCAAAGCGGGATGGTCTTGCTGCGGCAGTAGCAACCAGGTCGTATCCACTAGCAACGGCTCAACCTCGCTGACTGCTTAGAAGGCGTGGGACAGAAGGACTAGGCAGAGGCAAGGTCAGACGTAGCAGAAGGTCGGGGGCAGGCGGCAAGGTTCGTAGTCAGGATGGATGGCAGAAGTTCAGGTACACAGGCTTTGGACACACTAAACGCTTTCACTGGCACAAGGCAACAAGATCCGGCAAGGGAGTGCAAGGGAGGAGATCAGATATAGCCAGGGAGCAGGTGGGAGCCAATTAAGCTAATTGGGCCAGGCACCAATCATTGGTGCACTGGCCCTTTAAGTCGCAGAGAGCTGGCGCGCGCGCGCCATAGAGAGCGGAGCCGCGCGCGCCAGCACATGACAGCAGGGGACCGGGACGGGTAAGTGACCTGGGATGCGATTCGCGAGCGGGCGCGTCCCGCTGTGCGAATCGCATCCCCGACGGCCATGACAGTGCAGCGCTCCCGGTCAGCGGGACTGACCGGGGCGCTGCGGGGAGATAGACGCCGTGAGCGCTCCGGGGAGGAGCGGGGACCCGGAGCGCTAGGCGTAACAGGGGCTTCCTAAATGCAACATGCCCCCGAGCAAAATTTGCTCTCAAAAAGCCAAATATGACTCCTTCTCTTCTGAGCATTGTAGTTCGCCCGTAGTGCACTTCAGGTCAACTTATGGGGTACCTCCATACTCAGAAGAGATGGGGTTACAAATTTTGGGGGATATTTTCTGCTATTAACCCTTGCAAAAATGTGAAATTTGGGGGGAAACACACATTTTAGTGAAAATGTTTTTTTTTTTTTTTACATATGCAAAAGTCGTGAAACACCTGTGGGGTATTAAGGCTCACTTAATTCCTTGTTACGTTCCTCAAGGGGTCTAGTTTCCAAAATGCTATGGCATGTGGTTTTTTTGCTGTTCTGGCACCATAGGGGCTTCCTAAATGCAACATGCCCCCCAAAAACCATTTCAGAAAAACTTACTCTCCAAAATCCCCTTGTCGCTCCTTCGCTTCTGAGTCCTCTACTGCGCCCGCTGAACACTTTACATAGACATATGAGGTATGTGCTTGCTCGAGAGAAATTGGGCTACAAATATAAGTATACATTTTCTCCTTTTACCCCTTGTAAAAATTCAAAAATTGGGTCTACAAGAAAATGCGAGTGTAAAAAATGAAGATTGTGAATTTTCTCCTTCACTTTGCTGCTATTCCTGTGAAACACCTAAAGGGTTAAAATGCTGACTGAATGTCATTTTGAATACTTTGGAGGGGGTGCAGTTTTTATAATGGGGTCTTTTATGGTGTATTTCTAATATGAAGACCCTTCAAATCTGAACTGGTCCCTGAAAAATAGTGAGTTTGAAAATTTTGCGAAAAATTGGAAAATTGCTGCTGAACTTTGAAGCCCTCTGGTGTCTTACAAAAGTAAAAACATGTAAATTTTATGAGTAGACATATTATATATGTGAATAAAAAAAAAAATATTTTGAATATCCATTTTCCTTACAAGCAGAGAGCTTCAAAGTTAGAAAAATGCAAAATTTTTAAATTTTTCATCAAATTTGGGGATTTTTCACCAAGAAAGGATGCAAGTTACCACAAAATTTTACCACTATGTTAAAGTAGAATATGTCACGAAAAAACTATCTCGGAATCAGAATGATAACTAAAAGCATTCCAGAGTTATTAATGTTTAAAGTGACAGTGGTCAGATGTTCAAAAAATGGCGGGTCCTAAGGTGTAAAATGGCTGGGTCCTTAAGGGGTTAAAGGGGTTATCCAGGAAAAAACTTTTTTTTTTTATATATATCATCTGGCTCCAGAAAGTTAAACAGATTTGTAAATTACTTCTATTAAAAAATCTTAATCCTTTCAGTACTTATGAGCTTCTGAAATTAAGGTTGTTCTTTACTGTCTAAGTGCTCTCTGATGACATGTGTCTCGGGAACCGCCCAGTTTAGAAGAGGTTTGCTATGGGCATTTGCTTCTAAACTGGGTGGTTCCCAAGACACATGCCATCAGAGAGCACTTAGACAGAAAAGAACAACCTTAACTTCAGAAGCTCATAAGTACTGAAAGGATTAAGATTTTTTAATAGAAGTAATTTACAAATCTGTTTAACTTTCTGCAGCCAGTTGATATATAAAAAAAGCTTTTTTTCCTGGATAACCCCTTTAACTCTCTAAATGTACTGTCGGGTGGATAGAAAGAGATATGAACTCTTTATTTGTACTGTTCGCTGGATAGTACGAAAAATATCTGGACTTTTTGAATGCTCTGAGTAAAAGCCACATAGAATATACTTTGTTACAATTATTTGGGATGTGGGTAATAATAATAAGTGTGCTTTTTTGATATGTTTATTAAGAAAAATAATGTCTAAGATGAAAATATACTTTGTAGACATGAACTTAATGGATTGTACCTGAGATCCAGTATATGAGTGATAAGTGTGTATGTGTAGTAATGTCTGGAGATGTGAGGTATAAGGTATCTAATATATTGGTTATTAATATAATATGTTCTGTTGTGGTTTGCATATTATATAGAGAATTATATTGGTCGGGACCAAAATACACAGGGATGTATATATTTTACCATGACTTATATAAATCACCATTATTTGCTTTAAAGGGATACTCCGGTGAAAACCTTTTTCTTTTAAATCAACTAGTGGCAGAAAGTTAAACATATTTGTAAATTACTTCTATTAAAAAATCTTAATCCTTCCAGTACTTATTAGCTGCTGAATGCTACAGAGGAAATTCCTTTCTTTTTGGAACACTGATGACATCACGAGCACAGTGCTCTCTGCTGACATCTCTGTCCATTTTAGCAACCATGCATAGCAGATGTATGCTAAAGGCAGCATGGTGGCTCAGTGGTTTGCACTGCTGCCTTGCAGTGCTGGGGACTTGAGTTCAAATCCCACTAAGGACAACAATAAATAAAGTGTTCTTATTATTATAATAACGTCAGCACAGAGAACTGTGGTCGTGGTGTCATCAGAACCATGGAGAGCATTCCAAAAAGAAAAGAATTTCTTCTGTAGTATTCAGCAGCTAATAAGTACAGGAAGGATTAAGATTTTTTAATAGAAGTAATTTACAAATATGTTTAACTTTCTGCCACCAGTTGTTTTAAAAGAAAAAAGGTTTTCACCGGAGTACCCCTTTAATTTTGGTATGGCATGATAGCAAATACTTATTAATAAAATTGGTGTGTTATTATGCCCTGTCAGGCGGACTCTATTTCAGTGACCTCTCTGCCCCCCTTTAATCTATGTTCCTAAATAGTTAATAAGCACCTATGTTATCTAATGTTATGTGTACCGTATATATTGTTATGTGCCTTTAACCCCTTAAGGACTCAGGGTTTTTCTGTTTTATGCACCTTTGCTTTTTCCTCCTTACCTTTAAAAAAACATAATTATTTCAATTTTGCACCTAAAAATCCATGTGATGGCTTATTTTTTGTGCCACCAATACTACTTTGTAATGACATCAGTCATTTTACCCAGAAATCTAGGGTGAAATGGGAAAAAAATAATTGTGTGACAAAATTGAAGGAAAAAAAGCAATTGTGTAACTTTTGGGGGCTTCAGTTTCTATGCAGTACATTTGTCGGTAAAAATGACACCTTTATCTTTATTCTGTAGGTCCATATGATTAAAATGATACCCTACTTACCGTATATGCCGGCGTATAAGACGACTGGGCGTATAAGACGACCCCCAACTTTTACAGTTAAAATATAGAGTTTGGGATATACTTGCTGTATAAGACTACCCCTCCTACCGCGATGTACAGTACCTTATAGTTCCCCCCATATTAAGTAGGCAGTATAGTTCCCCCACATTAGGTAGGCAGCATGTTCCCCCACAATAGTAGGCAGCTCTCCCACATTAGGTCAGCAGTTCCCCCACATTAGGTCAGCAGCTCCCACACATTAGGTCAGCAGTTCCCACACAATAGTAGGCAGCTCCCCCACATTAGGTCGGCAGCTCCCCCCCACAATAGTAGGCAGCTCCCCCACATTAGGTCGGCAGCTCCCCCCCACAATAGTAGGCAGCTCCCCCCCCCCACAATAGTAGGCAGCTCCCCCCCACAATAGTAGGCAGCTCCCCCCCCACAATAGTAGGCAGCTCCCCCCCCACAATAGTAGGCAGCTCCCCCCACACAATAGTAGGCAGCTCCCCCCCCACAATAGTAGGCAGCTAAGATTATATACACATAAGGCACATATCAGGGCAACATTGCCTCATAAATATAATAATAAATATGTATTTATTAACTATAGTGCAACTCACATGTTTCAAAGTGCCAACAGCGTGCCAAATAAATGGACAGGACCAATATGTCTAAAAACGCACACAAAAACGGATCACAGAGAAAGCCACATGTAGTAGTGGCATAGATCAGTAACACTCCCTCAGCTCCCCAGTTACCCACCAGACCTCCAACGCGTTTCACCCAACGGGGCTTTATCCTGGATTAGCCATGGGTCCCGGCCGTTGTAAGAGGCCAGGCCCGACCCGCTATGACGCGGGGCCACGTGCCCTGAGTCCTTAAGAGGTTAAATACTGTTGTCATGTGTTGTATCCCTGGAAGGTACCAATGACCATGTGACCTATAGAGTAACCTATGGGACCCCTCCAGAGTCTCCCCCATATAAACCCTGGGAGGAGCTAGTTCAGTCTCTTGAGTTCCAGTCTAAGCTAAGCTGAGCTGCAGCAAGGTCAAGTCCTGAGAGAGTGTCTGGTGTCCTAAGGAGGCCTAAAGCCTACCACGCAGCCACAAGTCCGCTACCCCACAGGTGAACGTCAAAACCTTGTAAGCTACAAAGGGGGTGAAGCCTGTCAAGTCAGTCAAGATCAATCTGTGTAAAGTCAGCGTGGGCTTGCAGCAAATTCTCCAAATCCACTATAAGTCCCAGCGAGCCCTGTGGTCTCTGAAGTCACCTCCTTGGGCCTAACTGAGCTGTCAAAACTATTACACACGTCTACCTCAGTAAAGCTTCTGTTGTTCTGTAACTTGGCGTCGGAGCATTATTTGCCCTGTGCCTAGCCCAGGATCCAGCGGTATACCTTTGGGTGGTGAAGAGGCTAAACCACATCCTGGCATCATGGATACAAAGGGGTTAATACCATATGTCCCTACGGTAACAACATCTGCCCTCATCACACCCTCATCACAATTTAAACTGGTGATATATGCAATACTACCATTACCTATTGTAATCTTGGTACGGCATAAGGATGTGTGGTAATGGGGTGTGATGAGGGCAGGTGTTGTTACCCTAGAGGCTGATGGCATTAACCCCTTGTATCCGTGATGCCAGGGTGTGGTTTATCCTTGATTCCACCCGAACCTATACCGCTAGATCTTGGGCTAGGCACGGGGGGGGGATAATAACTCAGACGCCAAGCGCCAAGTTATGGATAACGGTAGCTTTACTGAGGGTAGACAGATGGTCAAGTCTATACAGTTCAGCCAGGGCCCAAGGAGGTAAATGGGCACTGTCAGATATAAAAACTTTTGATATGTTGTAAAGCATGCATAACCAATAGGTTTTGCAATTGCTTTTGTTCGAAAATTTTCAGTATTTCATACTGAAAAAGCCAGTCAAACAACTGACCCCCTGCCTTCTGGAATGCATTCAGTCCATCTGTGTACACTGCTCCGTCCTGGACATTGGAGGGGCGAGGGGCTGTACACACTGCAGACTCATGTAAAGGGGAGGGGGAGGGGCAGGAAGACTGCTGCCGGGCTCTCACTGATGTCTGCTGTGTGAGAGAGGCAGAAACATATTGCATTGCAGACGAAAAAGTAAGTGTCCCTGCATGTATGTGTGTGTGGATATATGTGTTTATATCAGAGTGTCTATCTAATGTGTATGTGTAGGAATACATGAAGCCAGTGTGTGTGTGTGTGTAATAAAGGGGGATTACAATCATATGCCTCCAGCTGTTGCAAAACTAAAACTCCCACCATGCCTGCACAGCCAAATGATGTGTGGGTGTGCTGGGAGCTGTAGTTTTGCAACAGCTGGAGGCACTCTGGTTGGGAAGCACTGGACTGAGGTGAGGGACGGGGAGGAGGGTGAGTGGTTATCACAGCGAGTACCCGCCCCCCTGCTTCTGGTGGACAAAATGAAGGTATTTCAGAAATAAAGCTAATTCTGAGAGAAATGTAGGTCACAGACACATACAAAGTACATGTACATGATCAAGATGAGATACTGAACAACATATAACAGTTTTTTTTCGAGTGATCTGACGGGTATGCTTTAAGGGCTTGCTGGGACTTGTAATAGATATGGTGAATTTAATACAGGCCACGTTGACTTGACAAATGATGACTGTGACTTGACTTGACTGATGACTGACAATACTGAGACTGTGACGTACTTGTGGCTGCAGACTGGACTTGAGGCCTCCAATGACTCTGGACACTCTCTATGACTTGACTTGACCTCAGCAAAGACTTGTAAGGAAAAAGAGAGAGCTAGCTCCACCCAGGGCTTATATGGGGGAGACCAGCAGGGGGCGCCTATAGGTCACCCCTGGGATCACCTGGTCACTGGTAGCTCCTGGGTAAAAATCACATGGCAAGTCACATGGTACACAATCTTAAAAGGGGTATTCCAGGAATTTTTTTTATTTGACTATGCTACAGGGGCTGTAAAGTTAGTGTAGTTTATAATATAGTGTCTGTACCTGTGTGTGACGGTTTTCTCACAAGTCTTCTGTGATTTTCACCCCATTATTTATTTTTACCAGCATACAAAATGACTGTTGTCTCAGATTTTTCCCAGCTTGCAATGCGGCCGAGACCGGACTCACTAGTCAGCTGATGACAGGGAGCCTGTCTGCTTCAGTGGGTGGAGCGATCGCTTGGTGGGAGAGAGATCAATCTGCAACTAATGCAACAGCTGTAGGCACCCTGATTGAAAACCACAGGTCTTTTGTTTCAATGGGTGGGGTGGCTGATGTGTGAGAGGGAGGAAAATGGAACTGTGGGATTTGTAGTAAAAAAAAGAAAAGTCAAACAGGAAATACCAGTTCACAAAAAGCTATCCACGGTATTATGGTAATCTCACAACAAAGCCATTTTGCCCCAAGACAAGCGCAGATCCTCCCATTACTGTCTGCCAGGTTCGTACTGAAATCACCTTATGGTGGATAACCCCTTTAAAGTGATAACGCTTTCTGAACACATTACATGGTATAATACATTAGAAACATATTTACATGGGGGGACACTGTAGGGAGGCTGCCTGACAGGGCAGCAATGGTACGGGGGTAACACCTCCCGTACTGGGCCACCACTGATGCAGACCAATAAGAGTTGGTATGTGACTATATGAATACCTATGGGTCTAAGTGATGTATTATTTGGTGCAAATTGTAAGCTTATGGATTTATAGGTATATCAAGCATAAATTCATAGACACAATGGCCCTCATTTACTATTCTAAACCCGACCTCTTTTGTCGTTTTTTTTTGGCGCATCTTTGTCTGCGCCATGTCGCAGACATCGTGCGCCAGTCTGCGACACTATGCGAAATTTTTTCCCGACGGACCCGATGTGGATTCTCCCAAACCCGAAAAAGGGGCGTAACCCGACATTTCTGAGCTTTCCCACGTATTTATTAAGGTTTCCAACCCGAATTTGTTGAATTGTTGTGGATTTTTTCCTGACAGCTCAGAGGAGTTGGAAACCAAAACCAACAAAACCCACGTGCGACAAACAGGATGCGACATAATAATAAATACCAGGGGAAAAAAGCAGTCGGGTAAGAAAGCAACATAGACTTACAACCCGATTTTCTTAGTAAATGAGGGCCAATGAGTTTATTATTTTAATTGGTGAAATTATTATTTTGGGTGTACTATATATGTTATACTAGGGGTGGATTTATCATACTTTATATTTTGTGTTTCATATCTGGTGGAATTGTTATTATATTTGCTGGATAGTAGTTATAACATGTATATTTATTTTATATACACTTCCATATTTCTTATATAGTTTTAATTTCATGCATTCCTTGTATATGAGTCTTTTCTGTGGATATAGGTATAATTATTGTGCACCGTTTCTATGTATTAGCGTTGTATATTACTAGCGGAGATGGTTGGCGGTGTATTAGTGCTGCCTCAGGATGTACTAATAACTAAAATATCTGCTGCCGATACCAGCGGCAATGAGTATATTATACACTGGGAATAAGAGCAATGGTGCGCATGCGCACTGTATGCTTTAGATGTGAGAGTAAGATGCACATGCACAAGCATTGAGAGGTGAATAGAGGGGAAGTGTGTGTCTGACCTGGAAGTACAAGCCGGCCGCCGCCATCTGAGTCGAGCGAAGCATGTATGCAGCGTGTATGTGGATCAACAGGTACCATCCATTAACTAATCAGGCAGGATGTATATATACATTTGTGGTCGATGCTCAATCGTATAGCGAGCCTACCTGACTAACCTCTTACTAAACTCCTACATCCTGTAACCTATCTAAGCAGTCTGAGTTATGCCATATACTGCCGCGTAGGAGTACACCTGAAAAATAGAGGGCATACCCTGATATGTAATGATAGTCATGAAGTGAAATTATATTGAGGGAGGGTTGGGTGGGACGTGACGAACCCGCGGCATCAAGCGCAGGTACTGCTGCGGGTACTTATAGGGACTCCTCGCCCCTCCCACAAATACAGGCTAATAAATTAGCCTTAAAACTTGTGGTCGGTGCTCAATCGTATAGCGAGCCTACCTGACTAACCTCTTACTAAACTCCTACATCCTGTAACCTATCTAAGCAGTCTGAGTTATGCCATATACTGCCGCGTAGGAGTACACCTGAAAAATAGAGGGCAAAACTCATAATGAGAACAAAGCGCTATTAACACGCACAATAACCCCGTGACCAATGACTGAAATGCATCGTGCAATACTTACTATGGAATGGGGGTATAGCGCATGTAGTACTGAATTCCCAGCATCCCAATTTCCTAACCACGTATGCTGGCACACCACGATGTGACGTCGGTGCAGCAGCCACAATGCTAAGGGAATGACTGGATATAATGGACGGATCACTATAAAGAATTTAACAAGAATACGTACATGTTTGACAAACAACTTAGCAGTGAGTGCCCCCCCCTAACAATGGCAGCGGCTGATCCCGTTGGATCCTTGACATGTGGAAGCAAAGCTAGCGACACTCGAGCTGAGCATCACTCGTGGACTCGTGAGAATACCGTATGATGATAACCTGACAATAACATTCATCTTCTATACAACATCAATACATAACTATTTACATCCCTGCAAAGTTATAGTAACTACAGCCATGCATCTGCATGTAATTCCCCTAACCTTAGGAAACCATGACAACTGAAGGACAGCGCAGCCTCTAATGTTGAGCTGTCCTGATGTCGCCATGGGGAACTACCCAAAGCATCAACTAACCAACCAACTAACTAAGCCAGCTGCCAGAGCTGATGGCTAGAGGGCTTGTGACCCTCCCTCTTGCGCACTCACCAGGGCAGATTTGATGGTATGGAATGCAAACGATGACACCCTGTCAGAGCTAGACCACGTGATATTACGCTGGATACCTGACAGACATATTTTGATAGTATTATGCTGGATGCAAAGAAGAGTGGCAAAACCCGATAAATGCAAATAGGAATAAAATGGCACATGAGACATCCTCTAAGTATCTAATGTAAGATATCGTGAAAGTATTCCAGGCTACATGTTGGAAGCGCTGAGCTGCGGACGTGAAAAGTCCCAACAGAGAACAACCCTATGCCCGTATGCACAACTCCAAGTGCCAACAACGTGTATACACAAAGACTACGTAACCACCAACCTAAACCTTTGTCAGGTTACCACTGTAACCCCAGCCTGTGAACGTTAACGGCAATGAAACCACTTATGCAGCAACATGATGATGAGACTCAACCAACATGTGATTACTATCATCTTCAACCTAAGTCAAGACAAGCAAAACCAACCACACAGAACCAAGCTATGTCCCTAATGCTAAGTAAACATATGGACACATGATGACGTTGCCGCCGACCTGAAGGCATGTCAGGTCACAACTGAACCGACCTGTAGGTGAGACAGGCCGGAACATGAATGAAAGACTCAACCAAATCTGTAACTAACAGTATGACCGTCACCCTGAACCAAAACAGGTCGTAACCATGATATACCTATAGAGGTGGCAATTAACAATGGAAACATAAAGCTATTCCTGTAGCATAACCCAACTGTTGAAAAAACACAATGTATACAAAAACATTATCGCCAACCCAAAGTCTTGTCAGATTGTATCCAGACTGACCTGCAGAAGTGACTGGTCTAGCTTAATTAAAGCCTCAACCAACATATGACTGCTAGTATCGACGTCAACCTGAAACCGAGACAGGTTGTGACCATGATTGACCTATAGACGTGACAATTCGCATTGGAAAATAACGCTATATCCCTGTGCATAACCCAACAACTGAATAACACAATGTATGACGATGTAGTCGCCAACCTGAAGTCGTGTCAGGTTGTACCCGGACTGACCTGTAGATGTGATTGATCTAGCCGAATTTAAAAGCCTCAACAAATGTACATAACTATTAGTATCGACATCAACCTGAAGCTGAGACAGGTCGTAACCATGCTTGACCTGTTGACTTAGCAAGTAATAAACAAACCCCAGCTAATTTATGTAAGCACGACTCAATGTTAATAAAATGGTAACCTACAGAATTATCCGTGCAGATTCGCCCAAAGCCATGAAACCCGCGCAGTATCATAGACACGGGTGTATGGTCTAAATACCGTAACATAGCACAACAAAATATCATAAAACGTGTACCTGATGAACCTATGAATCTATACCGAATAGAACAATCCTGCCCCAAGAATATATGCTTTGCATGACTTCTTGATCCACACGCAGACCATAACAATATAAACATGAGCCCGGCATAATCATCAAGGCCAGATGCACCTCACTAACACCACAACCACATGCTCAAACAACTCACGACCGTATACACAGTCAAAACTATGTCGGCATATGTATAAAGCTATGAACGTGTGGCTAGAAAGAACTGCATAAGCGAGCATATGCACTGAACAAACTATATGAACAAATACACGGAGCAACTTATCCACACATGGTCAGGAATGAGTATGCCACCGCCTATGTGTCGTAATGTTATTGCTCTGAAGGCGTGTCAGTAACAACAATTATGCAACGTACACCCCTGCAGCCGTGGCAGGCATAATGAGTAAACATCACCTATATGTCGAAATGTTGTTGCTCTGAAGACGTGTCAGTAACAACAATTATGCCATGTATCCCCCTGCAGACATGGCAGGTATAATGGGTATACACCACCTGTGTGTCGTAATGTCGTTGCTCTGAAGGTGTGTCAGTAACAACAATTGTGCAATGCAACGCCCTGCAGACGTGGCAGGCATAATGGGTATACACCACCTATGTGTCGTGTTATTGTTGCTCTGAAAACGTGTATATAACAACAATTATGCAATGTATCCCCCTGCAGACGTGGCAGGTATAATGGGTATACACCACCTATGTGTTGTAATGTTGTTGCTCTGAAGACGTGTCAGTAACAACAACTATGCAATGTATCCCACTGCAGAGGTGGCAGGTATAATGGGTATATACCACCTATGTGTTGTGTTATTGTTGTGCTGAAGGCGTGTCATTAACAATAATGCAACGTACTCCCCCCCTGCAGGCGTGGCAGACATGATGGGTATACACCACCTGTGTGTCGGGTTATTTGTTGTTCTGAAGACATGTAACTACTACACCATGTATCTTCCTGCCTATGTACAGATGTGTATAGAACGACTATGTGCGAAACTGTCGTATAACAGCTATGCGTGGCTGTACCACTAAACTTGATGAACCTATACTCAGGCCAACTATATGCGCCTAAGCACCACCAAAGCGTATGCTCGTGTGGCCAACCACTGTCACGATTCGGCTTACGGGTTGTGGATCCGCTGTGTCAGCGTGGGATTGGCGTGGACCGTGCTAGTGGACCGGTTCTAAGAGGCTACTGGTTTTCACCAGAGCCCGCCGCAAAGCGGGATGGTCTTGCTGCGGCAGTAGCAACCAGGTCGTATCCACTAGCAACGGCTCAACCTCACTGACTGCTGAGAAGGCGTGGGACAGAAGGACTAGGCAGAGGCAAGGTCAGACGTAGCAGAAGGTCGGGGCAGGCTGCAAGGTTCGTAGTCAAGATGGATAGCAGAAGTTCAGGTACACAGGCTTTGGACACACTAAACGCTTTCACTGGCACAAGGCAACAAGATCCGGCAAGGGAGTGCATGGGAGGAGATCAGATATAGCCAGGGAGCAGGTGGAAGCCAATTAAGCTAATTGGGCCAGGCACCAATCATTGGTGCACTGGCCCTTTAAGTCTCAGAGAGCTGGCGCGCGCGCGCCCTAGAGAGCGGAGCCGCGCGCGCCAGCACATGACAGCAGGGGACCAGGACGGGTAAGTGACCTGGGATGCGATTCGCGAGCGGGCGCGTCCCGCTGTGCGAATCGCATCCCCGACGGCCATGACAGTGCAGCGCTCCCGGTCAGCGGGACTGACCGGGGAGCTGCAGGGAGAAAGGTCTCCCCTTTTTTTTGTCCGGTGACTGCCTCCCCTGGGATGAGGACACCGGGAAAGAATGGAGGGTTTCCTCAACGGCAGGCAGTACAGCAGGAGTAGGAATGGGGAGGGAGGGCAGAGGGTGAAGCTTGGCACGGGGCAGGGAGACACAAGGACGGGAGCCATGAGGAGGCACAGAGGCTTGCCTGACGGGACTGGGAGGGGGGGAGAGGCACTTCCTGTGGCAGGCAGAGTCCCAGTTCCTGATCTCCCCGGTAGTCCAATCAAGGGTGGGAGAATGAAGCCGGAGCCATGGCAGACCGAGGAGGACCTCAGAGGTACAATTGGGGAGAACGAAGAGCTCAATCCTTTCGTGGTGGGGTCCAATAGACATCAGGAGGGGTTCTGTGCGGTAACGCACGGTGCAATCCAATCTGACTCCGTTGACCGCGGAGATGTAGAGCGGCTTGACGAGACGGGTCACCGGGATGCTGAATTTATTCACAAAGGACTCCAAAATAAAATTCCCGGAGGCACCAGAGTCCAAGCAGGCCACGGCTGAGAGGGAGGAGTTGGCTGTAGGAGAAATCCGCACGGGCACCGTGAGACGTGAAGAAGCAGACTTAGAACCAAGAGACGCCACACCCACGTGAGCTGGGTGCGTGCGTGCGTTTCCCAGGCGTGGAGGACGGATAGGGCAATCCACCAAGAAATGCTCGGTACTGGCACAGTACAGACAGAGATTTTCTTCTCTACGGCGATTCCTCTCTTCCTGGGTCAGGCGAGACCGATCCACTTGCATGGCCTCCTCGGCGGGAGGCCCAGGCGTAGACTGCAAAGGATACTGTGGGAGAGGTGCCCAGAGATCTAAGTCTTTTTCCTGGCGGAGCTCTTGGTGTCGCTCAGAAAAACGCATGTCAATGCGGGTGGCCAAATGGATGAGTTCTTGGAGGTTGGCAGGAATCTCTCGTGCGGCCAGCACATCCTTGATGCGACTGGATAGGCCTTTTTTAAAGGTCGCGCAGAGAGCCTCGTTATTCCATGATAACTCGGAAGCAAGAGTACGAAATTGGATGGCGTACTCGCCCACTGAAGAATTACCCTGGACCAGGTTCAACAGGGCAGTCTCGGCAGAAGAAGCTCGGGCTGGCTCCTCGAAGACACTCCGGACTTCAGCGAAGAAGGCCTGGACTGTGGCTGTGGCAGGATCATTGCGGTCCCAGAGCGGTGTGGCCCAAGACAAGGCCTTTCCTGAAAGAAGGCTTACTACGAACGCCACCTTAGACCGTTCTGTAGGAAACAAGTCCGACAACATCTCCATATGCAGGGAACACTGAGACAAAAATCCACGGCAGAGTTTAGAGTCCCCATCAAATTTGTCCGGCAGGGACAAGCGTAGGTTAGGAGCGGCCACTCGCTGCGGAGGAGGTGCAGGAGCTGGCGGAGGAGATGGTTGCTGCTGTAGCAGAGGCAGAAGTTGCTGTAACATGGCGGTCAACTGCGACAGCTGCTGTCCTTGTTGGGCAATCTGCTGCGATTGCTGAGCGACCACCGTGGGAAGATCAGCGAGACTTGGCAGCGGCACCTCAGCGGGATCCATGGCCGGATCTACTGTCACGATTCGGCTTACGGGTTGTGGATCCGCTGTGTCAGCGAGGGATTGGCGTGGACCGTGCTAGTGGACCGGTTCTAAGAGGCTACTGGTTTTCACCAGAGCCCGCCGCAAAGCGGGATGGTCTTGCTGCGGCAGTAGCAACCAGGTCGTATCCACTAGCAACGGCTCAACCTCACTGACTGCTGAGAAGGCGTGGGACAGAAGGACTAGGCAGAGGCAAGGTCAGACGTAGCAGAAGGTCGGGGCAGGCTGCAAGGTTCGTAGTCAAGATGGATAGCAGAAGTTCAGGTACACAGGCTTTGGACACACTAAACGCTTTCACTGGCACAAGGCAACAAGATCCGGCAAGGGAGTGCATGGGAGGAGATCAGATATAGCCAGGGAGCAGGTGGAAGCCAATTAAGCTAATTGGGCCAGGCACCAATCATTGGTGCACTGGCCCTTTAAGTCTCAGAGAGCTGGCGCGCGCGCGCCCTAGAGAGCGGAGCCGCGCGCGCCAGCACATGACAGCAGGGGACCGGGACGGGTAAGTGACCTGGGATGCGATTCGCGAGCGGGCGCGTCCCGCTGTGCGAATCGCATCCCCGACGGCCATGACAGTGCAGCGCTCCCGGTCAGCGGGACTGACCGGGGAGCTGCAGGGAGAAAGACGCCGTGAGCGCTCCGGGGAGGAGCGGGGACCCGGAGCGCTAGGCGTAACAACCACAACTGATGACAAAGAATATGCATGCATGAAGTAACTATTATGACCACATACCTGCGCACAGGGCCACACCCCATGCGCTGTGCAAGCATGTGCGCGGCACAAACGCTGCGAGCGCGTGAACCTCACAAACACCGCAAGCGGATGTACAGCACACATGTCACGAGCATATGCACAGCATGATTCCCGTGAGCCCATATATAAAACAACCCTACGAGCATGCACGGTATAAATCCTACGAGCGGGTGTGCAGCACAAATCTTATGAGTGCATGTACAGTATGAATCCTACGAGCATGAGAACCATATAAATCTACGAACGTGTGCACAGTATAATTCCTACGAGCACGTGTACAGCATAAATCCTACAAGCGCATGTGTAGTATGAATCCTACAAGCGTGTAAACAGTATAAAACCTATGAATGCCTGTACAATATGAATGCTCAAACAAAGAACAAAATCACACCTGCACTCACCGCAAGGGTACCGCAACTCCGGCCTCACTCAAACGGTGCCTCCAATCCGCGATCGGGCATATCAGAAGTGGAGCGCTCAGAGAAGGCGACTGCCGGCGGTTTCACGCAATTACTATGCGCGTCATCCGGCCTCATTCATGTCATCGCGCTGTGCAACCTAAAATAGTGCACCTGCTGAGATCATGTGACCAAGATGACGTATGCCACAAACCAACAGGTAAGGAAATAATGAAAAAACTAACATAATCCTATTACCCTGAATACTATTAGAACACTACTTTTAATGAGCTACCTTAAAATCATAAAAAGGGAGATAGATCAAGTCTATCATTCAGCCCCATTGGGCCCTGTGCATCCAAAGTAAGAATCCAATGAGCCTCAGCTCGCAGTAAAGCCCGTCTCCTATCTACATTACCCTGCCTATTATCGATGCGCATCAGACCACCAAACTTAAGATTTTCACAGTCTCCTTTGTGTACTTCATGCATGTGTTTAACAAAACGAGGGGATCCTCCTCCTTTCCTCACAGAATAAAGATGCTTGCGGAACCGCACTCTCAGTTGGCGTTCCTTAGTACCAATGTAGAACATTCTACACTCACATATCATGACGTAAACAACAAAGGAGCTGCGGCATGTAATTAATTCTTTTACAAAGAAATTAGTACCTCCTAATGTACCTCCAGTAGAATTAGCATTATACTTGCAAAAGGTACATGAGCCACATTTTTTATTGCCATACGGAAAATTTTTAGTAAGCCAGTTCTCCTGTTTACTCTCTTGCATATCATATTCATTTTTACTTTTCTTAATTAGATCGTGGATAGTCCGATTTTTTTTAAAGGTTTATTTTCTGATGATTCTGCAATATCAGGGTCCGAAGCCAGGAGATACCAGTTCTTATATAATGTAGATCTTATTATTTCAATATGAATGCTATAAGCGTATGTACCGCTTGAAACCTACAAGCGAGTGTACAGTATAAATCCAACTAGTGTGTGTACAATAAAAATCCTACAAGCGTGTGTACAACATAAAATCCTACAAGCGTGTCCAAGCTTGTGTACTGTATAAATGCTGCGAGTGAGTGTACAGTATTAAAGTCCAACAAAATCCAACAAGCGTGTGTACAGCATATGAATCCAACAAGCATGTGTACAGCATAAATCCTACCAGTGTGTGTACAGCATAAATCCTACAGGTGTGTGTACAGCATGGATCCTACAAGCGTATGTATAGTATAAATCCTACAGGTGTGTGTACAGCATAAATACCAGCATGAGTACAGCATAAATCCTACAAGCATATGAACAATATAAATCCTACAAGCGTGTATAGTATAAATGCTACAAGCAAGTGTGCAGTATAAACACTACAATCATGTGTACAACATGAATCCTACAAGCGTGTGTACAATATAAATCCGACAAGCGAGTGTACAGTATAACCACTACAAGCATGTGTACAATATAAATCGTACAAGCGAGTGTACAGTATAACCACTACAAGCATGTGTACAATATAAATCCTAAAGCGAGTGTACGGTATAACCACTACAAGCGAGTATACGGTATAACCACTACCAGCGTGTGTACAGTATAAATCCTACAAGCAGGTGTGCCGTATAAACGCTACAAGTGAGTGTACCGCATGAATCCTACCAGCGTGTGTACAGCATGAATCCTACAAGCGTGTGTACAGCATAACCACTACAAGCGTGTGTACAGTATAAATCCTACAAGCAGGTGTGCCGTATAAATGCTACAAGCGAGTGTACAGCATGAATCCTACAAGTGTACAATATAACCACTACAAGCTTGTGTACAGTATAACCACTACAAGCGAGTGTACAGTATAAACACTACAAGCGAGTGTATGGTATAACCACTACAAGCGAGTGTACGGTATAACCACTACAAGCAAGTGTACAGTATAACCACTACAAGCGTGCGTACAGTATAACCACTACAAGCGAGTGTACAGTATAACCACTACAAGCGTGCGTACAGTATAACCACTACAAGTGTGCGTACAGTATAACCACTACAAGCGAGTGTACAGTATAACCACTACAAGCGAGTGTACAATATAACCACTACAAGCGAGTGTACAGCATAACCACTACAAGCCAGTGTATGGCATAACCACTACAAGTGTGCGTACAGTAAAACCACTACAAGCGAGCGTACAGTATAACCACTACAAGCGAGCGTACAGTATAACCACTACAAGCGAGTGTACAGTATAACCACTACAAGCGTGCGTACAGTATAACCACTACTAGCGAGTGTACAGTATAACCACTACAAGCATGCTTACAGTATAACCACTACAAGTGTGCGTACAGTATAACCACTACAAGCGAGTGTACAGTATAACCACTACAAGCGAGTGTACAATATAACCAATACAAGCGAGTGTACAGTATAACCACTACAAGCGAGTGTATGGCATAACCACTACAAGTGTGCGTACAGTATAACCACTACAAGCGAGCGTACAGTATAACCACTACAAGCGAGTGTACAGTATAACCACTAAAAGCGAGTGTACAATATAACCACTACAAGCGAGTGTACAGTATAACCACTACAAGCGAGTGTACGGTATAACCACTACAAGCGAGTGTACGGTATAACCACTACAAGCGAGTGTACAGTATAACCACTACAAGCGAGTGTACAGTATAACCACTACAAGCGAGTGTACAGTATAACCACTACAAGCGATGGTACAGTATAACCACTACAAGCGAGTGTACAGTATAACCACTAAAAGCGTGCGTACAGTATAACCACTACAAGCGAGTGTACAGTATAACCACTACAAGCGAGTGTACAATATAACCACTACAAGTGAGTGTACAGTATAACCACTACAAGCGAGTGTACAGTATAACCACTACAAGCGAGTGTACAATATAACCAATACAAGCGAGTGTACAGTATAACCACTACAAGCGAGTGTATGGCATAACCCCTACAAGTGTGCGTACAGTATAACCACTACAAGCGAGCGTACAGTATAACCCCTACAAGCGAGTGTACAGTATAACCACTAAAAGCGAGTGTACAATATAACCACTACAAGCGAGTGTACAGTATAACCACTACAAGCGAGTGTACGGTATAACCACTACAAGCGAGTGTACGGTATAACCACTACAAGCGAGTGTACAGTATAACCACTACAAGCGATTGTACAGTATAACCACTACAAGCGAGTGTACGGTATAACCACTACAAGCGATGGTACAGTATAACCACTACAAGCGAGTGTACAGTATAACCACTAAAAGCGTGCGTACAGTATAACCACTACGAGCGTGTGTACAGTACAAGTCCTACAAGTGAGTGAACAGTATAAACCCTACAAGCGTGTGTACAGCATAAATCCCACAAACGTGTGTATAGTATGAATGCTACAATCGTGTGTACAGCAACTATGAGGGCATGTGCACGGAACAACTATATGGCCGTATGCGTAGGATAAGTTATTGGGATGAATAAGTTATACAAACATGCACAGACCAACTTATATGCACAGTAGATGGACTAAATAACAGTGGACAAAGCAACAATACAAATGCTGTTGTGGCTTGAAACCGGCTCAGTAACACAGTCTTGACGACAAGGGAACAGGCGATATCATCGGAATCCATATGATTTGGATTATACTGACAACAACTGCCACTTTTTTTTATTTTTTTACTAGCATGAAGCACGGCAAGAAGGGAGGAGCGAATGATCAGCCTCATACACTAAGACGTGCAATACTGGTGGTCACATACAGTTTTATATTGCCACACATATAGCCTGGGTTCAGGAAAGAGAAGGGGGGGGGGGGTTTGCAATGACCCCCGACATGACACACACCCCCTCCCTGAAGAAATGGGGCATTCTCCCTTTAACTCGATCCAGATATGCAGGGCTCGTGGGGGGGAGCGAGGTCTTGCCATAAGACATCCCCTTCTAAGTACCTAAATGCGGGCACCCAAGACGGCTCCCGCTGCTGAATTACATGCGCTATCAGCTGCCAACAGGGCTCACACACGAGCCATGAAGCACGGGCCGGGGCTGACCGAGGGTGCCCTGCATACTCCGGCTTACCTCCGGAGAGAGGGCTGCGGCGGATGGACTGGAAATGCAATGACCCCCGACATGACACACAACCCCCTCCCTGAAGAAATGGGGCATTCTCCCTTTAACTCGATCCAGATATGCAGGGCTCGTGGGGGGGAGCGAGGTCTTGCCATAAGACATCCCCTTCTAAGTACCTAAATGCGGGCACCCAAGACGGCTCCCGCTGCTGAATTACATGCGCTATCAGCTGCCAACGGGGCTCACACACGAGCCATGAAGCACGGGCCGGGGCTGACCGAGGGTGCCCTGCATACTCCGGCTTACCTCCGGAGAGAGGGCTGCGGCGGATGCCGCCACCACGGCCGGCCCCGGCCGCTTACCATTACGCTGAATACGGAACTGCTTTGCATCAGCTGACTCGCGTGTCAGCTGATCCCCTGTCACGTGACGAACCCGCGGCGTCAAGCGCAGGTACTGCCGCGGGTACTTATAGGGACTCCCCCCCCACAAATACAGGCTAATAAATTAGCCTTAAAACATATATTGTGATAAGGTGGCAAGGAAAGGGTGTATTTCCTTTGCTCACCCTGAAGTATCTCTCACCTGCTTCTTAAGTAATGAGGCAGCAGGGAAGGGAGGTATATATAAGATGGAGACGCAGTCTAATCTGTGCTCTCCCTGGGAAACAGTATGCTGGCTGTTAGAGGGGGAGACACACGGGCCCTGTTTAGGTAACACGCAGAAGGTGCTGCGAGTGGTCCAAGTTCAGGTGTGAACTGGTAGGAAAACAGGTTGCAGGTGGCACAGGTTTTTAACTGGATGAGGGAAGCTCACCAGTTGATAGACAGGGCACACTTACATGTGTAGTCAGTGACCAGACGGTCTAGGGCTTTATTTTTGTTCCTGTTTATGTTTTGTTTCACCTGCAATCTGTGGAAATAAAGCTGGTGAAGAGCCAGACTTGTATGCGGAACTGTGGTCTGTGGTGTTATTGTGAGGAACGTGTCCCGTGGCAAGTGACCAGGACGATCCGAGAGCTAATCCCCAAGACGGTTCATCACATTTTGGAGGAGGATGCGGGCACGCTGTTGCTAAGGGCAACCTGTTGCCAAGGGTAACCCACGGGCGAGTTGGAGAGGAGCTGTTGCTAGGAGCAACCCCCTGCAAGACTGCAAGTCTGAGGAGCCCAGCAGAGGAGTTCAAGCACAGGATGGTGTCTGTGGAGGAGCGTTGCTAGGGGCAACGGATCGAGATTTTTTTTCTGGAAAAAGGACATCGGCAGGCCGTTCCTGGGGCAACCGACGTGGGCCACAACCGGTGGTCACCAGGATGAAGCCGAGGTCCCGTGAGATGTTGGTGGGCCGAATCCCACTGTGGGTGGACTTGGATTGTTGCCAGACTGTATCTCGGATTATGCCAGAAATAATTATCTTTGTAAAGTCCCGCCCGAAGCCCGGTAAGACTGTTCAAATTACCTTTGATACATGTTTTGGGACAGTAAGCCATGTAATGGAGGTATGTGCGGAACTTACAGTGGAAATTGTACTGGGCAGAGACTTTCAGTATTTCTGGCAGCTGTGGGATGACGAGAGTGCACCTGAGAGTTCGCACACAAAGGTTCCGGAAGTAGTGAGGACTGGGGGGGTCTCTACTGGACTGTGTCAATGGTGCTGTATATTGTGAACCCATGCAGGCTGATAATGTTTTTCTTGAAACACTTATGTTATTGTGTTCTGATGTAAAGAGTTCTATTCCCACCTCTCGCAGGACAAAAGAAAACCTGTGTGAGCTGGAAATAGAAGGTAAAAAGATGATGGTTTTGTTAGATCCAAAATGTGTAATAAGTCTGGTAAAGACCAGCGGCAGAAAGCCAGACCCTGCTGTAATGTCTATACAAACCGGTATTTGGGGTTATAAAACAGTTAATGTGTGTACTTCTACTCCCTATGGTACCATAAGTCACAAGGTTGCAATAGAGCCTACCTTAGAGTATAAAGTAGTACTGGGGAAGGATTATCCATTTTTTCAGCAGTTGTGGGAAGATAGTCAGGTGACTAGAGCAGGAACACCTGATAAGCTCACAACACTTGTTTTTCACCACATAGCAGGGGACAGTAACTCAGCAGAGGATGAGGACGGGGAGTGTCAGCAGACCCTAGGTGTATGTCAGGTGGGAGTGTGCCAGACCACTAGGGGAGCTGAAGAACAGTCCACGAGTCAAGTTAAAGAAGTAACTGGAAAAGAAGCTACGGAGATGGCTGCGGAAAAACCAAAACTCCGGAAGAGAGTACCAGTGGAGCTGGGGGCTGCGCTTACAGTCACAGACAGAGTCCTAAGTGAAGGAGATGTGACGTCTGGACCAGAGAGGGGTTGTAACCAGGAAGGTCGAACCACTGGACCAAATATTGTTGCAGACCCAGGAGCCCTAGTCATTTTTGCCAGGCCGTGGAGAGACTGTGATAAGACAAAAGAAATGTCTGCCAAGGAGCCGAGAGACAGTTAAGAGGAACTGTTCAGGAATCACCCTGACTCGCTGGTGCCAAGAGCCATTGAAGCTGTTGTTAGGGGCCACGAACTTACCGCCAAGGGATTGCCGGTCCAACGGGAGTGTTTAGCAAGAGTCTCCAGAGTGGCCAACGTGGTGGGAGAGGAAGAGTGCCAGGTGTCGGTGGCACCTGTTGTTGATGATAATAACGAGGCACAAGTGGCTGCAACCCCGAAAAAGGGGGAGACTTCGTCTAGAGATGGAGAATTTCTGGGTCAAGTGTCTGACAGAGGACCAGAGGATGTCTCAAGGTCTAACAGCGAGAGTGAGGAGACTTCTGTCAGTAAAAGGTCCCGGAAAAGACGAGCTGGCCTTGGGGGAAAAACTGGAGCAGATCCAGAGTCTGGAAGAATCCCTGCAGATGGTTTCTGTGAAGTTGACGGAGAAAGAAAAAGAGGTACAGCGCTTGACAGAGGAGAGGGACAAATCGCTTGCTGACTTTAAGAAAGAGCAACAAGCGAGGCTTCAGCTGGAAAAAGTCATGGAGTACCACAGAAGTGAGTTTGTGGCTCTGCAGGATGAACTGTCCCACTCCCAGGGTCTTGTGACCAGCAAGGAGAGTGAAGTGGAGAGTCTGACCAACCGGATGTCATTCCAGGAAGAAGTGAGTCTTCTACATGGTGCATATCAGGCTCTGCAGAGTGATCACAAGGCTAGACTGGTAGCCATGGAAAAAATTGAAAAAGAGAAGAAAGAAATGAAGATGGAAGTTGATGCTCTTGCCAGCAATCTGGAGAGTGTCTCTAAAGCTAAGAGACAACTTGAGGAGGAAGTCAAGGCGAAGAATGCCCTTGCACATGCTCTTCAATCTGCTCGTCATGACAATGACTTGCTCCGTGAGCAGTATGAGGAGGCCCTGGAACAAGTTGAGACTCTGCAACATGAAAACAAGAATTTGCAACAGGAGATCTCAGATCTATCTGAACCGATTGGTGAGAGTGGAAATATATCAATGAGTTAGAGAAGACCAAGAAACAGTTGCTGGACAGTGAGAAGATGATCTCTGCAAAGCTCAAGAGTGAGCAGCTGAAATATATAAAGCTGGAAGAGGACATGAAGATCTTAAAAGAGAGCCTGGAAGCGCAGAATGAAACGCGCAGAAGGCCCCATTTAGCTGCCTTGGTTTTGCTGGGAGTGAAACTCTACGAGCAGGTGGCTGTGCTTGCGGACAATGAACAGTTGAGGAAACAATTGCTGTCTTCGGAAGATACTGTCAGGGACAGATTTACTTGACAGTGAGAGGATGAAGTCCGCTAAGCTCCAGTGTAAGCAGCGGAAATATGAAAAAAAGAAAGAGGACCAGGAAGTCCTAAAAGAGAGCAGAGACAGAGCTATGGTGGAATTGGCTCAAGAAAGGCTTCTGGGGCAGAAGTTACGGGATACAGGGATGCTTTCTCTGAAGCCCGGTAAAAAGTCCTCTAATGCTAAGATTGAGGTGAAGCCCTGTAAGAAGTCCTCTGAAGCTAGGACTGAGCTGAAACCTGGTGTGAAATCCTCTGATGTGGAGACTAAGGAGAAATCAGGTGGGAAATCCTGTGAACCTGAGCAGACCAAAAATTCTGAAGGTAATGCTGAGGCAGAGAAATACTCTGAAGCAGAAGCTAAACCAGGGTCAACCTCAAAAGCTATGAGTAAAGAGAATGGCACAACTGAAGCTACATGTGAAGAGAAGAGTAAGCCTGAAGAAGCTGCAGAGAAGAGCCAAACAGTAGTAGAAGCTGATTCTACACAAGAAACGGAAGGAGCCAAAGACTCTGAAGCCAAACCTGAGGAAGCTGGAGCCCCTGAAGAGAAAGCTAGAAGGGATGAGGTGAAACCATGTGAGGAATCCACTGAAGTCAAAACTGTGGAGAAACCAGGTGGGAAGTCCTCTAAATTTGAAACTGAGATGGACCTGTGTCGGAGGTCCTCTGAAGCTACAGAGAACAAGACAGTGGTTGGTGAAGCCACTGAGGCAGAAAGATTCTCTGAAGCAGAGGCAGAGGTCCGGCAAGCCAGAAGAAGACAAAGGTTAGAAGCATCGGTCCTCTCTGTCCTTAATTTCAAGAACCCTGCCCACACCAGGGTGAAGAACCTGGTACTGGAGAGGTGTGACCGAGAGACTTGCAATTGGTGGCTGGTAAAAGTCAGGAAGAAAAAAGTCAAGGACTTCAGAGATGTGGGACAAAAGTTGTCCAAGAGAAAGGAAAGGCAGATGGTTTCTGCCTTTCAAATACATGTGCTCCTTCCCGGTGTTCTGAGCAAAGGGGGGGGGGGGGGGGGGATATGTGATAAGGTGGCAAGGAAAGGGTGTATTTCCTTTGCTCACCCTGAAGTATCTCTCACCTGCTTCTTAAGTAATGAGGCAGCAGGGAAGGGAGGTGTATATAAGATGGAGACGCAGTCTAATCTGTGCTCTCCCTTGGAAACAGTATGCTGGCTGTTAGAGGGGGAGACACACGGGCCCTGTTTAGGTAACACGCAGAAGGCGCTGCGAGTGGTCCAAGTTCAGGTGTGAACTGGTAGCAAAACAGGTTGCAGGTGGCACAGGTTTTTAACTGGATGAGGGAAGCTCACCAGTTGATAGTCAGGACATGCTTACATGTGTAGTCAGTGACCAGACGGTCTATGGCTTTATTTTTGTTTATGTTTTGTTTTACCTGCAACCTGTGGAAATAAAGCTGGCGAAGAGCCAGACTTGTATGCGGAACTGTGGTCTGTGGTGTTATTGTGAGGAACGTGTCCCGTGGAAAGTGACCAGGACGATCCGAGAGCTAATCCCCAAGATGGTTCGTCACAATATATATATATATATATATATATATATATATATATATATATGTATAAATATGATAACGATATAGACTATGCCATAACACCCCTGAGGAAGTCACCAACAGGTGACGGAATGCGTGGGGTTCCAGGAGGGCACCTGCTCCAATTTACCACCACTGTATACTGTGTCTGGTTCCTTAAATCTCCTGTGCCTTGCTTATATATGTATATGTAGGAATATTACTTATTAGGTTGAATTGATTGTAAACATATACGTATTGTGTCTAAGATTGTATTTAAAGGGGTACTCCGCTGCTCAGTGTTTGGAACAAACTGTTCCGAACGCGGGAGCCAGCGCCAAGAGCTTGTGACATCATAGCCCCACCCTCTCATGATGTCACACCCCGCCCCCTCCCATAGACTTGCATTGAGGGGCGGGGTGTGATGGCATGAGGGGGCAGGGCTATGATGTCACAAGCTCCCGGTGCCGGTGTGAGGTGGTTTTTTGCGCCCCCGTAGATCCATGCGTCCGCTCCTCCCCCAGCTCTCCAAACATTTCCGAAGCTAGAACTGGGGGAGGGCAGAGCAAGGCGAAGGAGAAAGTTCAAGCCCCCTCCCACATCTCCCCTCCCTGAGCTCGGCTGCTGGACGCAGATCTCTACGGCCCGCCCCCTCCCTGAGGACATAGATCTCCACGGCAGGTCCTTCCCTCATCTCCCCGAGCTGAGGACGTAAATCTCCACGGCAGGTCCCCTCCGTACAGTATGTCCCCCTTTACACATAGAGCTCATTGGTAGCACTGCTCTACGTCCTCAGCTCGGGGAGATGAGGGAGGGGCCTGCTGTGGAGATCTATGTCCTCAGGGAGGGGGCGTGCCGTAGAGATCTGCGTCCAGCCGAGCTCAGGGAGGGGAGATGAGGGAGGGGGCGTGAACCTCCTCCTTCCCCTTGCTCTGCCCTCCCCCAGTTCTAGCTTCGGAAATGTTCGGAGAGCTGGGGGAGGAGCGGACGCATAGATCTACGGGGGCGCAAAAACCCACCGCACACCGGCTCCAGCGATCGGAACAGTTTGTTTTAAACGCTGAGCAGCAGAGTACCCCTTTAATGCATTGGCTTTGGAATACATAAGTGTATTACAATTACTAATATATTTGTGATATATATGAGACAATATGGGGATACAGATTATTTAGGTGCCCTGGGAGGGGTCCACTGGGCTTCTCCCTGTTACGGGAGGGCATTTTTGTGCCTTTTAAATGTTTTTAAATGGGGATTTGTCTGATTAGAAGTGTTTTTGTAATTTAAATAAAGATTGATATTTTTGTGAGACATTGGGTGTGCATAGTGTACTTCTTTCTTCTTGTTGTTGTATCTCCTTTGCAGGAGGTGTTTCGGCCCCGACATGCCCCCTCCATGTATGTCTATGGGAGAGGTGGAGATGCAGCTTTCGTGCAGCCCCGCCTCTCCCATAGAACTGTACGGAGGGGGCGTGTCGTCCACCTCAGTCAGGTCGACGTCATGCGCATTAGCTGTGCACAACTGTGGTAAAGAACCGTGGTCAGTCCCCCCTGATAAGTGTCTATGGCTGCATTACACCTTTAGGGTACGCCCACACGGACAGATTACCTGCAGATTTTCCGCAGCGTATTTGCTGCAGAAATTCCGCAGCGGATTTTGCTACCATTGACTTCAATGGGTCCGGAGGAAAATCTGCAAATCTGTCTCTATTGCGGATTTTCAAACGGGAAGTGATTATATATTAGGGAACTGTGCCCAGTCTCTAAGCAACACGTATAACAGAGCAACACAAAAACACAGTGCCAATGACCTAAATTTTTTTTTTTATGTCTGAGTCACATATTACCCTACTGCCACAATGTAATCACTGCCAAAAATTACCATTGTGTGTAAAGTCTCTTGTTCTCCTGACTTGTAAATCCTTAGAAAACAACTCATAGTGGTGCTACAAAGATTTCAATATATTAATATATATAATATACCTACAAAAAGTTTATATACTCAATGGCCACTTTGTTAGACCTTTGTGACCAAGAAGTACCGTATTTATCGGGGTATACCACGCACCAACCTATAACACGCACCCTCATTTTACCAAGGATATTTGGGTAAAAAAAGTTTTTTACCCAAATATCCATGGTAAAATGAGGGTGCGTGTGTGCGCGTGTATACCCCGATACACCCCCAGGAAAGGCAGGGGGAGAGAGGCCGTCGCTGCCCGCTTCTCTCCCCCTGCCTTTCCTGGGGTCTAGAGCGCTGCTGCCGGCTCTTCTCTCCCCCTGGCTATCGGCGCCGCTGCCCGTTTTGCCCCCCTGACTATCGGTACCGGTGCCGATAGCCAGGGGGAGAGAAGCGGCGCCGACAGCCAGGGGGAGAGAAGGGGCAGCGGCACCCATTGCCGGCGGCGGTGCCCCGTTGCCTCCCCCCATTCCCGGTGGCATAATTACCTGTTGCCGGGGTCAGGTCCGCGCTGCTTCAGGCCTCCGGCGTGCGTCCCCTGCGTCGTTGCTATGCACTGCACGGCGCGGCGCACTGACGTCATGCACTGCGCCGTGCAGCGCATAGCAACGACGAAGGGGACGCACGCCGGAGGCCTGACTCAATGTATGTGTGTATGTATGTGTGTGTGTATGTTCTTGTATATAGTAAAATATATATATAACTCAATGTATGTGTGTATGTATGTACGTCCAAACAGCTAAAGATATTAACATGAAACTTGGCACACATGTTACTTATATGTCAACAACAAACATAGGATAGGTAATTTAAAGGGGTTATCCAGGAAAAAACTTTTTTTTATAGATCAACTGGCTCCAGAAAGTTAAACAGATTTGTAAATTACTTCTATTAAAAAAATCTTAATACTTTCAGTACTTATGAGCTTTTGAAGTTAAGGTTGTTCTTTTCTGTCTAAGTGCTCTTTGATGACACGTGTCTCGGGAACCGCCCAGTTTAGAAGCAAATCCCCATAGCAAACCTCTTCTAAACTGGGCATTTCCCGAGACACGTGTCATCAAAGAGCACTTAGACAGAAAAGAACAACCTTAACTTCAGAAGCTCATAAGTACTGAAAGGATTAAGATTTTTTTAATAGAAGTAATTTACAAATCTGTTTAACTTTCTGGAGCCAGTTGATCTATAAAAAAAAAGTTTTTTCCTGGATAACCCCTTTAACCCTTACTCACCCCCATTTGCCAGGGTCAGGGTTTTTGTTTAAAGTCCCATACAAGTCTATGGGAAATATATGTTACTGCATAACTTCAAAACGGCTGGAAATATTTTGATAATACTTGGTCACATGTTACTTATATGTCAACTTAAAATATAGGATAGTTAATGTAACCCTTAACTACCCCCATTTGTGAGGGTCAGGATTTTTGTTTAAAGTCCCATGTAAATCTGCAGGAAATGTATGTTCCCACATAACTTCTGTACGGCCAGAGATATTTCAGTAATACCTGGTATACATATTACTTAGAAGTCAAATAAAAATATATGATAGTTAAATTAACCCTTACCCACACCCTTATATAAAAGATGGGTTTTTGTTTCAACTCCCATACAAGTATATGGGACTTCCAGTACCTTACTCTACCATCTCCTGGTGAATGTGTCAGTCTGGCTTGCAAGTCACACCCCATCTCACAAACACATACCCACTGTTTAAGCCCCACCCCTTTTATTCTTTACCCTTTTTGTGCATCGGTCTGGCTTGCAAATCACGCCCAGTCCCACAAAGCCACATCCCCTTCTATTTTCAGCTTACAATATCTTCATCCCAAATTAGTCCTATCTGAAGACAGAATATGAGGATGTGACATAAGGACGGGATAAGAGGTTGGGATATGAGGACGGGATATGAGGTCGGATATTAGGACAGCATATGAGGATGGGATATGAGGATAGCATATGTGTTACAGTTGTGCTCAGGCTGGACTCGCCGGCCATGAGCGCTTTCTGTCCCCGCTGCCGGCGGGGCTGAGATTCGCATAGCGGGACGCGCCTGCATGCAAATCTCAGCCCGTTGTCACTTAAGGTCCTGTGTCTCTGTTCTATGTGTCCCCGCAGCTCCGTGCCTCTGCCTTCTAGGGCGTGTATGTGCCGGAGCGCACTTTCTTAAAGGACCAGTACCAAATTAGTTAAAGTGCTTGCACCTGTCCCTGCTCAATAAGTATCTGCTCCTCCCTGCTCCCTGGGTCGGATCTTGGTTGTCTGTCTTTGTCTGTGATAGTCCTGTTCCTGAGTCAAGTCCTGTTCCCGAGTCTGTGTACCTGTTCCTAGTTCCGGCCTGTCCTGTACCTGTGTTCCTGCCTTGTCCTTCTGCCCTGCCAGCCACGTCCTGCCCACCACGTCCTGCCAGCCTCTGTCTGTGCCACGTCACCCCCAGCTACCTGTGTGGACGAGTCGTGCCAGGGGTAGCGACCTGGCTGCCACCTGCGGCAGCAAGACTATCCCGCTTTGCGCCGGGCTCTGGTGAAAACCAGTGGCGCCTTAGATCCCGCTCCCCGGCATGGCTCAAGTCTCCTTCCACACAGGCCCAGAGGATCCACCTCCTGCCATCCACCTGCCGTGATTCCTAACACTATGAGGACGGGATATGAGGACGTGATAGAAGGTCGAGATATGAGGACGGGATATGAGGTCGGGATATGAGGACGGGAAAGGAGGTCGAGATAGGAGGATGGGATAGGAGGTCGTGATATGAGGTCGGGATAGGAGGACAAGATAGGGGGATGGGATATGAGGTTGAGATATGAGGATGGGATATCAGGACGGGATATGATGACGGGATATGATGACGGGTTATGAGGTCGAGATATGAGGAAGGGATATGAGGACGGTATAGTTGGTCGAGATAGGGATAGGAGGACGGGATAGGAGGACAGGAAAGAAGGTCGGGATAGGAGGATGGGACATAAGGTCGGGATATGAGCATATGAGCACAGGATATGAGGTTGAGATATGAGGATGGGATATGGGGATGGGATATGGGGTTGGGATATGACAACAATATATGAGGATGGGATATGAAGTCAAAAGCTTCCACCTTTTGTTGATTTTCCTCCCCAACAAGGATTAGGAAGGAAAAATTCCGGGTACTCAGCTAACATATATATATATATATATATATATATATATATTTTTTATTACTGCACTTTTTTCAGTAGTGTCTAATACTAACCTAATCTGATGCAAGTTTATTCTATATACAAAAGGTGGTGTTTCCACACCAGGGTGCCTCCAGCTGTTGCGAAACTAAAACTCCCAGCATGTTTTGCAGCAGCTGGAGGCACCCTTGTTGGGAAACACTGTACTAAGGAGTAGATCTAGAACGTGGTTCCCCAATAAAAAGCCAGAGCCCTCCAGGAGGTGACCTGTATGTATACCAGGACATTTTCTGTGACAATTCCAACTATATGTTAGAAGGCCCCCTACTTATGGCTTTTATTTGTACAGTAGTCTTTCACAATACTGACGGCCTTTAGCTGGGGACACAGAAATCCCAAAATACGCCAGTGAGACGGATGCTTTCCTGCCGTCCCCCCACCCCCCCTAGACATCAGCATACGACATTGAGAAAGACATAAAGAATAATACGTTATCAGCTTACCCCATCATAATACTGGTAACAGCGCTTCCCAGAACAACGATAAGAGATACAAAAGGCAGGGAGCCGCATACATTTAGGAGCCAGTTATCCTATATCAATGTCACCTGGAGCAGGATCAGCTGACGTGATCTCCTCAGGTAACCCTTTCTTCACCACTGTGTACATGTAGAGGACAGGAGCTTCTTCAGGGTTCTGTACAGTACACACAATGTCCAAAAAAATATAAAATAGAGCTGTCCTCACCTGGAGCAGCTAACTGTGGCATAGGTTAAGAGTAGTACAGAACATGTAGTACCTCCCTGCACTGTAGGGGGTGCTACCATACACCAGTCAGTGCATGCACTTCAGTAATACAGGTGTTTTACCAGTGAAATGTTTTGCAAATTTGGACTGTCCATAGAATTGTATGTTAAAGGGGTACTCTGCCGAAAAACATCTTATCCCCCTATCCAGCAGTGGAAACCCTATGATCTCCAACGCGGCACCCTTGTCATCTGTGCACGGAGGGAACTCTTCCCCGTGCCGGATGACTGACGACTACAGCCGCCACGCCTCGTCCATTCATGTCTATGGGAGGAGGTGTGACGGCTACATACTAGCTGCCACGCACCCTCCCATAGACATCAATCCCGTTCTCCTATCCTGTTCTCCTATCCCGACCTCTTATCCCGACCTCCTATCCCGACCTCCTATCTTGACCTCCTATCTCGACCTCCTATCCTGACCTCCTATCTCGACCTCCTATCCTGACCTCCTATCCTGACCCGTAATATGTGTACCAGGTATTGAAATATCTACAGTCGTACGGAAGTTATATGGGGACATACATTTCCCATTGATTTGCATGGGACTTTAAACAAAAACCCCAACCTTAACAAATGGGGGGTGGTTAAGGGTTAAATTAACTATCCTATATTTTAAGTGGACATATAAGTAACATGGGACCAAGTATTATCAAAATATCTCCAGCCTTTTGGAAGTTATGCAGTAACATATATTTCCCATAAACTTGTATGGGACCTTAAACAAAAACCACAACCCTGGCAAATGGGGGTGAGTAAGGGTTAAATTACCTATCCTATGTTTGTTGTTGACATATAAGTAACATGTGTGCTAAGTTTCATGTTAATATCTTTAGCCGTTTGGACGTGATGCTGGAACATACACACATACACACATACATACACACACATACACACACACATTGAGTTTTATATATATATACTAGCTGAGTACCCGGCGTTGCCCGGTTTTTCCTTTCTAATCCTTGTTGGGGAGGAAAATAAACAAAGGTGGAAGCTTTTGACTTCACATCCCATCCCCATATATTGTTGTCATATCCCAACCCCATATCCCGTCCTCCTATCCCGTCCTCCTATACCGTCCTCCTATCCCGACCTCCTATCCCGTCCTCCTATCCCATCCTCCTATCTCGACCTCCTATCCCGTCCTCCTATTCCGACCTCCTATCCCGACCTCCTATCCCGACCTCCTATCCTGACCTCCTATCCTGACCTCATATCCCGTCCTCATATGCCGTCCTCCTATCCCGTCCTCCTATCCTGGTCCTCCTATCCCGTCCTCCTTTCCCGTCCTCCTATCCCGTCCTCCTATCCTGTCCTCATATCTCGACCTCCTATCTCGACCCCCTATCTCGTCCTCCTATCCCGTCCTCCTATCCCGTCCTCCTATCTTGTCCTTCTATCTTGACCTCCTATCTCGACCTCCTATCCCGACCTCCTATCCCAACCTCCTATCCCGACCTCCTATCCCGACCTCCTATCCCGTCCTCCTGTCTCGACCTCCTATTCTGACCTCCTATCCCGTCCTCCTATCCCGACTTCCTATCCCGACCTCCTATCCCGACCTCCTATCCCGACCTCATATCCTGACCTCCTATCCCGACCCGTAATATGTGTACCAGGTATTGAAATATCTCCAGCCGTACGGAAGTTATACAGTAACATACATTTCCCATTGATTTGCATGGGACTTTAAACAAAAACCCCGACCCTCACAAATGGGGGTTGTTAAGGGTTAAATTAACTAACATATATTTTAAGTGGACATATAAGTAACATGTGACCAAGTATTATCGAAATATCTCCAGCCGTTTGGAAGTTATGCAGTAACAAATATTTCCCATAGAGTTGTATGGGACATTAAACATAAAACCTGCCCCTGGCAAATGAGGGTGAGTAAGGGTTAAATCACCTATCCTATTTTTGTTGCTGACATATAAGTAACATGTGTGCCAAGTTTCATGTTAATATCTTTAGCTCTTTGGACGTGATGCTGGAACATACACACATACATACACATACACGTTGAGTTTCATATATATAGATTTGGTATTATATTGTTGATGGTGTGCACACTTACCCACGTGTTGGGATTTCTTTACTATCGGTGACATGTTTAGTTGTCCAACACACTGCTTGTAGTTGAAAGAGCGCTCTTCCCAAAGTAACTTTAGAACCTCTCTTTACACTGTGGTGGCCCGGAGGTGTAACCCCGTGCTCCTCCTGTCCTGTCAGGTAGCCTCCTTCAGTGTCCCCAAGGCCCCCTGCACTTGTTTCCCAATTGCAAATATGTTTTACCATGTAAAGTGTTATAAAATGTAATGTTGCTTTAAGAGTTATACCATGTGATATGTCATGTGATTGTTACCCAGGAGGTACCAGTGACCAGGTGATACCAACAGCTTTATGAGTCAAGTCAAGTCAGTCCCTGTCATCTGTCAAGTCAGCATGGTCTGCATTCAGTAGTCCAGTCCTACTACAAGTCCCAGCAAGCCCTTAAGGTCTCTGAGTTATTGGTCACCTCCTCAGGCCCTGGCTGAACTGTATAGACTTTACCATCTGTCTACCCTCAGTAAGGCTACCGTTGTCCGTAACTTGGTGTCAGAGACTTTATTGCCCCCGTGCCTAGCTCAGGATCCAGCGGTATACCTTCGGGTGGTTTTAGGCTAAACCACGCCCTCGCGTCACGAATACAAGGGGTTAATGCCATTTTCCTGAAGCCCTGCATCAAAGGAGCAGCGCCGCCGGAACCTCTCAGTTTGCCATAAGTCAGTAAGAGAAGCAGCATGGCAGAACAGGCAAGCAAACGTGCAGAGAGTCACAAGATGGCGCCGGAGGCCCGGAAATTTGCCGCAGCCGCGGCGCAAATGTTTCGGGAGCTGGCAAATCGTCTACAGCGCATATACATCGGGGCCGAAGAGGCCTGCTACCATGTCCTGCTGCTCGAGGATGATGGAGACTGGCCACTAACCCCGGAGGAGGGAAAGCCAGCATCTTCTAGTGCATCATCGGCGGTGAGGCTGTCCCCTCACCACCGGACCTGTGGGTTCTCGGCCGAAATTCACACCAAGGAGTCAGAAGTAAGTACCCCCAGCTGAGACCGCATTCTCTACTGCTCCTTCTACCTCTAGCGCAGAGCAAACTCTCCAGGCCCAGAAGTCTGTCACCCCCAGCCACCACCATTACCTAAGTGGTTGTTTGGCGATGAGCCTGGACTGATCCGATACATGAGGGAGCACCTTCTTCCCCTGCCAGGGAAGTCCCATCCCCCAGTCCCTCCGGCCCAGTCCAAGAGGGCACAGAGGGTACAGAGAGTGGAGAGATATGGGCCAAAGCTACTGCCATATGAGGTGCGACAGGTGCAGCAACAGGACACCAAAGCATTAGAGGCCCTGTACATCAGAAAATTGGAACATCCCCGAGAGGGAGAGCCACCCTGGGACGCGGCTGCACTATGGTGGGGAAATTCGACAAAGTGCGGGGGTTTGGCACCCTCATGGACTGTCGTCATGGAGGGATCATCCTGGTCAATCGTCGGGCAGTGCAGAGAGACTATCTTCCCCTGTCCATGCATTCTCTAGAGAGCGGGGAGATAGTGGAGTATACTCCTGTACAAAGCTTGAGAGGAGAGTGGGCGGCTGTGGTGACCCGTCCGAAGAATCCAACCCAGATTCCGTTTGCTTGCTTCCCATTGAACGACTGGGATGACAATCCCTTTGGGTTGCTGCCGCCTAAAGTCAGAGGTACCGTCCAGAAGGAGGAAGTCTACATGCCCGAAGTGCCTGTCATGGCACCAAAGTATCTACAACAGTAGTCTGTGAATGTGCCCAGGCCTACTCCTGTGGTCAAGGAGGTTTGGCCTAACCAGCGGGCACCAACTGAAGTGCCTCGGCCTACTCCCACAGAGGAGGTTTGGCCGGCCCAACCGGCACCAGTCATTGTTCCCCAGTGGCGCATTCCAAGTGCCAATTTTTTTCTTTTTTTTCAATAACTGATGTAACATTAAAATCCTCATAATATTTCAGGCCAGCCATTTAATGCCTAAGTTTAATGACTAATGCCATGTTTATCCTTCTGGATATTTCATATTTTTGCATTTTCTTCATTAGATGCTCAGAATTCTCGAAAGTTGGAGCATAGTTGCCCTAAACAGTGACTCCACAACTAGAAGACAGTCCCGATTCTGGAATAAGTGCAGGGACGTCTCAGGTCAAAACAACAAACTACAAACCATAGGGTAAAGGTCAGGGAGAAACAGTCAGGACACAATGGGTTAACCTGCACAGGATGCTAAACTCAGGGGAAGACAAAGAAACAGAAAGGATGGCCAGCAAGCTGGATCAAAAAGCCAAGAGGGCAACAGAAGTAACAAATGGAATAGAAAGGTTTAACCAATATCAGAGCAAAAGTCACAGAACCAGAACAAAGAAACAGATGCAAGGCATAGCCAGCTACAGAGTACAAGCTCTTTCACAGGCAGTGTCTCAGAGGACACTGCATACTTAAATAGCCAGAGCTAGAAGGGTGTGGACGTAAAAGAGACACCTCATTGGACAGAAAAACATGAGGCAGGATAGGCCAGGGTGTCGCCACAGCAACCACAAGCTTTTCCAGAGACTAGAAAGGTTTAACCCTTAGGGAAAAACTAGGTAGAGTCATTATGCAATTGGTCTTGCTGTGATAATTGTTTGTGGTATACCACAAGCAGATGTGTGTGGTATAGCTATAAATGTACCCTAAATCAGAGTACCCCAATAATTCAATGTTATCATATTTTAACATAAAACTTAACAGGGGAGCTAAACGTGTATTATATTTTCTTGTTTCCTGGTAGCTCCCTTTCCACTTATACATTTCTCTCCACTTTAATGGGATGGGCTGAGATGGTGGGGCAAGGGCTATTTTGTGATTGCTGCATGCTGTCAAAAATCTCACCCACAACATAGTGCAGCCATAGTACCTTCCCCACCTTCTCAGCAGTCCCATTTTATGCAGAGAGGAAGTTGTAGGGCTAAAATGGCACAAAATTTGTAAGTGGTAATTTCGGAGGAAATGTGATACCTTTTCAGCTCCCCAAATAATCACTTCAAAGAAAAACTGTCAGCCTGTTCACCCACACAAAGAGCAGAGCACTCACATGACCAGCGACTCCAGGCCACAGACAATGAATATGTAATCTTAACCGGTGGGGCCACGCTTCTAGCGTGCAATTCACAAAAGTTTGTAGAGGATCTTTTGGGGGACATATCTCCGGACCTACAGGATGTAAGATAGTAAGTTACTCTTGGTTGAACTCCTGTTTACCCACACTATAACACAGTTCATCGGGGTTAGTGTGGTTGAACAGGCTGACAGTTTCCCCCGTGATCAGACATCTTATCCCCTATCCTTTGAATAGGAGTCTTTGTGTTAGATACTTTTTTCTGGGTCTACATATCCCTTGCATCATTTAAAGGGGTATCCCAGGCCAAAACTTTTTTTTTATATATCAACTGGCTCCGGAAAGTTAAACAGATTTGTAAATTACTTCTATTAAAAAATCTTAATCCTTCCAATAGTTATTAGCTTCTGAAGTTTTCTGTCTAACTGCTAAATGATGATGTCACGTCACGGGAGCTGTGCATGATGGGAGAATATCCCTTGGATGATGGGAGAATATCCCCATAGGAGCTGCTATATCCCCATAGGACAGCTCCCGGGACGTGAGTCATCAGAAAGCAGTTAGACAGAAAACAGCAACTCAACTTCAGAAGCTAATAACTATTAGAAGGATTAAGATTTTTTAATAGAAGTAATTTACAAATCTGTTTAACTTTCCGGAGCCAGTTGATATATAAAAAAAAGTTTTTGCCTGGAATACCCCTTTAAGGGATGGATGTCATGTATGGGTGTTTTTTTTTTGGACTGCCTCAACATTTATAAACAGACATATAACCTCTGGCGACAGGGCCAGCTCAAGGCATTGTGCTTTTTTACAGTATTTTATTTGAAAAATGGGAAAAGAGGGGTGATTTTAACTTCTAACATGGGGTATTATATTTTTAGAAAATGTTTTAACTTATTTTTAACATTTATACATATATCTGAGAACAATATAACCAATAATACCAGAATACAAGGAGGAATATTAACACCATACATATTATCATCATACTGTTATGGATCAAATCCTGTATACTGACCAGTATTACCAATAATACCAGTATACAAGGAGGAATATTATCACCATACATATTACTGTCATAGTGTTACTGACCAAATCCTGTATACTGAGACCAATATTACCACTAAAACCAGTATACAAGTAACAAATAATACCACCACAGAATGACTAATACCCCCACACTGCTACTAAATAAAACAACATGCTACACCCCCCCACACACTCACACACATAACACCGCCACTCTGTGGCCGCTGCACACAAGGTCCCGATACAAGTGTCAGGACCTTGTGTGCTAGACTTAGTGACCAGTCCGCGCTTCAGGTGGCTGCAGCATGGCCAGCCCACTCTTCTCGGGTGGAAATTTGTCAGCCCTGTGAAGGTGCCGCCTTGGTCCAATGGAGCCAGTGTCTGGTGACAATAAAAGCACAATATATTTAAATATACAGTACTAGACATAATCCAACATTCAGAAATAAGGTGGAAAAAAATAAGTACACCCTTCCTACTCCCACAACCTAAGGGTGCATCTTGAAGGTTATGCTGGCTTAAAAATGGTTATCCAGGAATAGAAAGACAGAGCTACTTTCTTACAAAAACAGCTCCCTGTCTCTCTCCAGGTTGGGTGCAGTTCTGCAGATCAGTTCGATTGAAGTGAATGGAGGCAAGTATTAATACCACAACCTGGAGACAGACAGGGAGCGTTTTTTTTTTTTTTTTTTAAGAAATTGGCTGTGTTTTTCTATGACTGGATAACTCCCTTCATATTAAACATCATTAGTAAATATTATACTATACGTGTAACAGGACAATCATTCTTAGCCCACTAGAAAACTAATATTTCTGGCTTTAAAAAATGTCAAGGTGTCTTGCCCAATCTCCCCACTTCTGCTGTCCCAGTGTACCTTCTCCAAGCTTTTTCCACCATAGATTTGTCACCATAGTGTTGACTTGTCCCTGCCAGTGAGTGAGCATTTACTGCATGTGAAAACAAAAGGATGAAGCACTGCTCAGTGAGGATCAGGGGCCAGTGGGAGGGCAATGGTGGGGTCAGGCAGGTGAGGTTAGTTACCTTTGTATTTTTAAGCCAACCCAAGCCCATAACCAAAACTTTTCCGGAACAGACAATGCCATTGTGCTTAAGAAATCCATCAAAGAAGAGGGCAAATATTTCTCTAGAATGGAGAGAGACTGAAAAACAAAGGTTATTTGTTAATTCATAGAACTTGGTGAAGAAGACCACCACATCTTTAGGGTATGTTCACACATCTGATTATAAATGCTGATGTGTATTTCCACAGCAGAAATCTGAGACTGAGCCTTGGATGTCTGGAAGGAGTGCAGAAGATCCACGCAAGGATGACCCGCAATGTCATGTAATGGGGCGAATCCTCAGTGAAACCATCACAAAGAAGTGATATGGCATGGGTTTTTTAATGCCCAGTTGGCTACAATCAATGCCGTAATTTGCTGTAAAATGGGGGTGGGGGTAGAAAACCCATTAGAAGGTGAATTTACACCAGGTATAATGTAGATTTTGGTCCAGGATTAACTCCAAAATCCAGGGCAAATCCAGTTTAAAAACAAAATAGGACACACATATTTTTCTTTTCTGTATTGATTTACATTTACAACACAGATCAATTTCATTTCATTAAAGGGGTATTCCACTGTGCCAATGTGGGTCCAAGACATCCTATAAGAACAGTTTACATTCATTAGGTTTTTATTTACTTTCCTTTAAGGGGTATTCCAGGAAAACTTTGTTTTTATATCAACTGGCTCCATAAAATTAAAAAACGATTTGTGAATTACTTCTATTAAAAAATCTTAATCCTTCCAGTAGTTATCAGTGCTGAAGTTGAGTTGTTCTTTTCTGTCTGACAACATTGCTCTCTGCTGACACCTCTGTCTCAGGAACTGTTCGAAGCATAAGAGATTTGCTATGGGGATATGCTCCTACTCTGGACAGTTCCTGAGACAAGCAGAGGTGTCAGCAGAGAGCACTGTTGTCAGACAGAAAAGAACAACTCATCTTCAGCAGCTGATAACTACTGGAAGGATTAAGATTTTTTAATAGAAGTAATTTACAAATCTGTTTAACTTTCTTGAGCCAGTTGATATAAAAACAAAGTTTTTCCTGGAATACCCCTTTAAGGAAAGTAAACAAAAACCTAATGCATGTAAACTGTTCTTACAGGATGTCTTGGACCAACACTGTGTCGTTTCTCATGGACAACCATTTTCATGGTAGATATGTGTCTAGTCCTGGCACAGTGGATGATAAAGTTAAGTTGTTTGGAAACATTGGGTGGAAACAAATTAATCCTATCACCAAAACAAACCACCGGGGTGAAAAGTTTATATTGTTCATGATACAGTGTGATACGATCAGCACCAGATATTATTTCTAGGCTAAGTGCTCTCATGCATGTTACCACGAGAGCTTGTGAGATAGCTCCTATAACAGTGACCCAGTCACTGGATATACCGTAAGTGTTACAGATGAACCTCTTACCCCTGTCACTAAGTGCCAGCATTCAGCGTGTACCTGTTCCCAAAGCCAGCAGATGCAATTACACCCGACTATGAAAGATGAACTGCATCTCCTGAGAAGCCTACCTGAGGAACCCTCTCCACATCGCCTTTATGACACATGGCTATGCACACAACAGAAGTCACAAATTACAGTAAAGTGAAACTATGTACAGGTACAGCAAAGTGTAAATTCTACTCAGAACCTGGACAGTTTTCACTGTGGTGGCGGGGTGTGTGGTGCAGGTCAGATGTTGTCACCCTAGGGACAGATGGCATTAACCCCTTGTATTCGTGTCGCCAGGGTGTGGTTTAGCCTATAGACACCTGAAGGTATAGGGTGCGTTCACATGCTAGCTTAATTTGAATGGGTCCGCGGACAGTCCGCACATCTGACACTATTGCGGATTGTCTGTGGACCCATTTAAATCAATGGTAGCGTAACTCGCAGCAGGATTCCCGCAGCGGGAAACCCGATGCTAGTAATAGCGTGTGAATGCACCCATACCGCTGAACTAGGCCTGGGGGCAATACGCCAACTTACGGACAATGGTAGCTTTACTGAGGGTAGACAGTTGGTAAAGTCTATACAGTTCAGCCAGGGCCCAATGAGGTGACCAGTGACACAGAGTAGTAGGACTGGACAATTGAATGCAGACCACGCTGACTTGACAGATGACAGGGACTGACTTGACTTGACTTAACTCTGTGACTTTAGCTTACTTGACTTGATGGTGGCTGCAGGACTTCACTTTGAGGTCTCCAACACTCTGGACACACACACTAGACACGACTGCACTGGACCTCAGCGTAGCAGAAGAGCAGAGCTCAAAGAGAGAGAAGCTCCACCCAGGGCTTATATGGGGGAGACTAGCAGGGAGCCCATAGGTCACTCTTGGGATCATCTGGTTACTGGTACCTCCTGAGTAACAATCACATGACATATCACATGGTATAACTCTTAAAGCGACATTACATTTTATAACATTTTACATGGTAAAACATATTTACAATGGGGAAACAAGTGCAGGGGGCCTTGGGGACACTTAAGGAGGCTGCCTGACAGGACAGTAGGAGCACAGGTAACACCTCCCGTACTGGGCTACCACATCACCTTTATCTCGAGCATCCAAACGTGAGCAGTAACATTGATAAGGTACATATCAATATTACATGAGGTAGATATATTTTTAATGGCTCCGAATGACCTGTTCATGTTCAGCACATCTCTGTGTTGGACAGTGTTGCCTATTAATATTGTTGTCACGATGCCGGCTGGCAGGTAGTGGATCCTCTGTGCCAGAGAGGGATTGGCGTGGACCGTGCTAGAGGATCGGTTCTAAGTCACTACTGGTTTTCACCAGAGCCCGCCGCAAAGCGGGATGGTCTTGCTGCGGCGGTAGTGACCAGGTCGTATCCCCTAGCAACGGCTCAACCTCTCTGGCTGCTGAAGATAGGCGCGGTACAAGGGAGTAGACAGAAGCAAGGTCGGACGTAGCAGAAGGTCGGGGCAGGCAGCAAGGATCGTAGTCAGGGGCAACGGCAGGAGGTCTGGAACACAGGCTAGGAACACACAAGGAAACGCTTTCACTGGCACTAAGGCAACAAGATCCGGCGAGGGAGTGAAGGGGAAGTGAGGTGATATAGGGAAGTGCACAGGTGTAAACACTAATTGGAACCACTGCGCCAATCAGCGGCGCAGTGGCCCTTTAAATCGCAGAGACCCGGCGCGCGCGCGCCCTAGGGAGCGGGGCCGCGCGCGCCGGGACAGAACTGACGGAGAGCGAGTCAGGTACGGGAGCCGGGGTGCGCATCGCGAGCGGGCGCTACCCGCATCGCGAATCGCATCCCGGCCAGAGGCGGTATCGCAGCGCCCCGGGCCCGGGGCGCTGCAGTGAGAGGAGTGTAGCGAGCGCTCCGGGGAGGAGCGGGGACCCGGAGCGCTCGGCGTAACAGTACCCCCCCCCTTGGGTCTCCCCCTCTTCTTGGAGCCTGAGAACCTGAGGACCAGACTTTTGTCCAGGATATTGTCCTCAGGTTCCCAGGACCTCTCTTCAGGACCACAACCCTCCCAATCCACTAAAAAGAAGGTTTTCCCTCTGACCTTTTTAGATGCCAAAATTTCCTTGACGGAGAAGATGTCCGAGGAGCCGGAGACAGGAGTGGGGGGAACAGATTTGGGAGAGAAACGGTTAATGATAAGTGGTTTAAGAAGAGAAACATGAAAGGCATTAGGAATACGAAGAGAAGGAGGAAGAAGAAGTTTGTAAGAGACAGGATTAATCTGGCGCAAAATCTTGAAAGGACCAAGATAGCGTGGTCCCAACTTATAGCTAGGGACACGGAAGCGGACATATTTGGCGGAGAGCCATACCTTGTCTCCAGGGGAAAAAATGGGAGGAGCTCTTCTTTTCTTATCCGCGAATCTCTTCATGCGTGAAGAAGCCTGTAAGAGAGAATTTTGGGTCTCTCTCCATATGATGGAGAGATCACGAGAAATTTCATCCACAGCGGGCAGACCAGAGGGCAAGGGGGTAGGGAGGGGGGGAAGAGGGTGACGGCCGTACACCACGAAAAACGGGGATTTGGAGGAAGATTCAGAGATTCTGAAATTATACGAGAATTCGGCCCAAGGTAGAAGATCTGCCCAGTCATCCTGGCGGGAGGAAACAAAATGTCGTAAATAGTCACCCAAGATCTGGTTAATTCTTTCTACTTGTCCATTGGATTGAGGATGGTATGCAGAAGAAAAATTTAATTTAATCTTGAGTTGTTTACAGAGAGCCCTCCAGAATTTAGACACAAATTGGACGCCTCTATCCGAGACGATCTGCGTAGGCAACCCGTGAAGACGAAAAATGTGTACAAAAAATTGTTTAGCCAACTGAGGCGCTGAAGGAAGACCAGGAAGAGGGATGAAATGTGCCATTTTGGAGAATCGATCAACGACCACCCAAATAACAGTGTTGCCATGGGATGGGGGTAAGTCAGTAATAAAATCCATACCAATCAGAGACCAAGGTTGTTCGGGAACAGGCAGAGGAAGAAGAAAACCAGCGGGCTTCTGGCGAGGAGTCTTATCCCGGGCACAGATAGTGCAGGCTCGCACAAAGTCCACCACATCAGTCTCTAGAGTCGGCCACCAATAGAAGCGAGAGATGAGTTGCACAGATTTCTTGATGCCCGCATGACCTGCGAGATGGGAGGAGTGACCCCATTTGAGGATTCCGAGGCGTTGGCGTGGAGAAACAAAGGTCTTTCCTGGTGGAGTTTGCCTGATGGAGGCTGGAGAAGTGGAAATCAGGCAGTCAGGAGGAATGATGTGTTGAGGAGAGAGTTCAATTTCAGAAGCATCTGAGGAACGAGAGAGAGCATCGGCCCTAATGTTCTTATCAGCAGGCCGAAAGTGAATTTCAAAATTAAATCGGGCAAAGAACAGAGACCACCTGGCCTGACGAGGATTCAGCCGTTGGGCAGACTCGAGGTATGAGAGGTTCTTGTGATCGGTGTAAATAATAACTGGAAATCTTGATCCCTCCAGCAGATGCCTCCATTCCTCAAGTGCTAATTTAATGGCTAGAAGTTCTCGATCCCCGATGGAGTAGTTCCTCTCCGCCGGAGAGAAGGTCCTAGAAAAAAACCCACAAGTAACAGCATGCCCGGAAGAGTTTTTTTGTAGAAGGACAGCTCCAGCTCCCACTGAGGAGGCATCAACCTCCAGTAGGAAGGGTTTAGATGGGTCAGGTCTGGAGAGCACGGGAGCCGAAGAGAAGGCGGACTTGAGTCGTTTAAAGGCGTCTTCCGCTTGAGGAGGCCAAGACTTGGGATCGGCATTTTTTTTGGTTAAAGCCACAATAGGAGCCACAATGGTAGAAAAATGTGGAATAAATTGCCTGTAATAATTGGCGAACCCCAAAAAACGTTGGATGGCACGGAGTCCGGAGGGGCGTGGCCAATCTAAGACGGCAGAGAGTTTATCTGGATCCATTTGTAGTCCCTGGCCAGAGACCAAGTATCCTAGAAAAGGAAGAGATTGGCATTCAAACAGACATTTCTCAATTTTAGCATAGAGTTGATTGTCACGAAGTCTCTGAAGAACCATACGGACATGCTGGCGGTGTTCTTCTAGATTGGCCGAAAAAATTAGGATATCATCAAGATATACAACAACACAGGAGTATAACAGATCACGAAAAATTTCATTAACAAAGTCTTGGAAGACAGCAGGGGCGTTGCACAGGCCAAAGGGCATGACCAGATACTCAAAGTGTCCATCTCTGGTGTTAAATGCTGTTTTCCACTCATCCCCCTCTCTGATGCGGATGAGGTTATAGGCGCCTCTTAAGTCCAATTTAGTAAAGATGTGGGCACCTTGGAGGCGATCAAAGAGTTCAGAGATGAGGGGTAAGGGGTAGCGGTTCTTAACCGTGATTTTATTAAGTCCGCGGTAGTCAATGCAAGGACGTAGAGAGCCATCTTTTTTGGACACAAAGAAAAATCCGGCTCCGGCAGGAGAGGAGGATTTACGGATAAAGCCCTTTTTTAGATTCTCCTGGACGTATTCAGACATGGCAAGAGTCTCTGGGGCAGAGAGAGGATAAATTCTGCCCCGGGGTGGAGTAGTGCCCGGGAGGAGGTCGATAGGACAGTCATAAGGCCTGTGAGGAGGTAGAGTCTCCGCTTGTTTTTTGCAGAAAACATCCGCGAAGTCCATATAGGCCTTAGGGAGACCGGTTACTGGAGGAAGCACAGAGTTACGGCAAGGGTTACTGGGAACCGGTTTTAGACAGTCCTTGGAACAAGAGGGCCCCCAACTCTTGATCTCCCCAGTGGACCAATCCAGGGTTGGGGAATGAAGTTGAAGCCAGGGAAGTCCAAGGAGAATTTCCGAGGTGCAATTGGGGAGGACCAAAAGTTCAATCCTCTCGTGATGAGATCCGATGCTCATTAGAAGGGGCTCCGTGCGGAAACGTATGGAACAGTCCAATCTTTCATTGTTTATACAATTGATGTAAAGGGGTCTGGTGAGACTGGTCACTGGGATGTTGAACCTGTTGACGAGAGAGGCCAAAATAAAATTTCCTGCAGATCCAGAGTCTAAGAAGGCCACAGAAGAGAAGGAGAAGGCAGAGGCAGACATCCGCACAGGCACAGTAAGACGTGGAGAAGCAGAGTGGACATCAAGGATTGTCTCACCTTTGTGCGGAGTCAGGGTACGTCTTTCCAGGCGGGGAGGGCGGATAGGACAATCCCTCAGGAAGTGTTCGGTACTAGCACAGTACAGGCAGAGGTTCTCCATGCGGCGTCGTGTCCTCTCTTGAGATGTCAGGCGAGACCGGTCGACCTGCATAGCCTCCACGGCGGGAGGCACAGGAACAGATTGCAGGGAACCAGAGGAGAGAGGAGCCGAGGAGAAGAAACGCCTCGTGCGAACAGAGTCCATATCTTGGCGGAGCTCCTGACGCCTTTCGGAAAAACGCATGTCAATGCGAGTGGCTAGGTGAATAAGTTCATGAAGATTAGCAGGCATTTCTCGTGCGGCCAGAACATCTTTAATGTTGCTGGATAGGCCTTTTTTAAAGGTCGCGCAGAGGGCCTCATTGTTCCAGGATAATTCAGAAGCAAGAGTACGGAATTGTACGGCATACTCGCCAACGGAAGAATTACCCTGGACCAGGTTCAACAGGGCAGTCTCAGCAGAAGAGGCTCGGGCAGGTTCCTCAAAGACACTTCGAATTTCCGAGAAGAAGGAGTGTACAGAGGCAGTGACGGGGTCATTGCGGTCCCAGAGCGGTGTGGCCCAAGCCAGGGCTTTTCCAGACAGCAGGCTGACTACGAAAGCCACCTTAGACCTTTCAGTGGGGAACTGGTCCGACATCATCTCCAAGTGTAATGAACATTGGGAAAGGAAGCCACGGCAAAGCTTAGAGTCCCCATCAAATTTATCCGGCAAGGATAGTCGTAGTCCAGAAGCGGCCACTCGCTGCGGAGGAGGTACAGGAGCTGGCGGAGGAGATGGTTGCTGGAGCTGTGGTAGTAACTGTTGTAGCATAACAGTCAGTTGAGACAGCTGTTGGCCTTGTTGCGCAATCTGTTGTGACTGCTGGGCGACCACCGTGGTGAGGTCAGCGACAACTGGCAGAGGAACTTCAGCGGGATCCATGGCCGGATCTACTGTCACGATGCCGGCTGGCAGGTAGTGGATCCTCTGTGCCAGAGAGGGATTGGCGTGGACCGTGCTAGAGGATCGGTTCTAAGTCACTACTGGTTTTCACCAGAGCCCGCCGCAAAGCGGGATGGTCTTGCTGCGGCGGTAGTGACCAGGTCGTATCCCCTAGCAACGGCTCAACCTCTCTGGCTGCTGAAGATAGGCGCGGTACAAGGGAGTAGACAGAAGCAAGGTCGGACGTAGCAGAAGGTCGGGGCAGGCAGCAAGGATCGTAGTCAGGGGCAACGGCAGGAGGTCTGGAACACAGGCTAGGAACACACAAGGAAACGCTTTCACTGGCACTAAGGCAACAAGATCCGGCGAGGGAGTGAAGGGGAAGTGAGGTGATATAGGGAAGTGCACAGGTGTAAACACTAATTGGAACCACTGCGCCAATCAGCGGCGCAGTGGCCCTTTAAATCGCAGAGACCCGGCGCGCGCGCGCCCTAGGGAGCGGGGCCGCGCGCGCCGGGACAGAACTGACGGAGAGCGAGTCAGGTACGGGAGCCGGGGTGCGCATCGCGAGCGGGCGCTACCCGCATCGCGAATCGCATCCCGGCCAGAGGCGGTATCGCAGCGCCCCGGGCCCGGGGCGCTGCAGTGAGAGGAGTGTAGCGAGCGCTCCGGGGAGGAGCGGGGACCCGGAGCGCTCGGCGTAACAATTGTCCTGTAATATTCATAATTTTGACTACATGATACATAATGCTATAAGTAATGTGGAAGTACGCTGTTTACGTGCACACATAGACTCAAAAGGGGGCTTAAAGGGGTACTCCGGTGGAAAACTTTTTTCTTTCAAATGAACTGATGCCAGAAAGTTAAACAGATTTGTAAATTTCTTCTATTATAAAATCTTTTCCCTTCCAGTACTTTTTAGCAGCTGTATGCTACAGAGGAAATTCTTTTCTTTTTAAATTTATTTTTTGTTGTGTCCACATTGCTCTCTGCTGACACCTGATGCCCATATCAGGAACTTTCCAGAGCAGCATAGGTTTGCAATGGGGATTTTCGCCTGCTCTGGACAGTTCCTGGTACGGGCATCAGGTGTCAGCAAAGAGCACTGTGGACAAGATAAAAAAAAGAAATTCCAAAAGAAAAGAATTTCCTCTGTAGCATACAGCTGCTAAAAAGTACTGGAAGGGTAAAGATTTTTTAATAGACGTAATTTACAAATCTATTTAACTTTCTGGACCGGTTGATTTAAAAAAAATATGTTTTCCATCGGAGTACCCCTTTAAGCACCTGCCCTTTTAATGCACCAGTTCTATAATGCCCTTACTGATTGGGAGCTCCATGGTTTGATGTGGATCCCATTCAGCTGACATGACTGCCAGAGGTTCCCTTACCTCAGGAAATATGTTGTGCTAACATATGTAAGGTTTATACAATCATTTTTTAATGAGAAGAAGTGCCCCTTTTTTTTTCTACCTAAGCTCCTGCCCCCCAAAATATATGTGCATGTCCCTGGCTGTTTATGTAAGTCAATACTAATAATCCAAACCAGTAAAGAGCACAGAAGATGCAGGCACTGCTGATCTACCCTTGAAAACAGCCTAGTCTTATGAGAGGCTAGCTGCGGTGAATATACAATGCACACTGTGGTGCTCATTTGTTGAAAAAACAACATGTGAATACAGTCCAAAACGAAAGAATTCCAAAGGCACTCACCAACTACTGTGTGACTTCTTTTTTATTGTTTCATAAAACAAATGCAGGATAAGGCGGCAGCATGCCGCTACGAGTGAAAGACGCCAGTGCGCTGGCGCACTGGCGTCTTTCACTCGTAGCGGCATGCTGCCGCCTTATCTTGCATTTGTCTATAAAACAATAAAGAAGACGTCACACAGGGGGAGAATTATCAACACATGTCCAGAGGAAAAGTTGCTGAGTTGCCTATAGCAACCAATCAGATCTATTCTTTCATTTTTGAAAAGGCCTCTGAAAAATGAAAGAAGCGATCTGATTGGTTGCTATGGGCAACTCAGCAACTTTTCCTCAGGACAGGTTTTGATAAATCTCCCCCACAGTACCTGGTGAGTGCCTTTGGAATTCTTCCATTTTGGACTCAATACTTATAATATATATTGGTATTACAAAGGCAAGCACAGAACTTTTTTCCGGTTGCCTTTTTTTCCTAATCCTGGCAACCTCCAACCTCTGTAACCAGGTTAGAGTGGACCCAAAGGAGGGACTCAGTTCTAGATTCTGGTTCTAGAATAGGAAGACAGGAATACCCCTTTATCATCCATGTACGAGAAATTATTTTTTTAAAAGAGTTGAATACATGTTACTAGTAATGAGGTTTTTTCACCAACAATGGGGGGCAGGTGACTCCCATTTTCATGATTGTCAGGGTCCCTTGGGTCGGACACTCCCTAGTCAGACACTCATCACTATTCTGTGGAAAGGTAAGGAATGTTGTTGGTGGGTCCCCTGCCTCCCCTTGTAGTTAATTGGATCTGTATTTCACATGCTGGCACCGCACGATTTACCATGTGAACATGCCCCAGTAATAACATGCATTCTTTGATCTTTTCTTACATCATTTTCTTGCACCTACCCTGCGGATGTCATCTGTCCTTTACGCCAGGTCTTCTGCTCATTGATCTACCTCTTGAATTTCAATGTTGTTTTGGCGCACATGTGGTATGGGGTGTGAGATGCAGGGCAGATGGAATTACCCTAGGGGCAGATGGCATTAACCCCTTGTATTTGTGACGCCAGGGCGTGGTTTATCCTCAATACCACCCGAAGTATACCGCTGGATCCTGGACTAGGCACGGCGGCAATAATGACTCCAAAGGCAAGTTACGGACAACAGTAGCTTTACTGAGTGAGAGATGGTACAGTCTATACAGTGTACCCGGGCCCATGGAGGTGACCAGTGACTTCAGAAACCTTAAGGGCTTGCTGAGACTTTCAGTAGTTTTGGACAATTTAGTACAGGCCACGTTGACTTGACAAATAGATGACAGTGACAGACTTGACTTGACTTGAGGTAGACTAATCTGTGACTTTAGCTTACTTGCAGATTTGTAGACTTGTGGCTGCAGACTTGACTTAAGGCCTCCTAAGACTCCACACACACTCCTAGACTCAGGACAGGTCCCATGCCCAATAACACTGCACTGGACCTCAGCAACAAGAGAGCGAGCAGAGGCTCCACCCAGGGCTATTATGGGTGAGACTCTGGTGGGATCCCATTGGTCACCCTTAGGTCACCTGGTTACTGATACCTCCTGAGTAACAATCACATGATAACTCACGTGACAACTGAAGATCACATGGGAACATTTCTTAAAGGTATAACCCTTCTTTACACACTTTACAGCATAATAAATGGCAAAACATAGCTACATGAGGGGACACTGAAGGGAGGCTGTCTGACAGGGCAGCAAGAGTACGGAGCTACAACTCCCATACTGGGCCACCACACACACTATAGATGAAGCAACTTTTGGAAAATATCTATTCTTGTTCAACACTTACCCAACCAACTGGGAGATAAGATCAGGAGCAGCAACGACATTGTGGGATGAACAAATAATAAACCATGTAATGAACACATTATACGGCTTGATGCACCGCCACCTTCTAGTAAACATATGTCGAGACTGCAGAGAGAAAAGACCATAGGGAGTGCAAATATTTTCTGAAGGCTTATGTTGGAAATTTTAAATGGCTTTTCTCTAGGAACTACTTAAAAGACATGATTTTAACTGGTTTCCTTGATATAGTGTAATACCTGTGGTTTACAACCATCAGCGCACTGTCACCACCAACAAGTCTTTGTCCATGCCCCGCTTTCTATTCCTAGTCACCGACATGCTGCTTCCCCCTCCATGGGTGCTCTTACCTATAGGGGGCAAACACCTGCTCCTTCTGTTTTTTATACAGTACTAGGTTTGTGCACATCCAAAATATGTCCAACACCTGTCCTGGAACAGCATCTCCTATTTGAGACATCCCTGTTTATAGGGGTTTATCTATTGCAAAGGTGTGCTGTGCATTCTGATCCTGATTTTGCTGACCTGACCGTGTGCCGCCTGACCCGCACATCTTCCTGAATTTGGACAAGGTCTCTGTCTCATCCAGTGTACGACCTAGCTTGCTGACTATCTTCATTGGCTTGATTGCTCACTGTTACATATAGAAATCTATCAAATCTGCTTTGATGATTCACACCACGTTTTAGTGATCTGGCAGGGAAATTTTAAAACCGGCCTCGGCCAAATCCCTGCTAGACCCGTTTTGAATCTCATTCATTTAAATGCGTCGACTGGAGTCAGTTAGTGACTCTGGTCGGCTTATTTTTGCACCGTATCCAGTTTTGTGGCCAGACTAGAAACCGTGGGATGCCGCAGCCGGATCGTTAAAATGTGGTGTGAATGCATCCTTACTGGGCATGGGACCTTATGGTTTTAAGATCTCCTTTCTATATCATGCTCTCAGAAGCCACCTAGTGAACTTTTAGTTATCTAAACACATTTTTAAGCCCTCAGACGGGCTTACTCAGCATGTCACTAAAGAAGTTCTGGAGAGTTGGGATCATGTGAGAAAAGTGGTCATAAATTAATGTTGGTAAAACACCTGCTTTATGATACTCCACAGGAAACTTTAAGGCTTCAACCTCCTCTGTAGACCCTAATCCTATGATCAAATAAAAACTTGCCCCTGGAGTTATACTTTCTCAAGAGAACTCTGGCATTGGATGTAATCTTGTAGGTTTATTGTCCCTCTAAGAAAATGGTCACTTGCTACTTTAAGCATAAACACAAAAGGGATAAAAAGTTGACCAGCGCTCAGTGAAGTACGATTTTAAATATATAGATAAAAGGAGTGATATACAAACTTACTCCACAATGGGGGATCTAGGTAATCCTTCCACCAAAGATACCCCCTCCAAGACAGCTTGTATCACTCAGGGTATGGGTAGCAAGTCACAGCGTCAGGACAGCCAGGGATTCAGGAATACATTTAATATAGCAACGCGTTTCAAAGGTCAAAATATACCTTCTTCATCAGGCTTACACATAATAATAAAACATCCATTCAATTTATACTCACACAGCGTCTCCTCAGACACCGGCATCTTCCGCTCACTTCATCCCTTCCGGTCTCATGATCACATGACCGCGGCTACGTAGCCATAGCTGTTACGTGGCTGTCAGATGGATTAGGTTAATCACTTGCACATGCGCTATGACCGAAACCATGCGTCCCAGCCTTGAACACACAGGTATCGGACACGCGTATCTACGGCGCATGCGCCATGGCTAGACCCACGTGTTAACACATAGGTCCATCCACGCATGCTCCGTAGTGTCCCCATGCGTCCCAGCCTGGAGCGCACAGGGAACAGGCATGCGCAGAGAAACTCCCGGTCTGACCTCCATGCGTCTCATTCTGGAACGCAAAGAGGATCAGTATGGGAAAACAATATAAACATCTCCAACCTGAAGCACAATTACATTTCCAGGTTAAAGATCAATATTCTAAAGTTTTATTAATGACTTAGCCTTGAATTTCATGGGTGGCGGTGCAAATACAGTTATCTTCAACATTGAAGATAACTGTATTCGCACCGCCACCCATTTTAAGGAGGTGGATGCGAATAGCTATCTACATTTTTCCAGTTGCCATAATAAGGCCTGGAAGACAAATATCCCTTATGGCCAGATGAGGCGCATCAGGAGGAATTGTACATCTGATAAAGAATGTCAAAAACATTCCCCCTCCATTCCAAAAAAACAAAAAGAGAAAATTAATAGAAAAAAGGTAGGTATCAACTTTGGAGCAAAAGAGATTAAAGGAGTATACAAATGTGGTATGAGAAGATGTAAATGTTGTTCCATCATCTCTAATAAGAGAACTGAGGTTGTTATTCCATCAGAATAAAAACCATATTATATAAAGGAATATTTAAATTGTGCAAGTGAATTCATCATTTATTTAATCGAGTGTCCATGTAAACACAAATATGTGGGAAGGACCATCAATAGTCTTAGACAACGGATAAACAAGCACCGTTCTAATATAGTTAATGGTTTCCAATTATACAGTGTCTCTAGACACTTTAGTGAGTGTCACAACAAAGATCCTACACTCATGAAAATCACCCCATTGGAAAAAATAGGAAACAAGAATTATAAGAATTTATGTCAAAAAGATATGTATTGGATTTTTAGGCTTAACACCCTCCAACCATTGTTACGCCGAGCGCTCCGGGTCCCTGCTCCTCCCCGGAGCGCTCGCGGCGTTCCTCTCTCCGCAGCGCCCCGGTCAGACCAGCTGACCGGGAGCGCTGCACTGACACTGCCGGCGGGGATGCGATTCGCATAGCGGGACGCGCCCGCTCGCGAATCGCATCCCAAGTCTCTCACCTGTTCCGGTCCCCGGCTGTCTCGTCCTGGCGTGCGTGGCTCCGCTCCTTACGGCGCGCGCGCGCCAGCTCTCTAAGATTTAAAGGGCCAGTGCACCAATGATTGGTGCCTGGCCCAATCTGTCTAATTAGCCTCCACCTGCTCCCTGTCTATTTAACCTCACTTCCCCTTCACTTCCTTGCCGGATCTTGTTGCCTTGTGCCAGAGAAAGCGTTACAGTGTTTGCCTTACCAGTGTACCTGACCTCTTGCTATTGCTACTGACTACTGACCTTGCCGCCTGCCCCGACCTTCTGCTACGTCTGACCTTGCCTCTGCCTAGTGCTTCTGTCCCACGCCTTCTCAGCAGTCAGTGAGGTTGAGCCTTTGCCGGTGGATACGACCTGGTTGCTACCGCCACAGCAAGACCATCCCGCTTTGCGGCGGGCTCTGGTGAATACCTGTAGCAACCCTAGAACCGGTCCAACGACACGGTCCATGCCAATCCCTTGCTGACACAGTGGATCCACATCGAGCCTGCCGAATCATAACAGTAGATCCGGCCATGGATCCCGCTGATGTCCCGCTGCCAGTTGCCGCTGACCTTACCACGGTGGTCGCCCAGCAGTCTCAACAGATAGAGCAACTTGGACAACAGTTCGCCCAACAAGGACAGCAGCTGTCGCAGTTGACCGCCATGCTACAGCAACTTCTGCCACAGCTACAGCAGCAACCATCTCCTCCGCCAGCTCCTGCACCTCCTCCGCAGCGAGTGCCCTCTCCTGGCCACCGCTTGTCCCTGCCGGACAAATTTGATGGGGACTCTAGACTTTGCCGTGGTTTCCTGTCACAATTCCCTACATTTGGAGATGTTGTCGGACCAATTTCCTACAGAACGGTCGAAGGTGGCTTTCGTGGTCAGTCTCCTGTCTGGGAAGGCCCTGTCATGGGCCACACCGCTCTGGGACCGCAATGATCCTGTCACTGCCACTGTACAGTCCTTCTTAGCTGAGGTTCGTAGTGTCTTCGAGGAACCAGCCCGAGCTTCTTCTGCCGAAACTGCCTTGCTGAACCTGGCCCAGGGAAATTCTTCTGTAGGCGAATACGCCATCCAATTTCGCACCCTCGCCTCAGAACTATCTTGGAACAACAAGGCCCTCTGCGCGACCTTTAAAAAAGGCCTATCCAGTAACATCAAAGATGTGCTGGCCGCACAAGAGATTCCTGCCAATCTGCATGAACGTATCCATTTGGCCACCCGCTTTGACATGCGTTTTTCTGAAAGACACCAGGAGCTCCGCCAGGAAAAAGACCTTGATCTCTGGGCACCTCTCTCACAGTATCCTTTGCAATCTACCCCTGTGCCTCCCGCCGAGGAGGCTATGCAAGTGGATCGGTCTCGCCTGACCCATGAAGAGAGGACTCGCCGCAGAGATAAAAATTTATGTCTGTACTGCGCTAGTACCGAACATTTCTTGGTGGATTGCCCTATTCGTCCTCCACGTCTGGGAAACGCACGCACCCAGCTCATGTGGGAGTGGCGTCTCTTGGTCTGAAGTCTGCTTCTCCACGTCTTACTCTGCCCGTACGGATTTCTCCTTCTGACAACTCTTCCTTCTCAGCCATGGCCTTCTTGGACTCTGGTTCTGCGGGAAATTTTATTTTGGCCTCTTTTGTTAATAAGTTCAACATCCCTGTGACCCGTCTCGTCAAGCCGCTCTACATTTCCTTGGTCAACGGAGTTAAATTGGACTGCACAGTGCGTTACCGCACAGAACCCCTGCTCATGAGCATTGGACTGCATCACGAAAAAATAAAATTTTTTGTTTTGCCCAACTGCACCTCTGAAGTCCTCCTCGGTCTGCCATGGCTCCAATGCCACTCTCCTATCCTTGACTGGACCACCGGGGAAATCAAGTGCTGGGGTACTTCTTGCCACAAAAAATGCCTCACGTCTGCTCCCAGTCCCATCAGGCAAGCCTCAGTGCCTCCTCCTGCACTTGGTCTCCCCAAGGCCTATCAGGCCCCTCCTCATAGCCCCTGTCCTGGTAACACTCTGCCCCGTACCAAGCTTCACTCTCTGCCCCCCTCCCCATTCCCACTCCTTCTGAACTGCCTGCCGTTGATGTGCATACCCAGGACTTCACTGTCCTCCAGAAGGAGACTCTTCAATTGCTCCCAATGTCCTCGTCCCATGTGGAGCGACATCCGGACAAAAAGAGGGGAGACCTAAGGGGGGGGGTACTGTTACGTTCCTCTCTCCGCAGCGCCCCGGTCAGACCCGCTGACCGGGAGCGCTGCACTGACACTGCCGGCGGGGATGCGATTCGCATAGCGGGACGTGCCCGCTCGCGAATCGCATCCCAAGTCTCTCACCTGTCCCGGTCCCCGGCTGTCTCGTCCTGGCACGCGCGGCTCTGCTCCTTAGGGCGCGCACGTGCCAGCTCTCTAAGATTTAAAGGGCCAGTGCACCAATGATTGGTGACTGGCCCAATCTGTCTAATTAGCCTCCACCTGCTCCCTGTCTATTTAACCTCACTTCCCCTTCACTTCCTTGCCAGATCTTGTTGCCTTGTGCCAGAGAAAGCGTTACAGTGTTTGCCTTACCAGTGTACCTGACCTCTTGCTATTGCTACTGACTACGAACCTTGCCACCTGCCCCGACCTTCTGCTACGTCTGACCTTGCCTCTGCCTAGTCCTTCTGTCCCACGCCTTCTCAGCAGTCAGCGAGGTTGAGCCGTTGCTGGTGGATACGACCTGGTTGCTACCGCCGCAGCAAGACCATCCCGCTTTGCGGCGGGCTCTGGTGAATACCAGTAGCAACCCTAGAACCGGTCCACCGACACAGTGGATCCACATCCAGCCTGCCAAATCATAACAACCATATGGGCTGAACGAATCATTAGAACACCTGTATTAAAGGTTATTATGCATTATATATATATTTTCATTTTAAAAACATATTTTTACAACAAAACATTTTTTTTTCTTTTATAGAAATGACAAGATAATGTGTTCATACATATAAATTAAATATTCATATAAATTCATATAAATTTAATATTTTTATAGTATTTTTAGGTAATCATGATGTATGCTATAGATTTTAGTCTACCAAGATAATGGCAATTTTCCACTCCAGAATACTGGTACATAATGAAATTCAAGGCTAAGTCATTAACAAAACTTTAGAATATTGATCTTTAACCTGGAAATTTAATTGTGCTTCAGGTTGGAGATGTTTATATTGTTTTCTCATACTGATCCTCTTTGCGTTCCAGAATGAGACGCATGGAGGTCAGACCGGGAGTTTCTCTGCGCATGCCTGTTCCCTGTGCGCTCCAGGCTGGGACGCATGGGGACACTACAGCGCATGCGTGGATGGACCTATGTGTTAACACGTGGGTCTAGCCATGGCGCATGCGCCGTGGATACGCGTGTCCGATACCTGTGTGTTCAAGGCTGGGACGCATGGTTTCGGTCATAGCGCATGCGCAAGTGATTAACCTAATCCATCTGACAGCCACGTAACAGCTATGGCTACGTAGCCACGGTCATGTGATCATGAGACCGGAAGGGATGAAGTGAGCGGAAGATGCCGGTGTCTGAGGAGACGCTGTGTGAGTATAAATTGAATGGATGTTTTATTATTATGTGTAAGCCTGATGAAGAAGGTATATTTTGACCTTTGAAACGCGTTGCTATATTAAATGTATTCCTGAATCCCTGGCTGTCCTGACACTGTGACTTGCTACCCATACCCGGCGCTGAGTGATACAAGCTGTCTTGGAGGGGGTATCTTTGGTGAAAGGATCACCTAGATCCCCCATTGTGGAGTAAGTTTGTATATCACTCCTTTTATCTATATATTTAAAATCGTACTTCACTGAGCGCTGGTCAACTTTTTATCCCTTTTGTGTTTATGCTTAAAGTAGCCAGTGACCATTTTCTTAGAGGGACAATAAACCTACAAGATTACATCCAATGCCAGAGTTCTCTTGAGAAAGTATAACTCCAGGGGCAAGTTTTTATTTGATCATAGGATTAGGGTCTACAGAGGAGGTTGAAGCCTTAAAGTTTCCTGTGGAGTATCATAAAGCAGGTGTTTTACCAACATTAATTTATGACCACTTTTCTCACATGATCCCAACTCTACAGAACTTCTTTAGTGACATGCTGAGTAAGCCCATCTGAGGGCTTAAAAATGTGTTTAGATAACTAAAAGTTCACTAGGTGGCTTCTGAGAGCATGATATAGAAAGGAGATCTTAAAACCATAAGGTCCCATGCACAGTAAGGATGCATTCACACCACATTTTAACGATCCGGCTGCGGCATCCCACGGTTTCTAGTCTGGCCAAAAAAACGGATACGGTGCAAAAATAAGCCGACCAGAGACACTATCTGACTCCAGTCGACGCATTTAAATGAATGAGATTCGAAACGGGTCTAGCAGGGATATGGCCGAGGCCGGTTTTAAAATTTCCCTGCCAGATCACTAAAACGTGGTGTGAATCATCAAAGCAGATTTCTATATGTAACAGTGAGCAATTGGTCATGTGATCATGAGACCGGAAGGGATGAAGTGAGCGGAAGATGCCGGTGTCTGAGGAGACGCTGTGGGAGTATAAATTGAATGGATGTTTTATTATTATGTGTAAGCCTGATGAAGAAGATATATTTTAACCTTTGAAACGCGTTGCCATATTAAATGTATTCCTGAATCCCTGGCTGTCCTGGCGCTGTGACTTGCTACCCATACCCGGCGCTGAGAGATACAAGCTGTCTTGGAGGGGGTATCTTTGGTGAAAGGATCACCTAGATCCCCCATTGTGGAGTAAGTTTGCATATCACTCCTTTTATCTATATATTTAAAATCGTACTTCACTGAGCGCTGGTCAACTTTTTATCCCTTTTGTGTTTATGCTGTATATATATACGGGAATTGTTATGTTCCCGGAGGACTGTGCGCTCTCCAGAAATGTGGATTTGTGAAGAAACCACGTTTGCTTTGATTGACAAAACTGCCATCTGGGCCCGGTGTTAGTGGGGAGTTGCCTTAGGCATCACTCCACATACACTGGGTGAGTCTAAATTTCAATTCTCGATATAGGTGGTGGGACTTGGATTTGTGCGCTATTTCCCTCTGTATTTTCCTGTACACATACTCTTCACTGGCTACTTTAACACACATTGATGTTATGCAGTTTCCAGAAGTTTACATACGCAACTTTTCCACCACATATGTCCTCCTAATGCAAATAACCTTCAGGACAGGAGTCAGAACAGGAACACTTAAAGAGTATCTGTCACCGAATAAACTTTTCTAAAATAACTCAGACTATGTTCCCTAACTACTCCTGACACTCCTCCCACCCTTAAGAAAAATTTCAGAGCTTTAAAAAGCTGTGTATCTTACTTTTCTTCTTGCTCACATAGTGCAATCTCCCAGCAGGAAAAAGTGGGCGTTTCCCAGCAGGCATGACATCACTAAAGCCTACTGGGGAACCACTTCCACCCTCACATTGTTGCAATTCTGTGATGAATAGAAGACCTCAGGCTCTGTGCAGCAACTTTCAGTCTGTGTATCTTTCAGTGAGGCTCTTTGCATCTTTCAATCTGTGTATCATTCAGTGAGGCTCTTTGCAGCTATCAATCAAGCTCAGTTCAGAGAAACACTTCCTGAGTTTGGTCTCCTGCCATTACAAGCAGGAGACCAAAATCTGAGATTTTGACCAGACAGAATGTGTTCTGGCCAAGAAGGGAAACCCCTGGTGGCCAGAAGTATACAGCAGAAAAATTTACATAAAACATTTTTTGTTTAATGGAAGCCAATTACAAAAGTTTTTTATGTGGCATAAGGAATCAAATATTAAAAATCATGTTTAATGACAGTGCCCATTTAACATATTCCACATTGTCCTGCCAAATTCTCAATTAGTTTTAATATTAAAACATTATTAAAACATAATTTAAATATTACTCTTGCCTGTGCATTTGTTACATCTCTTCATTTAATTCTTGTAATGCATTTCTACTGCATTTATTTGCTTACCTTACATTAACACCCCTGTACCATTCCCATTCACCCTCCTTGATAGTAGTTCAGTCTTGCTATCAAGACGAGAAGGGGTGAAAGAGTGGCCAAGCATGTCTGTAGCTCTCTTCTGGTCATGTGTGTGTCCCTGTACAGTTTGTCAAAAGTCGGCCCAACTCGCTGACCTCAACGGGATCAGCCAACTGTCTAATGTGTATGACGGCATCTTGACTCTACCCCAACAGATGGCAAAAAGTTTTTGCAAGTTAGATTTTAAAGGAGAACTCTAGCCAAATAAAATTACCTTTATATAGCTGCATATGATACAGTTATATAACTTTGCAATGTGAAGTGTAATCTTTGCTGAAAGTGTAATCTTTCCTGTTTCTCCTAAAGCAGGAAGTCCAGGTGATCTTATCACACTAGCGTCTACCATAGACATCACTTTACACTCTCTTCTCCTCAGCTCAGAGCGTTGACAGTTTCAGTGTGCTGTGTTTGAGTGTCCCCGATTGGCTAGAGGGCAACACACCCTCCTCCCTGCTCACTCTCACAGCAGCCCCTTCCTGCAGCTCACACAGGAAACAAGTCCAGTGTGTGGAGTTTTTTTTGCAGACTCAGCAGGATTCTGGGGGTCTCTTAGCAATGACACCTTAATTTGTCAAAACTTTTGACATCTGCATGACATGTCACATGTTTTTTTAAATGACACTAACACCTTAATCCAGCCTGGGTGGCAACACATTGATGCATGCTGGCAATCAGAGGTGTACATGAAGAATGGGAGCCATGCAGTCAATATCCTCCCCCCATAAATTTTTAAGACAATGCAGTTCCCTGGAGAGAAGAGTTCTGCACAGTTTCTTTTTTTTTAAATTACATCCCAAACTGCAAAACTGCATAATTTGGTGCAGTTTACCACTGTTGATGCACTTGTTTATACGCTGTGGATTTTCTTTGGGAAATCTGCAATGGACCTTTCCTGTGTGAAATCATCCCAAGGCTAGGTTTCCACACAAGTTGTTTTCAGGTGTTTTTTTTTTTTTTTTAAACTGTCATTGCAGTTTTTGAGCCAAAGCCAGAAGTGTATTCAAAAGGAACGGGAAATATTAAGGAAGGACTTATACTTCTTCCTACTAGATAAACTTCTGGCTTAGTGATAGCTATCCAAAAAATGCCAAAAAAAAAAACCTTTGCGGAAATCTAGCCTCCGGCTGGGTTTTTACTTGAATTTTTTTTTTATTTTAAACGCCAAGACCAGATCTTAGCTGCAAGTCAATAGGGATTCAAAAAATGTCATACCCACTTGACATTTTTGACTTTGGCGTTTTTTTACTCCTCTTTTTTCCGTCTATGGGAGAGAAAAAATGCTAATTGAAACGTAATGTGGGTTTGGCCTTGGCATTTTTTCTGGGGTTTTACATCTTTTTTTTTTATTTTTCAACCAAGAGTTATAAAAAAAGGGGTGGACACAGGAAGAGGGAAATCTACAAAGGAGAAAAAGAATGCAAGAAAAACTGCAAAAATGCACGAAAACACAGAAGAGGATTTTCTGATGTTTTTTCCTGCGTTTTTTCTGGATGTAATCCTACCCTAAAGGTCCATTCACCAGAGATTCACAGAACAGATGACTGGAGCAATTAAAAAAAAGGGATTTTAAAGCAATTACTTATTTCTATTATATTTTGACAGGAACTATATCCTATATATACAAGTAAAATGTGTTTGTGTAGATTATGCTTTTTTATTGGCTTTGTTCACATTTGTGATAAATAGTACAAAAAGAAATGGACTGCTTGTTCTTGTTGCATTTTTTAAATGAGCACTGTCAGATACATAAACTTTTCATATGTCGTACATCTTGGCAAAACATTAACCTTTCTAATATACTTCATAAGAAAAACGTATTTCCTTTTTAGGCTCCTTTCACACTATGAATTTCTCCGTTTAGGAACTTCCGTCAGAAGTTCCGTCACTACAGCTATGAAACCCGGCTGTTACAAAACCCCTGACGGCCGTGACTAAATTGCATTGCAGCCTATGAGGTTTTGTAACTGCCCATTTGCACCCCTATATGCCCGTAATTCATTACGGGCATTATACAGTGACGGGACATCGTGGCGGAAAAATTACTGCATGCAAAACATTAACCTTTCTAATATACTTCATAAGAAAAACGTATTTCCTTTTTAGGCTCCTTTCACACTATGAATTTCTCCGTTTAGGAACTTCCGTCAGAAGTTCCGTCACTACAGCTATGAAACCCGGCTGTTACAAAACCCCTGACGGCCGTGACTAAATTGCATTGCAGCCTATGAGGTTTTGTAACTGCCCATTTGCACCCCTATATGCCCGTAATTCATTACGGGCATTATACAGTGACGGGACATCGTGGCGGAAAAATTACTGCATGCAGTAATTTTTCTGCCACGATGTCTCGTCACTGTATAACGCCCATAATGAATTACGGGCATATAGGGGTGCAAATGGGCAGTTACAAAACCTCATAGGCTGCAATGCAATTTAGTCACGGCCGTCAGGGGTTTTGTAACGGCCGTGTTTCGCAGCTGTAGTGACGGAACTTCTGATGGAAGTTCCTAAACGGAGAAATTCATAGTGTGAAAGGAGCCTTATAGAAACCATGGCTTTGTCCAAGCTGAAGCACAGACATGGACAAAGTCCAGTAAGTGAGGGTGGGCTAGCACTCCTCTGTGCTCTCTCCTGTCTGATAGCACTCCTCTGTACTCTCTCCTGTCTGATAGCACTCCTCTGTGCTATCTCCTGTCTGATAGTACTCCTCTGTGCTCTTTCCTGTCTGATAGCACTCCTCTGTGCTCTCTCCTGTTTGATATCACTCCTCTGTGCTCACTCCACCTTTCCTGATGCGAATAAGATTATATGCGCCTCTTAAGTCCAATTTAGTGAAAATATTGGCGTCACGAAGACGGTTAAAGAGTTCAGAGATCAAAGGCAGGGGATAGCGGTTTTTGATGGTGATTTTATTTAAACCGCGGTAGTCAATGCATGGTCGTAAGGATCCATCTTTTTTTGAGACAAAGAAGAACCCCGCTCCAGCAGGGGATGAGGACTTCCGAATAAAACCTCTCTTTAGGTTCTCCTGGATATAGTCGGACATGGCTTGAGTCTCTGGGGCAGACAGAGGGTAGATCCTGCCCCGGGGTGGAGTGGTACCAGGAAGGAGGTCAATGGGGCAGTCATGAGGCCTATGAGGTGGTAAGATCTCTGCTTGCTTTTTGCAGAAAACATCAGCAAAGTCCTGGTAGGCCTTGGGAAGACCTGGTATAGGTGGAGCCACAGGGGTTTGACAAGTGGAAGCAGACGTGAGGCATCGTTTGAGACAAGATGGACCCGAACTTTTGATCTCCCCGTTGGTCCAGTCAAGGGTAGGAGAATGACGTTGGAGCCATGGCAGACCGAGGAGGACTTCAGAGGTGCAGTTGGGCAGAACAAGAAATTCAATTTTTTCATGATGCAGTCCAATGCTCATAAGCAGGGGTTCTGTGCGGTAACGCACAGTGCAGTCCAATTTTTCTCCGTTGACAGAAGAAATGTAGAGCGGCTTGACGAGACTGGTCACTGGGATGCTAAACCTATTAACAAAAGAGGCCAAAATAAAATTTACTGCAGATCCGGAGTCCAAGAAGGCCACAGCAGAGAAGGAGGAGTTGGCGGAAGGAGAAATCCGCACAGGCACAGTGAGACGTGGAGAAGCAGAATTCCCACCAAGAGTTGTCTCACCTTTGTGAGGTAACGGAGTGCGTCTCTCCTGGCACGGAGGGCGGATAGGACAGTCTTTTAGGAAGTGTTCGGTACTAGCACAGTACAGGCACAGATTCTCGTTACGGCGGCGAGTCCTCTCTTGTAGGGTCAGGCGGGACCTCAGCGGACCTCAGCGGAAGGCACAGGAACAGATTGCAAAGGACTTTGGAAGAGAGAAACGGGGGAGAGAAATCGCCTGGTGCGAACAAGATCCTTTTCCTGTCGGAGTTCCTGGCGTCTTTCAAAGAAACGCATGTCGATGCGGGTGGCCAAATGGATAAGTTCAGACAGGTTAGCAAGAATTTCTCGTGCGGCCAGTACATCTTTGATATTGCTGGATAAGCCTTTCTTGAAGGTCGTGCAGAGGGCCTCATTGTTCCAGGATAGCTCTGAGGCAAGGGTATGAAACTGGATGGCGTATTCGCCTACGGAAGAACTCCCTTGGACGAGGTTCAGCAAAGCAGTCTCGGCTGAGGAGGCCCGGGCTGGCTCCTCAAAGACACTACGAACTTCAGCGAAGAAGGACTGGATAGTAGCAGTGGCAGGATAGTTGTGGTCCCAGAGCGGTGTGGCCCATGACAAGGCCTTTCCAGACAGGAGACTGACCACGAAAGCCACCTTGGACCGTTCAGTGGGGAATTGGTCCGACATCATCTCCAAGTGTAGGGAACACTGGGACAGGAATCCACGGCACTGTTTAGAGTCCCCATCAAACTTGTCCGGTAGAGACAGGCGGAGGCTGGGAGCGGCCACTCGCTGCGGAGGAGATGCAGGAGCTGGCGGAGGAGATGATTGCTGAAGCTGTGGCAAAAGTTGTTGCAGCATGACGGTCAGTTGAGTCAGCTGCTGTCCTTGTTGCGCGATCTGTTGGGATTGCTGGGCGACCACCGTGGTTAGGTCAGCGACACTAAGCAGCGGAACCTCAGCGGGATCCATGGCCGGATCTACTGTCAGGATCCGGATAGGTATGCAGTGAGGACACTGGTGGTGGATCCTCTGTGTCAGTGGGGTGATGATGTGGGCCGTACCAGGGGAACGGAGTCTAAGGGGTTACTGGTTTTCACCAGAGCCCGCAGCAAAGTGGGATGGACTTGCAGCGGCAGGTAACCCCCAGGTCGTTCCACCCGATAGAGACTCAACCCCAGCTGACAGCTGAGACAGGTGCGGTACAAAGGGACAAGGCAAGAGCAAGGTCGGATGTAGCAGAAGGTCAGGGCAGGCAGCAAGAGTCTTAGTCAGGGGCAACAGCAGAAGGTCTGGAAACACAGGCTTGGGAACACACTAAACGCTTTCACAGGGCACAAGGCAACAAGATCCGGCGATGACAGGAAGGGGAAGTGGGTTTTTATAAGGAAGGCACAGGGGCAGGTACTGATTCGGCCAGGCGCCAATCAATGGCGCACTGGCCCTTTAAATCTCAGAGAGCCAGCGCGCGCGCCCTAGGGATCGGGGCCGCGCGCGCCGGGACTGAGCAGACAGAGGACGGGGCAGGTGAGGAGATTGGGATGCGACCCACGGGCGGGCGCGTCCCGCTACGCGGATCGCATCCCCGCTGGTGACACTAGTGCAGCGCCCCCGGTCAGCGGATCTGACCGGGGCGCTGCACGGAGACAAACGCCGCGAGCGCTCCGGGGAGAAGCAGGGGCCCGGAGCGCTCGGCGTAACAACTCCTCTGAGCTCTCTCCTGTCTGATAGCACTCCTCTGAGCTCTCTCCTGTCTGACAGCACTCCTCTATGCTCTCTCCTGTCTGATAGTACTCCTCTGTGCACTCTCCTGCCTGATAGTACTCCTCTGTGGTCTCTCCCCCCTGGTAGGACTTCTCTGTGCTCTCTCCTGTCTGATACTACTCCTCTGTGCTCTCTCCTATCTTATAGTACACCTCTGTGCTCTCTCGTGTCTGATAGAACTCCTCTGTGCTCCCTGCTGTCTCATAGTACTCCTCTGTGCTCTCTTCTGTCTGATAGTACTCCTCTGTGCTCTCTCCTGTCTGATAGTACTCCTCTGTGCTCTCTACTGTCTGATAGCACTCCTCTGTGCTCTCTCTTGTCTGATAGTACTCATCTGTGCTCTCTCCTCTCTGATAGTACTCCTCTAGGCTCTCTCCTGTTCTATCAGACAGAGTTCTCACCCACCCTCACTTATTTGTCCATTCCTGTGCTTCAGATTGGACAAAGCCATGATTTTATATGCCATGTTTTCAATAAAAAAGGAAATAATTTTTTTTATGAAGTATCATAGAAATGTTAATGTTTTGCCAAGATGTACAACACATCAAATGTTTTTAAATCTGGCAATGCCCATTTAAATGCCTTTCTGTACTGTCATTCTTGCGTTGTTCTTATTTTCGCATACACTGTTGTATTCTGAACATTATCCTTGGAAATGCTGCCCTCTGCCAGGCAGTGAACAGAACACCTCACCTCCACTTATACTATTACTGGTCCTTGGAAAAGTATCTGCTTTTGGGCATAAGTCTACAGGACATGCGAAATAGGTACCCAAACTCTGTAAAGTGACCACTAAATAAATCTCTAAAAGCTGAAGGTGGCCGTAAATATTCATATTTGTAGATGATAAGCCCTTCCGGGCAGGGCCCTCTCCCCCTCTAAATCAGTCTGCAATTTAATCTCTGTCAAGTTCATTGTTCCTTTGCTTGTATTATGTTTTATATTTCTATAAAAATAAATAGCTATCTATTTATATAGACAAAGAATAAGTCAGCCAGCACTTTAGTTGATACCAAACTATTGTCATTATTAACCCCTTAAGGACCAAGGACGTACCGGTACGTCCTTGGTCCTGCTCCCATGATATAACGCGGGGTTAGACGGTAACCCCGCATCATATCACGGCGGGCCCAGCGTCATAGTGAAGCCGGGACCCGTCGCTAATAGCGCGCAGCGCTGATTGCGGCACCGCGCTATTATCCTTTTAGCCGCGCGCTTAGAGCTGAGCCACACGGCTAAAAGTGAAAGTAAAAACTGCCGGTTAGCTCAGTGGGCTGTTCGGGATAGCCGCGGCGAAATCGCGGCATCCCGAACAGCTTACAGGACAGCGGGAGGGTCCCTACCTGCTGTCCGATCGCTGAATGGCTGCTCAGTGCCTGAGATCCAGGCATGAGCAGTCAAGCGGCAGAATCATTGATCAATGCTTTCCTATGAGAAACCAGTGATCAATGATAAAGATCAGTGTGTGCAGTGTTATAGGTCCCTATGGGAGCTATAACACTGCAAAAAAAAGTGAAAAAAAAGTGAATAAAGATCATTTAACCCCTTCCCTATTAAAAGTTTGAATCACCCCCCTTTTCCCATAAAAAAAACCCATAAAAATAAAAATAAACATATATCATATCACCGCGTGCGGAAATGTCCGAATTATAAAAATATATTGTTAATCAAACCGCTCGGTCAATGGCGTACGCGCCAAAAAATTCCAAAGTCCAAAATAGTTCATTTTTGGTCACTTTTTATATAATTTAAAAATGAATAAAAAGCGATCAATAAGACCTATCAATACAAAAATGGTACCGTTAAAAACTTCAGATCACGGCGCAAAAAATGAACCCTCATACCGCCCCATACACGGAAAAATAAAAAAGTTATAGGGGTCAGAAGATGACAATTTTAAGCGTATTAATTTTCCTGCATGTAGTTATGATTTTTTCCAGAAGTACGACAAAATCAAACCTATATAAGTAGGGTATCATTTTAATTGTATGGACCTACAGAATAAAGATAAGGTGTAATTTTTACCGAAAAATGTACTACGTAGAAACGGAAGCCCCCAAAAGTTTCAAAACTGCGTTTTTTTTTCAATTTTGTCGCACAATGATTATTTTTTCCATTTCACCGTAGATTTTTGGGCAAAATGACTGACGTCATTACAATGTAGAATTGGTGGCGCAAAAAATAAGCAATCATATGGATTTTTAGGTGCAAAATTGAAAGAGTTATGATTTTTTAAAGGCAAGGAGCAAAAAACGAAAATGCAAAAACGGAAAAACCCCCGGTCCTTAAGGGGTTAATAATAATAATAATAATAATAATAATAAGAAGAAGAAAAAGTCATGTATTATTATCTTTTAAACTAGTGAAGTTTACTGGAAAAAAAAACTACAGCGAATAATTTCTTTTGTACTACTTCTTTTGTTTATTCTGTTTCGTATTTTTTTTTAACCTAAGACTTGTATCCGAAGTTAAAATTCCAGTCTGTTTGAATATTGCAAAAGTGCACAGACTGGCCACTATACTATATTATACCATACTATATTGGTATTTCCCAAATAGGGTACCTCCAGCTGTGTTCATATTTCTGTGGATTCTGCTTGGAAATGCATTGCTACCTGTTGAGCCGGCGCATTCCCGTGCAGTGCTCGCACCGGCGGAACATGAAAATTTACAGAATGTCTATCCGTGTTTTCTAGCCCAATATTCCTCACATGTTCCGCCTTGTGAACATAGCTTAATCCCTTAACGACCACGGACGTAAATCTACGTCGGTGGCCGCCTCCCGTTATGTGAAGCACGCTCAGGAGCTGAGTGTGCTTCATACCTAGTGGGTCCCGGTTGCTATTAGCAACCAGGACCCGCGGCTAACACCGGACATCGCCGATGAGGCTGATGTCCGGAAATAACCCTTTTGATGCTGCGATGAAAGTTTATTGTGGCCTCTAAAACGGGAGAAAATACTGCCGGTTAGCTCAGCAGAGCTGTATGGGAACAGCTGAGAGGCGTCCCGAACAGCTTAGAGGACAGTGGGAGGGTGCTTACCTTCCTTCCCACCGTCCGATCGTCGCTCCATTGCTCCAAAACTGAGATCCAGGCTTGAGCACTCGAACACATATAACACTGATCAATGCTATGCTATGGCATAGCAATGTTCATTGTATACAGTCTAAGAATTGCATGTAATAGTCCCCTATGGGGACTATAAAAAAGTGTAAAGTAAGTTTTTTTTTAAGTTAATCAAGGTGATTTAACCCCTTCAGTATTAAATGTTTGAATCACCCCCTTTTTAAAAAAAAATTAAATAAATATATGTAAATAAAAATAAACATGTGAGGTATCTCCACGTGCATAAATGTCCGAACTATAAAAATATAATGTCAATTAAACTGCAGGGTCAATGACATACACGTCAAAAATTCCAAAATTGCGTATTTTTGGTCACTTTGTATGCCCTAAAAAAATGTATAAAAAGCGATCAAAAAGTCCCATCCGAACAAAAATGGTCCCAATAAAAATTTCAGATCATACTGCCCCCTATACGGAAAAATAAAAAAGTTAAAGTGGTCAGAAAATGATAATTTTAAACATACTAATTTTGGTGCATGTAGGTACTGTACAAGTAGTAAAATAAAATAAAACCTATATAAATTAGATATCATTGTAACCGTATTGATCTACAGAATAAAGATGTGGTGTGGCATTTTACACTGCATAGAATCAGAAGCCCACAAAAGTTACTAAATAGCGGGTTTTTTTCTAATTTTTTCTGGTTTTGCCGTAAATTTGGTGGTGAAATGATAGATTTTATTACAAAGTACAATTGGTGGCGCAAAAAAACAAGCCTTTAAATGGGTCTTTAGGTGCAAAATTGAAAGTGTTCTGATTTTTAGAAGATGAGGTTCTAAAATACGAAAGTGCAAAAATGAAAAAACCTGTGGTCCTTAAAGGGGTACTCTGCCCCTAGACATCTTATCCCCTATCCTGATGCTGGGGACCCCCGGGATCTCCGCTGCGGCACCCCGCTATCATTACTGCACTGAGCACGCTCTCTCTGTGCGTAATGACCGGCGATACAGGGGCCAGAGCATCGTGACATCACAGCTCCGCCCCCTCGTGGCCTCCACGCCTCCTCCCATAGACTTATATTGAGGGGGTGGGCCGTGACGTCACGAGGGGTCGGAGACATGACATAACGATGCTCTGGCCCCTGTATTGCCCGTCATTACGAACAGAGCGATTTTGCTCTTTGTAGTAATGATAGCGGGGTGCCGCAGTGGAGATCCTGGGGATCCCCAGCAGCGGGACCCCGGCAATCTGACATCTTATCCCCTATCCTTTGGATAGGGGATAAGATGCTAGGGGCGGAGTACCCCTTTAAGGTGTTAAAGGGGTATTCCAGGCAAAACCTTTTTTTATATATATCAACTGGCTCCGGAAAGTTAAACAGATTTGTAAATTACTTCTATTAAAAAATCTCAATCCTTCCAATAGTTATTAGCTTCTGAAGTTTTCTAACTGCTCAATGATGATGTCACGTCCCGGGAGCTGTGCATGATGGGAGAATATCCCCATAGGAACTGCACAGCTCCCGGGACGTGAGTCATCAGAGAGCAGTTAGACGGAAAACAACAACTCAACTTCAGAAGTAAATAACTATTGGAAGGATTAAGATTTTTTAATACAGTGGTCCCTCAACATATGATATTAATTGGTTCCAGGAGAACCATCATATGTTGAAACCATCATATGTCGAGTACATATGTCTATGTAAAAATGGTAATTGGTTCTGGGGCCTTGGAACCATTGTATGTTGAATACATATCTCTATGGGAAACTGCTAATTGGTTCTGGGATGACCACTGTATGTTTAACAAACCAGGGTGCCTCCAGCTGTTGCACAACTACATCTCCCAGCTTGCATGTACAGCCATTGACTGTCTGGGCATGCTGGGAGTTATAGTTTTGCAAAAGCTGGAGGCACACTGATAGGAGCGGAAAATCCACTTGGAAATTTCTGCCTGAAGAATGGCGTTGCTCTTTTTTCAGGGGGAAATACTCGCCGCACACAATGCAGTCTATTGGAGACTGCAGTGTCCGCGCGGTCCTAGGTCCTAGAAATTTTCTGCCCGGAGATTCCGTAGTCTGAACCTAGCCTAACACTCCTGCCCTTAACCTCTTCAGGACGTGGGGCGTATGCATACGCCCTGCATCCCGAGTCCTTAAGGACGTAGGGCGTATGCATATGCCCGTGGGAATTCTGGTCCCCGCCGCTAGGCGGTTGGGGACCGGACCGGGATGCCTGCTGGAATCATTCAGCAGGCATCCCTGCACATCGCCGAGGGGGATCCTGAGACCCTCCCCATGTCGGCGATCGGAGAAAATTGCATGTCAATTCAGACATGCGATTTTCTGCTATTCCGGGCTGATCGGGTCTCTGGTGACCCGATCACCTGGAAAATAGGGATGATTGGAGCTGTCAGTGACAGCCCCGATCATCCTGAGGGATAGGAACGAGGTCACAGTGCTGCGATCTCCTCCTATCCCCTGCCATTGGTCAGAACTGAATTCTGACCAATGGCACCGCAGGACAGTGGGTTGCCTGGATGTCGGGCAGAACGGGGGGAGAAGATGGAGGCCAGTACCTGGAGTAGAAGACGCGTGGGGACCGCCGATCGTCGCTGGAGACAGCGGAGATCACGGCGCAGGTAGGGAAGCGACGGTGGGGGGGGGGGGGGGGGAAGGAAGGGGCAGTAAGCAATATTTACTGCTGCCCTTCCTAGTGGGTGCCAAACTGCAACTCCCAGCATGCCCAGACAGACAAAGGCTGTCTGGGCATGCTGGGAGTTGTAGTTTTGCAACATCTGGAGGGTCACAGTTTGGAGATCACTGTTACAGTGGTGCCCAAACGGTAGCCCTCCAGATGTTGGCAAACTACAACTCTCAGCATGCCTAGACTACCCAGGCATGCTGGGAGTTGTAGTTCTGTAACATCTGTCCCTTCAGATTTTGCAATTTTCATGAAATTTTGGAAAATTGCTGCTCTACTTTGAAGCCCTCTAATTTTTTCAGTAAAAATATGTCCATTTCATGATGCCAACATAAAGTTGACATATTGTATTTGTGAATAAAAATAACATTTATTTGGAATATCCATTTTCCTTACAAGTAGAGAGCTTCAAAGTTAGAAAAATGCAAAATTTTCAAAATTTTCATGACATTTTGGGATTTTTCACCAAAAAAGGATGCAAGTAACGACGAAAATTTACCACCGAAATAAAGTAGAATATTTCACGAAAAAACTATCTCAGAATCAGAATATTCGGTAAAAGCGTTTTAGAGTTATTAATGTGTAAAGTGACGGTGGTCAGAATTGCAAAAAAGGGCTCAGTCCTTAAGGTGAAAAAGGGCTGCGTCCTTAAGGGGTTAAAAAAAAATGTTCAGAGCCTTAAAAATCTGTGTATCATACCCTTTCCATGGGCGATCCTCAGCAGGCACAATGTCACTGAAGCCTGTGAGAGCTGTGCCTCACCATGCCCTGCACACACTTCCTGAGTTTGGTCTCCTGCCAGGGCGGGAGGAGACCAAACTAACAGTTTGACTTGGGGCAGAGAACAGAACAGAGCCACCTAGTGGACATTTTTTCAATCACATTAAAAACTTATAAAGGTTGAGAATTTTAACAGCAAGTAAATAGCAAAGTGTCTTATAATTACATAAGGAACAATATATTTTACTATATGACAGTAGTTCGCCTAATAACAAGCATGGACACCTAGGCTGTGGGAGAAATACCTAAGGCGGCTACACATACAGCATTTTTTTTTTTTATGCCACTGCAGTTTTTTATGCAAAAGAATGGAAATATAAAGGAAGAACTTATACTTCTCCTTCCTGATGGATACACTTTTGGCACTGGTTGGCACTAGAAGTTGTGTAGTTCTTTTCAGTCAGACACTGTGCCCACCATTGTCCATATTAGGAACTGTCCAGAGAAAACCTTTCTTGCTCTGGACAGTTCCTGACATGGACAGAGGTGGCAGCAGAGAGCACTCTCGTCAGACCGGAAAGAACTACACAACTTCCTCTGGAGCATACAGCAGCTGTCAGTATGAGGAGGCTTAAGATTTGTTTTTTAAATAGAAGTAATTTGTAAATCTGCATAACTTTCTGTCACCACTTGGTTTGAATTTTATTTTCTTCCACGAGAGTACTCCATTTAGTACAGGGCTGGATAACGCATAGATGCTGTAATGTCCGTTTATTTGTTTTTGTATTTTTCTGTTTAGGTGTGTATTCACACACTAGTTTGTTCAGAGCAGTTGGCTATTCCACCTGGATAGGGAATGGTTAATGCTCTGGACGAATGGTAACTAGGGTGTGTCTATTTTAAGCCAGACTTCTCTGCAGTCTGTGCTGGTTATTCAGTACTATGATATCTGTTAGTTTAAAGGGGGTACTCCGGTGAAAACCTTTTTTTTCTTTTAAATCAACTGGTGGAAGAAAGTTAAACATATTTGTAAATTACTTCTATTAAAAAATCTTAATCCTTCCTGTACTTATTAGCTGCTGAATACTACAGAGGAAATTCTTTTCTTTTTCGAATGCTCTCTGATGACATCACGAGCACAGTTCTCTCTGCTGATGTTATTATAATAATAATAACGCTTTATTTATTGTTTTCCTTAGTGAGATTTGATCCCAAGTCCCCAGCACTGCAAGGCAGCAGTGCTAACCACTGAGCCACCATGCTGCCCTTAGCATACATCTGCTATGCATGGTTGCTAAAATGGACAGAGATGTCAGCAGAGAGCATTGTGTTCGTGATGTAATCAGTGTTCCAAAAAGAAAGGAATTTCCTCATTCAGCAGCTAATAAGTACTGGAAGGATTAAGATTTTTTAATAGAAGTAATTTACAAATATGTTTAACATTCTGCCACCAGTTGATTTAAAAGAAAAAAGGTTTTCACCGGAGTACCCCTTTAATGCCACCATGTCTGTGCAATACACTTCCATGTTTGCTTGAGCTTGCACCTTGTATTTATCTTGTGATATTATATGAGTTTTAGCCATGGTTAAATAGTGTTGTTCACTGTAGATTTTAGTCTGTGTTTTATTAGTCGGTTTTAGGATCATGTCTATTCAGCTTAGTCGGTGTTCACACTGTGTCTGAGTCTAGTTTGTACCCTGTGCTCTGTATTTTATATTCTTGTTCGGTATTCTGGAGTCTATTTAGACTCATCCGGTTCTTGTTTGTATTTTCTGTGTCCCAGTGTGAACAGTGTACTATATTTATATCCTGTTTGGTTGTTCCTTTGTTCTTTGTAACTTACCTGTTCAGTTTAGTGTTTTGTTTCTCAGTTCTTCCGCTATCCCCTTCATCTCCTGGATTCTGCTGTATACTCATATCATGCCTAGTCTTGTTCATTTTTTATCATGTCTGCCGTTTATCTTATATCCGGTATTGTGAACTGTTTGTTAATTCACTATACAGTGGTCCCTCAAGTTACAATATTAATTGGTTCTGGGACGACCATTGTAAGTTGAAACCATTGTATGTTGAGACCAGAACTCTATGGAAACCTGATAATTGGTTCTAAAGGCACCAAAATGTCATCCAAAAATTGGAAAAAGTGAGAATTTAAGAAAAATAAGTAGATAACTAATATAGATAAAGCAAATCCTTACATATAAAAGTAGGAAAGATCTGCTGGGAGCTGTAAATCACTGTCTATGTCAGTGTTTCCCAAGCAGGGAGCCTCCAGCTGTTGCAAAACTACAACTCCCAGCATGCCCGGACAGCCAAAGGCTGTCCGGGCATGCTGGGAGTTGTAGTTTCGCAAAAGCTGGGGCCACCCTGCTTGAGAAACACTGGTCTATGTAGAGGACAGGAGCGTCTTCAGGATCCTGTATAGTACACGCAATGTCCCAAAAAAGTAATGGAGTCGCCTTCACCTGGTGTCCAAAATCGCCGCTAACCCTGATACAGGTAAAGTGTACAGAACATGTAATACCAGATACCAGTCAGTGCATACACTTCAGTAATACAGGTGTTTTACCAGTGAATGCCCATTTTGATTGGTCGGTTCTTCAAGCCATTGACACGTTTCACAGATCTGGACTGTCTGTACATTGTATGTTGAGTCTGGTTTATACTTACGATGGTCCAGAAAAGACCATTGTATGTTGAATCTATTGTATGTTGAGGCCATTGTAAGTTGAGGGATCACTGTATTCTGTTCAGTTTGTGAGTTCTGCCTGTTAGTATTTGTATTGTCTAGTAGTTTTCCGTTTCTGGACAGCGACCGACTGTTTATTATTTGTCTTTACGCCACTGCACTTTAGCGCAGGAAGGGACCAGCTCCCAGTTGTCGACTCACTGTTTGGTGGGTGGGCAAGTAGGCAGGGAGAGATGTTTTAGGGTCAGTTTAGGGCTCACTCTCCCTGACCCAATACCCAACCCCCCCCCGGTTGGTCCCTTACAGATGCGATCTGGATAATTTTGCTTTCTGGACTAGACATGTATCCCCTAGCTCTCTCCAGTTTTAGCTGTCCACCCCAGCTACATTTCTCCAAACTCTGCTGCTTCTTTTTATCAATTTTAGAGGGGAAATGCTCCATTAACTAGACCAGTGGCTAAGGGCCCAGACTATTCCCCCAGAAAAAGCCAGTGTTCAGTGGATTTAGTAACATGGCTGCTCCTCTTTGTCCTCCTGTATAAAGTAATCCTTAACCCTGTTCAGATGTGTGATCAGCAGCTAAAATGGTCTATTCTTCTACGCTGCTCTTAGGAAATTATCAATGTTTGCACCAGAAAAAAGGCATAATAAAAACCCAGAACAAAACGAAACAAACAAAAAAAAAAAAACATATTTTGCACAAGCCCTCTTTCCGTGAAAATAAATGCGCTGCACCTATATTCTAGTTGATAAATTCCCCTAGTGCTGCTGGGATGTACTCTGTGCTCCATTGTGATATGTGCTATAGGATGGTATTGGTACTGCTGGGGGTATTTGTTTGGGGCCACTTGGTGTAGCACTGCAGTCATCTTTTCTGGGTCCAAAAGGTGTCTCCCAGTATTCAAAGGACAAACAAACCAATATTTACAGTAGGCCGAATTGTATGCCAAGCAGACATTCATAAGTAAAAACTCTTAAAATATGTATCAATGCTGGTAGGTAACAAATAACAAGAATACTAACTTAGATGACAGGAACTGAATGATGAAACAAATGACGATGATAGAAGCCAGGAATTGAAGCAGATGAAGAACTGTCCCTGAATCTTTTCCTAGATCTGTCCCTGAACACTGACTTTGACCTCAGACAACATTGACCCTTTCTGTCAAGGAAAATATATAAAAACTCTCATCTGCAAAACTGACGTAATACAAACCACAGGCGGACACTAGGACCCAGAAAGAAAAGCAAGACTGAACAGAAACTGAATAAAGGAACCAAGCAAAAAGGGTACTGGAAATAAAGCAGCAACTTTGAAAGAAAAACATGAGAACTACACAAGGATGAACCAAGAAGTAACTGTAAAATTAGCCACAAGACACTAGAAAACACAAAGCATGCTGGGAACAAATGTACAAAGCATATGCTATAATCCACATCATACTACAAAAGCCAGGGTACTTTAAAGTAAGGCTGAGCAATGAGGAATTCCCCTGTAAACCTGAGCCCTGAGCGGAGCAGTCATGACTGGATGATCCAGAGTAGAGAAGGGGAGAAGAAATAACAGGAGAACAATTCCTCAACAATTGTTACACTTAAATGGGCACTGTCAGATAGAAAAACTTTTTATATGTTGTACATGTTTAGATGTTTTTTCATTTTATTCAAGAAAACAGCCTTTGAAAATCCCACCACTAGGGGTCCCCATACAAGGCTAAAGGAGGAACACAGCCTGCAGCAAGACTGCTGTAACACAGAGTTTTACTAAATGTGCCTCCAGCTGTTGCAAAACTACAACTCAAAGCATGCCTGGACAGTTGAAGGATGTCTGGGCATGCTGGGAGTTGTAGTTTTGCAAAAGCTGTAGGCACACAGCTGAAGGCAACAATGCTGCAAAAAAAGAGTTTTCCAAACACTGCACTTCTAACTATTCCAAAATTACAAGTCCCAGCATTACTAGACTGCCTAAGGATGATACACATGAATGACAAAGGGAAAATATATAAAAAAGTATGCATAAAAAAACAAGTACTTTTAGCACTAAACCGTTGCACTAATTTAGGAATATGTAAGTTATACACTCACCATATTATCTTTGGTGGTAGAGTACAGGCAATCTCCAATATTCATTGTGTGTGTGTGTGTGTGTGTGTGTGTACAGCATAAAACCAGAGAGGAAAGCCTTACAGAGCATGGCTGCCAGGCTTGCTTCCGAGAGTAGTGAGTCAGCAGAGTGAGGGAGGGGAGGAGTCATCATGGTGCAGGCAAGAGAGGGACATGTCCCCTCCTTTTGGATAGATGAAAAAAATATTGGTGATAGAGACATACAAATTACATGCACCTGATCAGGATAAGGTACTGAGTAACATATAACAGTTTCATTTTTTTGTGTGGGATCTGACAGGAATGCTTTAAGAGATGCAGATGCTCTGCACTGTACTGTATTGTTTACTTGCGCTCGGAAGGAGTTTTGTACTGCAATGTGGTATTTGTTGCTATTAGGTAGTATTATGAGTGCTGCATGGTGGTATTTGGTTGGCTCTGCTGGGGTAATAAGGAAGCTATTTGGCTGAAAGTTATCTGAATGCATTGGCCCTTATTTACTAAGAGTGCTGTGTAGGTTTCTTTGTGGGTTTTAATTCCCTACAATTTATTTTCCAAGGTATTTACTAAGGTTTCCCTACATTTTCCACTTTCCCTACATTTAGCTTTTTTTCACATGCTCTGATCTGTTGGGTTTTCCTCAGCTCAAATCCACCACATTTTATGTGGAAACCTTAGTAAATATGTTGGGTTTTTGTGAAAATGTCGGGAACACACCCCTTTTCGGAGACCATGCCCCCTTTTCCCATCAGCCACGCCCCTTTTTGGGTTTTCTTAGCAAATGGATAGTTAGTTGGGTTTTTTTTCAATTCTGGCGCAAAATCTGGGGCAAAATCTGGCGCAGACAGAATTTCTGGTGCAATGCGACAGAATCTGGTGCAGAACCTGACAAAACATGTAGGGTTTGCAATAGTAAATGAGGGCCATTGTGTGGTTAGAAAGAAATTTTACGTTTACCATGATACGAAATGGGCTACATTCCCAACCTATGTAACTAAAAACCTATACCCAACTACATAGCTCTTCTCTAAAGCAAGCCTCCCTGTCGATTACTGTCGCTCCAGCTGGTGACACTTCTAACAATTCACTGTTATTGCAGAGGATTGTCACTGTAGGGGAAATGTAGCATTATGTGGTGCCCGATGAAATGAACAGGTGTCCATGTTATATATGAATGGGCCAAGTCCACCAGAATAGGAGCCACTCAGAGCACTGGCTACCAGAGGGGGATCTTGGATGTAGGATTTATGGACTGGGTAATTTGGGGAGTTGCTCAAGGAATGGGCATTCATGCAAGTAGCAAGATTAAAATATGCAGTGGAGTACAGTAGAGTGCAGCAAAGCAGTTGAGATCTTAAAGTGTTAATGTCATTCACTCCGTGGCTCGGCTTGTAGTCTGATTCATTTAACCCCTTCAGGACACAGGGCGTATGGATACGCCCTGCATTCCGAGTCCTTAAGGACCGAGGGCGTATCCATATGCCCGTGGGAAATCCGGTCCCCACCGCTAGCCGGTTGGGGACCAGAGCCGGATGCCTGCTGAAATCATTCAGCAGGCACCCTGGCACATCGCCCAGGGGGGTCCTGAGACCCCCCCATGTCGGTGATCAGAGAAAATCGCATGTCAATTCAGACATGCGATCTTCTCCAATTCCAGGCTGATCGGGTCTCTGGTGACCCGATCACCAGGAAAATAGGGCTGATCGGAGTTGTCAGCAACAGCCCCGATCAGCCTAAAGGATAGGAGTGAGGTCGCAAAGCTGCGATCTACTCCTATCCCCTGCCATTACTCAGAACGGAGTTCTGACCAATGGCATCGCAGGACAGGGGGTTGCCATGGCAATCCCCCGTTCTGCCCGCCCCTGGATGTCGAGGGGCTCTGGAAAGAAGAAGGAGGCCGTACCTGCAGGAGAAGATGCCTGGGGACCTGGGATCTTCGCTGGAGCCTGCTGGATCCTGATCAGGTAGGGAATCGACAGTGGGGTGGGGGGGGGGAATTGAAAGTGAAAGTAAATCGATCTTTACTGTGGCAACCACTAGGGGGGCCAAACTGCAACTCCCAGCATGCCCAGAGAGCCAAAGGCTGTCTGGGCATGCTGGGAGTTGTAGTTTTGCAACATCTGGAGGGTCACAGTTTGGAGACCACTGTTACAGTGGTGCCCTACAGTAGCCCTCCAGTTGTTGCCAAACTACAACTCTCAGCATGCCTCGACTGCCCAGGCATGCTGGGAGTTGTAGTTCTGTAACATCTGTCCCTTCAGATTTAGCAATTTTCATGACATTTTTGAAAATTGCTGCTCTACTTTGAAGCCCTCTAATTTTTTCAAAAAGCAAAAATATGTCCATTTTATAATGCCAACATAAAGTGGACATATTGTATTTGTGAAGAAAAATAAAATTTATTTGGAATATGCATTTTCCTTACAAGTAGAGAGCTTCAAAGTTAGAAAAATGCTAAATTTTCAAAATTTTCATGAAATTTTGGGATTTTTCACCAAAAAAGGATGCAATTAACGCCGAAAATTTACCACCAAAATAAAGTAGAATATGTCACGAAAAACAATCTCAGAATCAGGATATTCGGTAAAAGCGTTTTCGCGTTATTAATTTGTAAAGTGACGGTGGTCAGAATTGCGAAAAAGGGCTCAGTCCTTAAGGTGAAAAAAGGCTGCGTCCTTAAGGGGTTAAAGAAACAGACTTCATTATTGTGTCTGCAGCCTGTGTCTTGCATTGAGTGCCAAGCTGGGGAGTGAAGTGCACTGTCATGTGCTTCATCTGAATATAACGAATGATCCAAGGGGATCTTAGTGCTGAAACCCCAACCTATCTTAACTTTTGACATGTCTGTGCAACATGTCTAAAGATATTTTAGATGATAGTAACGCTTGAACAAATTTAATTTGCACACTGTGGAAAAGTATCCATGTGTAAATTGTTATGAAGTACGGATTAAATATCTTCAGCATTTCATTGTGGATTTCACCCTTTGCAAAACATGGTATAAAGTCTGCAGCAAATCCAAAACAAAATGACAATATCTGTATGTAAACCTGAATTTTTCTGTGATATTTAATGGATTTTTTCCCCGTTCAAATAGTAAAAAGAGACAGTTCAGTAATTTATTTTTACGTTTAACTGTAGCCTAAAAAAAATGAGTGGCCTAAAGAAATAAAAATATAGTGTGATGTCCCAGTACAGGACATGGTCCTGCACTACACTTGGGCCCTGTCAGGTTGAGTCCCTCGGTGATCTAGGGGCTCTCCTGCAGTGTCTCCCCTGCTGTTATTATAGTGTTATTTAATGGAATAGGATTATAGTCAGTATGGCAATGTATAGTTAATATAAAGGACCTTTGGAGGACTCCAGTAAACGTCTAAAGGACCTGTGAAATGTCACATGTTATGTTTATGTTGTCACATGTTACCCAGAAGGCACCAGTTTAACACATGACCCGCAGCTTGACCAATGGGCTTTGCTGAGCAGCCCCCCTCTATATAAGGGGGCGGCCATCATAATTCTCTCTCTTGTACCATCATAACTTTACTGAGACCAACAAACACCAGAGATCTCAGTGCTAGTGTCCAGTACTTGGAAATCCTCAAATCTACAGTCATTCCAGTTAGTCAAGTCTATGTCTGCTGTCACTATCTACAGTCTAGTCAAGCCTCAAATCAATTACCTAAAGTCTATTACAAATATAATTGGTCCCAGCAAGCTGCGAGGTCCTTGTGTGTTCCTGGCCACCTCTCTGGGATTTTGGCCTAGCTGTGAACATAATAACACCTATCTGACCTCAGGAAAGCCTCCGTTAAACCATAACCTGGTTGTGGACTCTCATTTTCACTGCCTAGCTATTGGAATAGCGGAGATACCGTTTGGGTGGTTCCGGTACCCAAAAACCACTCTAGCGTCACAAACATTAGTACCTTGCTTCTGGGGTTAATACCATCTGCCCCATCACCGTGGGTCACCACAATAGTACTCCAACTTTGCCATTCTGATGGTGTCCAGTTCCGTTGTGCACTTCCTGGTCTCCTCCTTGACACAAGGAATTATGGGCAGACTAGGTGGGCCACATAGTTCTTATCTGCGGACACATTCTATGTTTCTATGTATTACTGGAAGGGATGGGTCACTTCCTTGAATGGACATTTCCTTGTGTCAAGATGGAGACCAGGAAAGGCTTATCAGTGGATCTGTGCACCTTTTAAAGTAAAAATACATTGCTGAACAACTCCTTTAAACAATGTGAAATATTTATACCAAAAACTTGTAATTTGGGCAATTTTCATGATTAAAGCGTACCTATCAAATCCCACAAAAAAAAAATTGTTATATGTTACTCAGTACCTAATCCTGATCAGGTACATATTATTTTTACGTCTCTTTCACCGATATTTCACAAAAAAAAAAGGAAATTACAGTTGCTTACTGTCTTTTCCATCTTACAAAAGGGAGGGGACATGTCCTTCTCTTGTCTGCACTTTGATGACTCCTCCCCCTCCCTACCTCTGCTGACTCACTGCTCTCGGAGCAAGCCTGGCAGCCCTCCGATGTAACTCTCTCCTGTCTGGTTTTATGCTGTACACGCACACAATGATTATTGGAGATTGCCACCAGAGGCAATAAGGTCCAGGCATGCTTGGAGTTGTAGTTTTGCAACAGCTGGAGGCACATGTTTGGTAAAACTCTGTGTTACAGCAGTGTTGCTGCAGGCTGTGTTAATCCTGCAGCCTTGTCAATCAGACATCTCGTGTCCATGACCCTTGGGCACCCTCATGCCGTTGTGGGAATCCTCCGTGTCCCAGGAGGTACAGGGACCCCTAGTAGTAAGAATTTTCAAAGGCAGTTTTCTTTAATAAAATGTAAATTTTTGTAAAGAAGTATATTAGAAAAACTATTGTTTTGCCAAGATGTACAACATATAAAAAGTTTTTATATCTGACAGTGCCCATTGAAAATTAATCATAAAATTTTGCACCTGGGAACTTGACCCCACATATTATTTTGTGATCACTTATCTAATATACAGTGGATACATGGAAATGAATACAGCTCCAAAATTGGGCTTTACCTATCTAACCATGAAGATGCATATATTTAAACAGGAACTGTAGACAGCAAACAATAACAAATAAAACTATGTTAAAAGTGCAGATGGAAGAAATTTTTTAAAGAAGATCTGTGGATAACCACCAAAAATGAGAATTTACTGTCTTGAAATAGCTTAGAGTACCCTGACTGCACACCGTTTTACAGTTTCTTGATACGCCCTTCTGTTCCTAGGATATGAGGGATTATAATTTGACAATTCAGGGGATTAGTCAAATGGGCGTGAACCTAATTTTAATAATGCGAGTGACTAACAGATGAGAATGAGTGGGATTATACAGTCAGGGGGTGTGAATGTTGTACATTAAGGGGTGTGTATGCTTAATACTCACCTTCTGACTAAATAATTCTGCCCTTTACCTGATAATCCCTCCCATTATTAAAATTAAGTTCACACCCATCTGACCGATTCCCTGAATTGTCAGACAAACTATAAACCCTCATATCTCAGAAACAGAAGGGCAGATCAAGAAACTATAAAATGTTGTGTGATCAACAAACCCTAAACTATTAAATAAAAATAATGTCTCTTTAATGCCTCTTTAACCCCTTCCTGAGCCAATGACATACATGGGTTGGGTACGCGTCATAACTGGGTGATGTCTGCAGACATCTGCTGGTAATGACGGACATCGCAAATCGCTCCGATGTGCGTAATTGAACTGGTTAAATACCGTGATCTTCCCCTATGGGTTGCTAGGGAAGTCCAAGGCCTTACCTTGTCCTCAGCATCCTCCCTGACTCTCTAATTGCTTAAAGGAAAACTGTCACATGTTTGCTCCTGCACTAACCACAGGTACTGATGGATAGTGTGGGAGATGCTCATTCCTATGATCCCTACCTTGGCTGGATCCGTCTAGCCATTTGCCCGCAATCTTTTATTATATCTGGAAATGTGGCTGTAACTGGCACGGGCGGGGTTTCTGTAGCTTAACTTGCACTGACGTCAGCACCGCCTGTCCGCAGCGTCGCCCGCTTATGAATATTCATCCCCCCTCCCTCCAGCTCTCCCTCTCTTTGCCACTCCTAACTGGTCTTCACTGCGCATGCTCCGCTTCCTGACATGCGCAGTGAAGTCCAGTTAGGAGCGGCGAAGAGATGGAGAGCTGGAGGGAGGGGGGATGAATATTCATCAGCGGGTGGCACTGCGGACGGGCGGCACTGACGTCAGTGCAAGTTAAGCTACAGAAACCCCATCCGTGCCAGTTACAGCCACATTTCCAGATATAATAAAACTAAGATTGCAGGCGAACGGCTGGGCGGATCCGGCCAAGGTAGGGGTCATAGGAATCAGCATCTCCTCCACTATCCATCAGTCCCTGTGGTTAGTGCGGGAGCAAACATGTGACAGTTTTCCTTTAAGGCTGCCTTCGGCAGCCCTTAGCAATCGAGCACAGATTTCAGGGATCAATGTAATGCAATAGCAGTACATTGATCTATGTAAGCCATCTTGCTTATGATAGACCCCTAGGGGGGACCAAAAAAATGTTCTTTATTTTTTTTTAAATATAAAAAAAATCCCTTCCCTAATAGAAAATTTAATTACCCCCTTTTCTCATTTAAAAAAAATACACATACGGAATTTGGTATCGCCGCATCTGCAATTGTCCGAACTATTAAATTATTATGTTTCTGATCCTGCACAGTTAACGGCAAAAACGCAAAAACATTCCAAATGCTAAAATTGCTGATTTTGTCATAAAAAGTGATTAAAAAGCCAGAACTACACAACAGGTGGAACCATTAAAAACTACAGCTCATGGCGCAAAAAACAAACTCTAACACAGCTCTATAGGTGGAAAAATAAAAAAAAGGGGTGAGAAAATGGTAATGAACAAAGTTTATTTTTATTCATTTTTTAACCATAAAACTAAACAAAAATTTTTTTTTGTATTTGGTATCATTGGCATTGTACTGACCCATGGAATAAAGATAGCATGTCAGTTTTACTGTCTTTTGAACATGAAAAAATTATTGCCCCACAAAATTGTGCAATTCCATATTTTTTTCAATTTTGCTCTACATATTTTTTATGGCTTCGTAATACAACTTTGTCAGTAGAAAAATAAAAAAGTTATTGGTCTTAGAAGGTAAGGAGTAAAAAACGTGAGACAGAAAAAATTGCTGGGTCATGGAGGGGTTAAAGTGTACATGTCAGATCCCCCCAAAAAATAAATTAATATGTTACCTAATCCTGACCATGTAAATCAAAATTTTCTGCCTCTATCATCTATATTTATTATAAAAATCCCTCTTTTCATTAGCTCACAGTGTTAGAAATCCTCTCAGTGGAGGGGGCCTGTCCCTCCCTTGTGGTGGTGGAAGGTCATTGATGTGTGGTGGGAGGGGGCCTTTCCAGGACTCAAGTCCTACGGGAAGTGAGACTTTTTCCACAGCAGGAACACCAGCAGGATCGGCCATTGAGTGATAATCTTGGGTGAGTTCCCACACTTTTTTTTCCAGGACTTGTCCCTCCCTTGTGGTGGTGGTGGTGATTGGTGATTGGTCTGTCTTTTCATGCAGCCTTGTCCACGAGACATCTCATGTCCATGACTCATGGACAAGCCTGATGCTGCAGTAGGACTGGTTAGTGTCCCAGTAGGTATGGGGACCCCTAGTGATGGGATTTTCAGAAGCCATTTTCTTTACTTAATATTCAAAAAATTTTAAATAACCATATTAAAAAAGGTCTTTAACCCGGGCGTATGCATACGCCCTGCATCCCGAGTCCTTAAGGACGTCCTGGAGGAGGTCCTTAAGGAGGTCCTGAGACCCCCCCCCCCCCCATGTCGGCGATCGCAGAAAATCGCATGTCAATTCAGACATGTGATTTTCTGCTATTCCAGGCTGATCGGGTCTCTGGTGACCCGATCACCCAGAAAATAGGGATGATCGGAGCTGTCAGTGACAGCCCTGATCATCCTGAGGGATAGGAGCGAGGTCGCAGTGCTGCAATCTCCTCCTATCCCCTGCCATTGGTCAGAACTGATTCTGACCAATGGCAGGGCAGGACAGTGGGTTGCCATGGCAGCCCCCCATTCTGCCCACCCCTGGATGTCGAGGGGAACGTGGGGAGAAGATGGAGGCCAGTACCTGTCAATTCAGACATGCGATTTTCTGCTATTCCAGGCTGATCGGGTCTCTGGTGACCCGATCACCCAGAAAATAGGGATGATCGGAGCTGGAGGAGAAGGTGCCTGGGGACCCCGGATCGTCACTGGAGACTGCTGGATCCTGGCTCAGGTAGGGAAACTACGGTGGGGGGGGAAATTAAAGTGAAAGTAAAGTGATCTTTACTGTGGCAACCACTAGGAAGGCCAAACTGCAACTCTGGGCATGCTGGGAGTTGTAGTTTTGCAACATCTGGAGGGTCACAGTTTGGAGACCACTGTTACAGTGGTGCCCAAACGGTAGCCCTCCAGATGTTGCCAAACTACAACTCTCAGCATGCCTACACTGCCCAGGCATGCTGGGAGTTGTTGTTCTGTAACATCTGTCCCTTCAGATTTAGCAATTTTCATGACATTTTTGAAAATTGCTACTCTATGTGAAGCCCTCTAATTTTTTCAAAAAGCAAAAATATGTCCATTTTATGATGCCAACATAAAGTGGACACATTGTATTTGTGAATAAAAATAAAATGTATTTGGAATATCAATTTTCCTTACAAGTAGAGAGCTTCAAAGTTAGAAAAATGCTAAATTTTCAAAATTTTCATGAAATTTGTGGATTTTTCACCAAAAAAGGATGCAAGTAATGCCGAAAATTTACCACCAAAATAAAGTAGAATATGTCACGAAAAAACAATCTCAGAATCAGAATATGCGTTAAAAGCGTTTTCAAGTTATTAATTTGTAAAATGACGGTGGTCAGAATTGCGAAAAAGGGCTCAGTCCTTAAGGTGAAAAAGGGCTGCGTCCTTAAGGGGTTAATTTTCATCAGTCACAACATATAAAAGGTCATACCCACAAAACACACCAGATCAAAGGAAATTTATTGAAGCATAATTGATACATTATTGAACATATAAAGGTAAAAGCTATTAAAATTGAGACAGCAACAAAACAGAAAAAGGAGATAAATACTGACTGCTACAAAACTAGGTGTGTGGAAATATGGGATGTGCAAAAATATGTAGGTTAAAGTGACTAGTGCAATCTATATGGCTCCAAAACAGGTGCAGCATGCGATAGATGTAAACAATGTACTCACTTTAACATAGAGGCAATAGCCAAAACGTCATACATATTGCGCATATCCCAAGAAACAAACTGGTGGTGCCAGAAGTAGGGGGGAACAAGGGAGAAAAAATATTAAGTGAGTGTTCCACCCAAGAGCCGGGCAATGGAGGAGTCCAGAGTGAGACAATAGCCAAAATCTCACTGGAATCCGGCTAGGGAAGCACAAAATAGAACTTTACCCGGATAAAATGTGGAACAGTCTCCCCGTCCCAATACACATACCCTATGCAACAAGTCAGATCCCCAATGTCGTTTCGCCGTGAAGGCTTCCTCAGGGAGTAATATGGACAGTGGTCAAGCGATCTTTTATATAGGCATTCGCCAAGCAGATCACAGAAAAAACATAAAAAGCAGATGCCCAGGTAATTACCTTAGTGCGCGCGTTTCCTAGAGTGGCGGCTGCCATCTTGGATCTAATCGCGCATGCCCGATGATGTGACGCGTCCGTTTACGTCATTCTGTCATTGACGGAGATTTGCGCATGCGCGGTGAGATCTGTGTGGAACGCATTTGGAGCCCATATTAAGTTAGTGCATAAAGGACTAGATGAAATAAGAATAGAGGAAAGGAAGGAATGAATGGGAGGGGGAAGGGAGGGGGGAGAGGGAAGGAAAGGACAATGGGAAGGAGGGAAAGAGAGAAAAGAAAAAGGGAAGAAGTGTATAAAAGTGAATAAAAGAAAAATGAAACACAGCAAACACAAATCAGTGAATGTGAGAATCAAGGTGTGAAAAGTGATGTATGAAGAGTACCCCAGTAACGCTTTATTTAATCTGAGATGGATTATCCACCCAGAGAGGATAATCCATCTCTGATGAAGGAAAGCGTTACTTTCTGAAACGCGTTAGATGCTTTTTGGCTTTGCGATCTCCCTGTAGTAGTGACGTCATTCGCAGCGCTAGGTCACGGCACTCCGTAATCCACTAACAGTACAGCAAGCCGGTGAGACGCCACCAGCCGGGGCAGATCTCCCGGCTAATAGGCTAACTGGAACCACGGACTTCTGTAAACTACTCAAAGCACAAAAAGCAAGTACAACGGGACAAGCTCCATACTATGAAGGACGCGGACTTACAGCTTTGCAGGATTTTTAAGTGGAGACAAGAACTTCCCTCTGGGCAGAGATTCTGAGTCCACTCCCCATCAGGATTTTAGTAAGTGAGCCTCTATTACAATTTATAGTTTTTATTATTAGAGCGCCGATTCACATTTATATATATTGTGTACAGCTCCATTTTTGGTGGTCTTAGCCGAGATCCACATGTTGTATCTAGGCAGCTTGTACAGGATCTTTACAGCGCTGGTGTTATCTTTCCATTTTGTTATACAACATATAAAAGGTGTTTGGATCTGACAGTGCCCCTTTAAATCAGGATGTGATTTGAAACATATTGCACAATTTTTTTTATTCTTGTGCAGATAAAAATTATTTAAATATTTTTGTTTTCGCACTGGAGCACACACAGTACGTGGACTTTTTTGGTTTCCGCAGCTCACTTGACCGTTTTTCTGTATAGACTGGGAGTAAATGAGCAGATGGCGGGGGATTTAATGACAGCTCTATTGTACTATTAGAGGCATAGGTGATACAGGATAGCAACAATGTACACACATATAGGGCTCTGTATTGTGTCCCCTGGCACTTCCTGGATCCCAGGAGAGGATCCGGATGCTGTGACATCCTAGAGACTCTAAAGAACTTTGACATTCATCAGCTGCCATAAAGCACAGACATGTAGTAATACTGTCTATACCAGTATTTTCCAAACAGTGCGCCTCCAGCTATTGCAAAACTAACACTTCCAACATGTTGGGAGTTGTAGTTTTGCAATTGCAACAGCTGGAGGCACACTGTTTGGAAAACACTGCTCTATATAGATAATACATAAAGGAAATGTGTATTGAGTTGTTAAAGTTGTACTCCGGTGGAAAACTTTTTTGTTAAAATCAACTGGTGCCAGAAAGTTAAACAAATTTGTAAATTACTTCTATTTAAATAATCTTAATCCTTCTAGTACTTATTAGTTGCTGAATACTACAGAGGAAATGCTTTTCTTTTTGGAACACAGAGCTCTCAGCAGAGAGCACTGTGGTCATGATGTCAGCAGAGAGCTCTCTGTTCCAAAAAGAAAATAATTTCCTCTGTAGTATTCAGCAGCTAATAAGTACTAGAAGGATTAAGATTTTTTAATAGAAGTAATTTACAAATCTGTTTAACTTTCTGGCACCAGTTGATTAAAAAAAAAAAAGTTTTCCACCGGAGTACCCCTTTAATGATTGATTTTCAATGTCTGTTTCATAGTGACCATTATTTCATATTAAAATTGTAAAAGGTAAATCCTTTACAAAAATCAGAAAAATGGTTTGAAATTATTTTTGAGATTATTCCAACTACATGTATGCAAATGTTACTTATCCCCAAAGCCCAGAACAAACTGTTATGCTTATTGTAGTAAACAATGCATCTGTAAGTAGGCACTGTGAATATTATGAGGAAATCTGTCAGCTCTCAGAGCATTAGTGTTAAGAAGGCATTTCTCTGCCATGCATGCCTCCTTTCTCCTCCACCCTTTTTTGCTCTTTATGATTCATGTACAGGGCTCCCAGCTCTAGCACTGATCTGCATCTGCTAATGAGTCAAGGTAATATATGAGAGCAATATATGCTCTATATCATGCTCAGAGCTCATGTCACAAAGGCATTTCTGAGCCACAGCATGCATGCCTCCTCTCTCCCCCACCCCTCCTTGTCCTATATGATTGATGTACAGGGCATGGCTTCTAGCACTGATCTCTATCTGTTAATAAGTCAAGGTAACATATGAGAGCACTATATATGCTCTATATCATGCTCAGAGCTCATGTCAGGAAGGCATTTCTGAACCACAGCATGCATGTCTCCTCCCTCCCCCACCCCTCATTGTCTTATGTAATTGCTGTACAGGGCATGGCTTCTAGTACTGAGCCTTGTATGTAAATCAGTCAAGGTATGCATGCTAGGGCATTTCAGTGCCTACTTGACACTTGAACTCTAACCATGATAGAGCTGACAGATTTCCTTTACATTAGCAATGGAGAAAACTGTGCATTTTAACAAGGTATTTGTAAGTGCATAGTTTTTGATGCAGTTTCTTTGAGCCAATTAGAGATGAGCGAACTTACAGTAAATTCGATTAGTCACGAACTTCTCGGCTCGGCAGTTGATGACTTTTCCTGCATAAATTAGTTCAGCTTTCCGGTGCTCCGGTGGGCTTGAAAAGGTGGATACAGTCCTAGGAGACTCTTTCCTAGTGTTACGCCGAGCGCTCCGGGTCCCTGCTCCTCCCCGGAGCGCTCACGGCGTCTCTCTCCCTGCAGCGCCCCGGTCAGTCCCGCTGACCGGGAGCGCTGCACTGACATGGCCGTCGGGGATGCGATTCGCACAGCGGGACGCGCCCGCTCGCGGATCGCATCCCAAGTCACTTACCCGTCCCGGTCCCCTGCTGTCATGTGCTGGCGCGCGCGGCTCCGCTCTCTAGGGCGCGCGCGCGCCAGCTCTCTGAGACTTAAAGGGCCAGTGCACCAATGATTGGTGCCTGGCCCAATTAGCTTAATTGGCTTCCATCTGCTCCCTGGCTATATCTGCTCACTGCCCCTGCCCTCCCTGGCCGGATCTTGTTGCCTTGTGCCAGTGAAAGCGTTTAGTGTTGTCCAAGCCTGTGTTACCTGATCTCCTGCTATCCATATTGACTACGAACCTTGCCGCCTGCCCCGACCTTCTGCTACGTCTGACCTTGCCTCTGCCTAGTCCTTCTGTCCCACGCCTTCTCAGCAGTCAGCGAGGTTGAGCCGTTGCTAGTGGATACGACCTGGTTGCTACCGCCGCAGCAAGACCATCCCGCTTTGCGGCGGGCTCTGGTGAACACCAGTAGCCACTTAGAACCGGTCCACCAGCACGGTCCACGCCAATCCCTCGCTGACACAGTGGATCCACAACCTGTAAGCCGAATCGTGACAGTAGATCCGGCCATGGATCCCGCTGAGGTGCCGCTGCCAAGTCTCGCTGACCTTCCCACGGTGGTCGCTCAGCAATCGCAGCAGATTGCCCAACAAGGACAGCAGCTGTCGCAGTTGACCGCCATGTTACAGCAACTTCTGCCTCTGCTACAGCAGCAACCATCTCCTCCGCCAGCTCCTGCACCTCCTCCGCAGCGAGTGGCAGCTCCTAGCCTCCGCTTGTCCCTGCCGGACAAATTTGATGGGGACTCTAGACTCTGCCGTGGATTTTTGTCTCAATGTTCCCTGCATATGGAGATGTTGTCGGACTTGTTTCCTACAGAACGGTCTAAGGTGGCGTTCGTAGTGAGCATTCTTTCAGGAAAGGCCTTGTCTTGGGCCACACAGCTCTGGGACCGCAATGATCCTGCCACAGCCACAGTCCAGTCCTTCTTCGCTGAAGTCCGGAGTGTCTTCGAGGAACCAGCCCGAGCTTCTTCTGCCGAGACTGCCCTGCTGAACCTGGTCCAGGGTAATTCTTCAGTGGGCGAGTACGCCATCCAATTTCGTACTATTGCTTCCGAATTATCATGGAATAACGAGGCTCTCTGCGCGACCTTTAAAAAAGGCCTATCAAGTAGCATCAAGGATGTGCTGGCCGCACGAGAGATTCCTGCCAACCTGCAAGAACTTATCCATTTGGCCACCCGCATTGACATGCGTTTTTCTGAGAGACATCAGGAGCTCCGCCAGGAAAAAGACTTAGATCTCTGGGCACCTCTCCCACAGCATCCTTTGCAATCTACGCCTGGGCCTCCCGCCGAGGAGGCCATGCAAGTGGATCGGTCTCGCCTGACCCAGGAAGAGAGGAATCGCCGTAGGGAAGAAAATCTTTGTCTGTACTGTGCCAGTACCGAGCATTTCTTGGTGGATTGCCCTATTCGTCCTCCACGTCTGGGAAACGCACGCACGCACCCAGCTCACGTGGGTGTGGCGTCTCTTGGTTCAAAATCTGCTTCTCCACGTCTCACGGTGCCCGTGCGGATTTCTCCTTCAGCCAACTCCTCCCTCTCAGCCGTGGCCTGCTTGGACTCTGGTGCCTCTGGGAATTTTATTTTGGAGTCTTTGGTGAATAAATTCTGCATCCCGGTGACCCGTCTCGTCAAGCCGCTCTACATTTCCACGGTCAACGGAGTCAGATTGGATTGCACCGTGCGTTACCGCACAAAACCCCTCTTAATGTGTATTGGACCCCATCACGAAATGATTGAATTCTTCGTCCTTCCCAACTGTACCTCTGAGGTCCTCCTCGGTCTGCCATGGCTCCGGCTTCATTCTCCCACCCTTGACTGGACCACCGGGGAGATCAAGAACTGGGACTCTGCTTGCCATAAGAAATGCCTCTCCCCCCCTCCCAGTCCCGTCAGGCAAGCCTCAGTGCCTCCTCATGGCCCCCGTCCTGGTGACACACTGCCCCGTGCCAAGCTTCACCCTCTGCCCTCCCTCCCCATTCCCACTCCTGCTGTACTGCCTGCCTTTGAGGAAACCCTCCATTCACTCCCGGTGTCCTCGTCCCAGGTAAAGCAGTTGTCGGACAAAAAAAGGGGGAGACCTAAGGGGGGGGGGTACTGTTACGCCGAGCGCTCCGGGTCCCTGCTCCTCCCCGGAGCGCTCACGGCGTCTCTCTCCCTGCAGCGCCCCGGTCAGTCCCGCTGACCGGGAGCGCTGCACTGACATGGCCGTCGGGGATGCGATTCGCACAGCGGGATGCGCCCGCTCGCGAATCGCATCCCAAGTCACTTACCCGTCCCGGTCCCCTGCTGTCATGTGCTGGCGCACACGGCTCCGCTCTCTAGGGCGCGCGCGCGCCAGCTCTCTGAGACTTAAAGGGCCAGTGCACCAATGATTGGTGCCTGGCCCAATTAGCTTAATTGGCTTCCACCTTCTCCCTGGCTATATCTGCTCACTGCCCCTGCACTCCCTGGCCGGATCTTGTTGCCTTGTGCCAGTGAAAGCGTTTAGTGTTGTCCAAGCCTGTGTTACCTGATCTCCTGCTATCCATATTGACTACGAACCTTGCCGCCTGCCCCGACCTTCTGCTACGTCTGACCTTGCCTCTGCCTAGTCCTTCTGTCCCACGCCTTCTCAGCAGTCAGCGAGGTTGAGCCGTTGCTAGTGGATACGACCTGGTTGCTACCGCCGCAGCAAGACCATCCCGCTTTGCAGCGGGCTCTGGTGAACACCAGTAGCCACTTAGAACCGGTCCACCAGCACGGTCCACGCCAATCCCTCGCTGACACAGTGGATCCACAACCTGTAAGCCGAATCGTGACACCTAGGAATGTATCCACCTTTTCCAGCCCACCGGAGAACCTGAAGGCTGAACTAATTTACGCAGGAAAAGTCATCAACTGCCGAGCCGAGAAGTTCGTGACGAATCCAATTTACTGTAAGTTTGCTCATCTCTAGAGCCAATGCCAGAAGTCGACACAGAATGACGAAGGAAAAGTATAAAGGTGTGGCTTAAAGGTGAGGCTGTTAGCTTAACTCTGATTTGGCCAACAGCCATTCCCTCCAACTCTCCATAAACATACATGTTCATTTAGGCAGAGTATACATTTTAATGGGCCAAGAAGAACAAGGTTTTGTCATACACTATTGGTGGTGGTTTATATTAAAAGAAAACAAAAGGATGTCATTTGACATTAAGCAAATCTTCTCTTTCTTTTTCTTGACATCTTCTATGAGGAGAGAATCAGGAGGCTCCAATACATATAGGATCGTCAGCTGGTCCTCACAAAATCAGTGGATCTTGGCCGACTTTTCTCTGATATGTATTGAGTGCTAATATCCTTCTATTCCCAATTTTGTTTTGAAACCAGTTCTGGCTTTGGCTCAAAAGCTGCATCATAAACTGCAGGGGCATCCTTCCAAAATAAACACGTGTGTGCAACCAGCCTTATAATAAGTATTTATTCAAGTCTTTTTATTCTTTATCTATTGTATACACTGCCAACATTTGGTGCAGAATTGTATATGGCATTTAATAGGTTGACAAATTGAAAGAGACTTACAGGAATTCTGTAATATATACTTCTGTATGACCCAAAGGGAAATGAGTGAAAGTACAAATTCTATGTGGCTGCTCCTTCTGATGCTGTCAGCAAGATAAATGTCACAGTAAGCGGCCAATGGATGAACAAGCTAGCCAGCATGATGTGGATGCCCCATGACAGGTCGCCAGAATTGTATCCATTGCTCGGAAAAGGGTGAATTCCAAAGCCAAATCTGTAGTAAAATCTACATGTGGAGAACTTGATGCCGTAAAAATGTGACCTTGGCCTAAAGGACTAGTGTTGAGCGGCATAGGCCATATTCGAATTCGCGAATATTCGCGAATATATGGACGAATATTCGTCATATATTCGCGAATATTCGCATATTCGTTATATTCTCGTTTTATTTTCGCATATGCGAATATTCGCGTATGCGAAAATTAACATATGTGAATATTGGCATATACAAAATTAACACGTGCGTAAATTCGCATATGCGAAAAGTAGCATATGCTAATTTTCGCATATGCGAAGTTTCCTATATGCGAATTTTCGCACGCCAGTCTTACACAGTAGTATTACAGCCTTCTTTACACCACACAAGCTGGAAGCAGAGAGGGATGATCACTGTGATGTGTACTGTGAAGAAAAAAAAAAAAAAAAAAAAAACGAATATTCGTAATTACGAATATATAGCGCTATATTCGCGAAATTCGCGAATAATATTCGAATTGCGAATATTCGCGAGCAACACTATAAAGGACTAGCTTTTGATAGCCGCAATGTAGTTGTTATATGAAGCTTCAATGTTTGCATCGACTATGACTGTTTAAAAGCAAAAAATTAAGCATTAAAGAAAAAAACAAAAGAAGTTATACTTTCCTGCCCCAATCCCCCACCACATGCATCCCACCGGTGCCCGGTCAAAGAGTTTTGAGATGTAAGTTTTGTAGATATGCATCAGACCTAACGCTAACAGACATAATACAGTGCACTACAGTATAGTAGTGCAGTGAAAGTCCCCGAGTGAGACTAGTTAAAAAGTAAAACACTAAATGCCCAATGGCTAACAACTTATCTAATATATCAAAACATTATTTGACCTAGCATGGTAAAGATACCTCTTCTCTGAGGTTTTCAGGGATAGAGAGGGTCAAACCGAACAAGTGAGGCGGTGATCACATGCCGTGAAATAAGTTGTGAAATAATGTGGATCTGCTTGGCTTAACAGTATTCAGCCAAAGGGCTTGAATAGCAGAACAGACTTGATTTTGCATCATTGATTGTCTTTTTCTATCCCCCCCCCCCCCCCCCATTGTTTTTACATACAGAACAAGACAAAGTGTTACCCATGCCATTATTAAAGATTATTAAGCTGAAATGCACCGCTTGCGGAATTCCGCCTAAAATTAAAGCCCATAGACTTCTATGGGATTCTGCACTCCCATTCACACTTCTGAATTTTCGCTTGCAGAATTCCATGTGAAGTGGAAATGGGAGTGCGAAATCCCATTAAAGTCTATAGGTTTTAATTTGAGGCGGAATTCCGCAAGGGGAAATACTGCCATGTGAATAGACCCTTAGTCTCGCGAGATATTGGCCACGGGAGGACCTCTATGGTGACCCGGAGCTGTGATACGGTGGGAGGAGGATGTGGCTTCTTTTATGGGCTATGGCAGATTTACCACAGTCAATCCTACCATGTATCACAGAAAACTATCTTCTTTAAATTCCTTCACGTAAACCATTTGGGAATTGAAGCAGTTTCCATGGCAATACCGAATTTGTATTCACATTATGAAACTACTTTGGTTGTTAAACTATCTTTAAGATATACTATACAATAACGTATGTTAATATACATTGTGTATATAATGTGTTATGTGACAAGAGTAATGAATAAAACACTTTGCACAAATTACTAAGTCAGATTTATTGTAGTTTATGGGAGACAACACCGAGAAGCAATCTATGGCTTAATAACCATTCTGCATGAGGCTGTCAGCCTTGTCCATGTAACGTTCTTTGTAGAATACAAATTTGTGTACAGTGAAGGAGTTGTCTATAATTTTTTATGTCCTTCTAGTGTATCCAGGCCATTTATACCTCCCCTTTTAGGTTTCCCTTGTCAAGATTACAAATTACTATTCTATACATGGCAAGAAGACTATAGGCTCTTGATGGTTCTTTACCTGTTTGCAGATGTATAATGAAAACTGCAGGACATTTCTTCTGCAGTTAACTCTGTAAACTGGAGATATAGGGAATATTTAAAGGAGTATTCCAGGCAAAAACTTTTTTTTATATATCAACTGGCTCCGGAAATTTAAACAGATTTGTAAATTACTTCTATTAAAAAATCTTAATCCTTACAATAGTTATTAGCTTCTGAAGTTGAGTTGCTGTTTTCTGTCTAACTGCTTTCTGATGACTCACGTCCCAGGAGCTGTCCAGCTCCTATGGGGATATTCTCCCATCATGCAAGGGATATTCTCCCATCATGCACAGCTCCCGGGACGGGACATCATCATTGAGCAGTTAGACAGAAAACTTCAGAAGCTAATAACTATTGGAAGGATTAAGATTTTTTTAATAGAAGTAATTTACAAATCTGTTTAACTTTCCGGAGCCAGTTGATATATAAAAAAAAGTTTTTGCCTGGAATACCCCTTTAAGTCAGTATAATCAACTTATTCCAAAGTTGACGTTATCGTTTTTAAAGAGTACCTGTCATGATCTTGTTAAATGTTTTAATCCTCCCAATTTACTGCCCAATCATGATAAACCACCCCCTGCCTTTATTTTGTATTATTTATAAGTTCTCTACCTTGATATTGCTGTTTAGTTTCTGCTCAGTCAGATTCATAGACTGGGAAGGGGCGTTCCCCAGCAGATGGGACATCATCTGAAGCCATACAGGGGAGAACTGCCTCCCTCACTCTCCTACACACAGACCAGAGCAGTTCAGTGTGAGATGAGCTACGATTGGATAAGGCTGCACCCCCCCACCCCACCCCCAGCACTCCAGACTGCATTTCCTTATTTATTTTGGACTTATGCCAGGCCAGCAGGAGTCCAAAGTCTGTGCAAGAGATGGGAGGAAATGTGCTCTGGACAAGTAGGGAGACACCTAGTGGAAGCTTTTCTAAACCCAAATAAAACAGAAAACGTCATTTTTTTTTTAAACAAAGTACATTAGAAAGTTTTATTATTTACCATAAGTGTGCAAGATTTATTATTTACCATAAGAGTGCAATAGCAAAAAAGATAATTTTAATGAGAGTGCCCAATTAAGTAAAGCGAGAATTGGAGTGGAGTGCATTGGAAAGTTGCCCAGGGCCTACATTCTACACCACTATCAGTAAAAATCAGGTAGAGGTATAGTATGTCTGATATACATACAATTCTCCCTTTTGCCCTGCTCCACAAGCCAAGAAGCTGAGTGCAGTCAAGCTGATTTTTCAGCTTCCTTTTCCAGCAGGACATCACTGGAGCCTTCACAATTCCTAAACCACTTAAAGGGATACTCCATTGCTAGATATCTTATCCCCATCCATAGGATAGGAGATAAGATATCTGATCGTGGTGGTCCCGCCGCTGGGTCCCCCCGCAATCTCCATGCAGACACCCAGTGTTCTGAACATCATGTGTTTGGGAGGCTGTGGTCATGACGTCACACCACGCTCCCTTGTGACATCAAGCCACGTCCCCTCCATTCATGTCTATGGGAGGGGGTGTGACAGCCAAGGGAAGGGGGCATGACAGCAACGAAGTACCCCTTTAAAGTTGATTTCCTTGGTGGTCTAGGGATGTAAATTGTTAACCCCCTAACTACCTACTCCTTATATATATGGCACGGCCATGTGGCAGGTCTATTAAGCGAACACAGCAGCTGAGCTTGCTTCATATCCTATTGATCCCGGCTGCTTAGCGGAGCTGATCGGGATCATCGCTAGGGGTATGCTGTACTACACATCAAAATACTTTTTTTTATGGCGGTGACATAGCCTGGAAATATGGTGGGAATGGACCATTCCATCTTAGATCACCAGGGATTTTAATTTAACACTCTTCGCTACCCTAGATCACCATTACCCATTTTATTACATCACAAAAATTTTTCGCCAATAGCCTCTTTTCTACTCTGAATCATCAGATATTCAACTTTTAAAGGGGTTATCTAGCATAAGTTTATTTCAGTAGTATGTACCTGCCAGAACTGGGTATTTCCTGTTGAATTTCGTTCTCTAAACTACACATCCCATAGTTCCATAGTTTGTAAGTGTGAGGTAATTTTCCTCCCTCCCACACATCAGCCACCACACCCATTGAAACACACCTGTGATCCTTTCAATGCAATACACCAATGTTTCCTAATCAGGGTGCCTACAGCTGTTGCAAAATGATCTCTCTCCCACCAAGCGGTTGCTCCATCCATTGAAGCAGGACAGACACCCTTTGCACACCTGACTAGTGATGCCAAGTCTCAAAATCCTGGAAATCCTGAGACCTGAGTAATTTTGTATGCTGTTAAAAATAAATATTGGGGTGAAAATTACATAAGAATTGCGAGAAAACCGTCACACACAGGCACAGACACTGTATTATAAACTACACTGACTTTACAGCCCCTGTAGCAAAGCCAAATAAAAAAAATTCCTGGAATACCCCTTTAACCCCTTAATTTTCCTAGATAAACCAGAATAGGACTATCAAACCCTTGCCTATTATAATTAACCATAGACCACAGGGGTTAAATTAATAAACTTCCATTGAAAACCAGAGATATGACCAAATAACCCTTTTACCACAAAGGATAAACATTAGTCCTGAAAACCACCCAAAAGTATCTAGCAGAACATGATGGTTTTATTTAAGCATTAAATGGAACTATTATATAGACATGTTATTGGAGAAATAAAAGCATATATTTTTGGGCACTTCATATGGCATTATTATGGGGGCACTTTATTCAAGAATTAGTATGTGGATGCAGTATGGTAGCATTACATAGACTGAATATGGAAATAATGGCCCTTATTTACTAAGAGTGTTGTGTAGGTTTCTTTGTGGGTTTTAATTCCCTTCAATTTATTTTCCACGGTATTTACTAAGGTTTCCCTACATTTTCCACTTTCCCTACATTTTGCTTTTTTTTACACATGTTCTGATCTGTCGGTTTTTCCTCAGCTCAAATCCACCACATTTTATGTGTAAATATGTTGTTTTTTTTGTGAAAATGTCAGAGACACGCCCCTTTTTGCAGACCACGCCCCCTATCCCTGGCGGTCACGCGCCTTTTTCAGGTTTTCTTAGCAAAATGGAGAGTTAGTTTGGGTTTTTACAATTCTGGTGCAAATTCTGGCGCAAAATTTGGCGCAGACAGAATTTCTGGCGCAATGCAACAGAATCTGGCTCACAACCCTATAAAACATGTCAGGTTTGCAATAGTAAATTAGGGCCATTATGTAGACATTTGATTTAAAGAGGTTTTTCCATATCAAAAAAATTAAGGAAGATACGTCATCACTTTCTGATCATTGGGGTTTCCTGTGCCTGGTCCACCACCGATCCTGTTTCATTACTGTTAATTGGTCATGTGACCACCAGTCTGACTCAAAAAAAAGTTATTAGGGGAGATTTTTCAAAACTTGTGCAGAGGAAAAGTTGAACAAATCAGATTGCTTCTTTAATTTTGCAGAGACCTTGTTAAAAATAAAAGAGGCAATCTGATTGGTTGCTATGGGCAACCTGGCAACTTTTACTCTGCACAGGTTTTAATACATCTCCTACATCTAATAAAACACCTACATTGTGATTATAGGTCAAATCACTTTCTCCTCATGGCAATTTTTCTCAAAAGACACTTTGAGTAAGAAAAGGCATAAGAACTGCACAGTGTGAACGGCACCAACCCATGAGGGAGTTCCCCGGGGGTACTTCCAGCACTGGCAGCCTGAAGAGATGACCAGGTGAAGTTATCAAACACCCCAGCCAAAAACAAAGGATTCATGGGAAATGTTGCCTGCATTACAGAACCCACATGAGTGTGCATTTGTAAATAAAAATGGAGCCTATCCCATGCCTATCACATCAGAAAAAAGAGGTAAGCACAAAGAGGGGACATTTAATTTTTGAAAAGGCCTCTGAGAAATGAAAGAAGCGATCTGATTGGTTGCTATGGGCAACTCAGCAACTCTTCCTCTGGACAGGTTTTGATAAATCTCCCCCAAGGTGTACACAAGAAGCTCTACATTGTTCTCTAATGATAGTCTATGCTGAACGTCACTGAATGCTTCTTCAAATGGGCACTGTCAGATTTAAAGACTTTTTATGTGTCGTACATCTTGGCAAACTATTAACCTTTCTAATATACTTCATAAAATGTCATCTCCTTTTTATAAAAATCATGGCTTATAAAAAAAAAAGACCTCTAGGGGACCCCATACCATCCAGAAACAAAATCTTGACCGGCTATAGCAACAACTTTATCCCAGCTGAAGCAAAGGCAGGGACAAAATCCAGTAAATGAGGGTGTCCCTAGCACTCCTCTGTGCTCACCCCTGTCCTATCATACTTCAGCATGAAAACAACAGAGAGGAGGGGGTTACAGAGCAGCCTGCAGTGATTGGATGAAGAGACCCAGCACAGCAGATTTAGGGAGGAAGTGAATGCATGGTGAGTGAGGGCGGGATCAGTCAGCTTGCCTCGGACACGCCCCCTCCTGAGCAGTGGATGTCAGAATAAATGAGCAGCAGAACTGAGGGATTTGTGAGCCAAATACAGAAGCTAGACACATTAAAAAAGACATATAAAACATCTGCATGACCTAATGAGTAACATATATACCGTAAGCATTATAGGGGAGATTTATCAAAACCTGTGTAGCGGAAAAGTTGACCAATCCAATACGAAAAGACAGGAGTTCCAGCTCCACCAAAAAATTGTTAAAAATAGGTAACTTTAATTCACAACATATTAAAAAAATATGATGAAAGGAAAACGCACATAACAAAAAAGTGCTCTTGTGAGTTAAAGACCCATGTCCACTGACGCGTTTCGAACAAATATGTTCGCAATCATGGAAAAGTTGACCAGTTGCCCATAGCAACTAATCAGATTGCTCCTTTCATTTTTCCAAGGCCCTTTTCAAAATTAAAAAAGCAACCTGATTGGTTACTATGGGCAACTGGTCGGCTTTTCCTTTACACAGGTTTTGATAAATCTCCCCCCTATTTGTTTTCTGTGATATGACAGGTACACTTTAACCTTGGGTTTATGTAAAAATCGATAAGAATTAGGAATAATATTATAAGGCTGTTGCGCGTTCTTGGTGAGGGATGACTGACATCTGAATACTCCAGAGTGTTGGGTATGGAACGAAGGTCAAGCGTCTCATGTAAATTAGGAAATGACTGAAGTGTCGTTTGTGATATGAATAGGAAGGACAATACGCAATTTTGGAACCGTCGAGAAATAGTCATATCACTTTGTACTTTATTTCTTTTTTATCCTTAACACCGGGGAAGGTCATAGAAAAAAACCATTTGTAATGTGCACAGATTGCCTGTATTTACTCCTGTTCTCCTCCAGTAGTTTTGGAGAAAAACTTACCCAGCATATTCTAGGATTGCATTATTTTTCCTATGGGATCTGCAGGAGAAATTCTGATGATGTAATGAGAAGCCTACGGGGTTGTCGTAGCCTTTGTCAGTGGTCCTGTCACGAAATGCAGTCTGCCGTAAATGGCATGTTCTGCCTACAGAGCTCGCAGGTCAGTGGAGGCGAACGTGACGCACCAGCTCTACCATTTTAATATTATACAGTCAAACCCTCTTTAAAGGGGTACTCCGGTGGAAAATATATATTTTTTTAAAATGAACTGGTGCCAGAAAGTTAAACAGATTTGTAAATTACTTCTATTTAAAAAAAAAATCTTTATCCTTCCAGTACTTTTTAGCAGCTGTATTCTACAGAGGAAATTCTTTTCTTTTTGAATTTCTTTTTCGATGCCCGTATCAGGAACTGTCCAGAGGGGGAGAAAATCCTCATAGCAAACCTATGCTACTCTGGACAGTTCCTGACACGGACAGTGGTGTCAGCAGAGAGCACTGTGGACAAGACAAAAAAAGAAATTCAAAAAGAAAAGAATTTCCTCTGTAGCATACAGCTGCTAAGAAGTACTGGAAGGATAAAGATTTTTTTTTTTTTATAGAAGTAATTTATAAATCTGTTTAACTTTCTGGCACCAGTTCATTTAAAAAAAAAAAGTTTTCCACTGGAGTACCCAGACCACCTACCTCGCCCAGACCACATTTACTGTGACAGATTTTTAATTCTCCATTTATTCGGCATTCTTTGAGAAAGAACAACCCTCTAGAAACTAGTCTCCAATCGGCGAGCCTCCAGCTGTTGCTAAACTACAACTCCCAGCATGCCCGGACAGCCGACGGCTGTCCGGGCATGCTGGGAGTTGTAGTTTTGCAACACCTGAAGGTTCATAGTTTGGACTGCTCTAGAAGACCCAGTTTTTTTGTTGTTTTGCAACATCTGGAGGTCCATCATTTGGAGACCACTGCTCTAGAAGACCAATTTTTTGGTGCAATGTTGGGTCGTCGTCTGAAAGGGGTTTCACTGCAGTTGGATGTTTGTACTTCTGGTGATAAGATTATATTAGGAAATGGTTTAGAAGACAATTCTCTAACTAATAATAATGAGGCAGTGCATAATGCTTAAATAGGAATTACTTGTTTGGCAAGCACCGTTGATCCAGAAGAAGGCAAAACAACCCCTCCCAGGAGGAAGAAGACAATGTCAACCATCTTATCAACTCCGGAGATTGAAATCAGAATAAATCCTGGACCCAGAAGTGCTATCCCTCAGCCCTGCAAGTTCATCATGAGACTTGCTTAAAGGGGATATCCATGGAGTGGGGGTCAGCGCTCACCCTCCATTCCTCTCTATGGGAGAGCCGAAGTGCTGAACTCATGTATCTCAGGCTCTCCCATAGAGGTACATAGAGGGGGTGGGTCAGCCACCACTTCGTGAGGTGGTCCACACAGCTCGGTGCATGGGAAGAGCCGGGGCACCGGGTAGGAGATCACTGGGACCCCCCGCGATCTGACACTTCCCCTTTCACCCCTCATCCTTATTAGCATCACTTGGAAATGTATTATTCAGCTGCTTTGCCCACAGGAATACCAAAACTGGAATGACGGTAAAAATGTCCTACTCACTTTAAAGCTTACTTTCTTATGACCTTATGCCATAGGTCAGGTGCACAATTTGGCATATTTGCTCTTCAGTGTTGTTGCTCTGGATGTAAAAATGTTGCATATGGCATATTTCGATCTGTGCAAGCATACCAGAGGGCAACCATGCCAGAGTATGTAAAAATCCAACACCGAGCCCCATATGAGCCAATCGGCCACTGGATGGGACACTGGCACAATAAATCCAGCTTGGTGCATCAGGTGTTCCCATCCAGGAAATCTCAGGCCTCACAGTAAATGCATTCAGGTATGACATTACAAATCATTGGAAGATATTATATGTTCACGTAAAAATGCATTACCCAAATATGTTCTTATTCATGTAAAAATGCAAAGTAACAGTTGTTTGGCACAGTCACCTCTTTACCTTTCTCTGGCTCACCTGTGAAGTAAATATCACTCTCTACGACCCACTTAAGGAAGTCTTTCATTGGACAGTAGCAATCCCAGGGGTTGGAGCTGAGGCCTAGCGTTCGTAGACTCGGTAGTTCACTAACTGTGGTGACATCTAAGTAAGTCAGTGCCGTTCGACTGAGATCCAGTTGACGGAGGCCCGTGTTGTTGGCAAAGGCATCCTTCTCGATCTCCTCCAAGTTGGGGTTATCCGAAAGTTTAAGGACAACCAGACTCGACAAAAGATAGAAAGTGCCCGTTGTAATCTTGGAAATGTTGTTGTGACTCAGGTCCAGATACACCAATGGCACGGCAATGAAAGTGGCCTCCAAAGAGTCTCCTAAAATATTGTGGCTGCAATCCAGGTACACCAAGTCAATAAGGAGGTTGAGATCCATGGACGGGAGGAAGGTGAGATTGTTACTGGTTAAGATCAGCTGCCGGGTGTCCATCGGGATACCCATGGGAAATTCTTCCAGGTGTCTATCAGTGCAGTTCACTAAGAGATGTTCACAAGTGCATTCCTTGGGGCAGCAGAGGCCTCTCTCGAAGAAAGCGAGCACTGTCATTATAAAAAGAAAGTTCTGGCTGGCCCAATGTAACATCCGAGTGTGAAGTCTTCTTTCATCCATGAACATGTATCCGGCAGGTCTTCTCCACCCAGATGAGTAGGGGAAGCGAAGAATGGCTAAGTGAGCAGGGGCCAGCCCTGTTAGCAGAGTCCCCTATCACAGCAGTTGATAGTAAGGCTGCAGTCATGTCAAGCAGCATGCACGTCTCCCTTTACCATGTGTATTGAGGTCTATTGTAACTATTCTCTGTCCTCTAATTCAGAGTGTCACGTTGCTCTCATTCTTGAGGTCTCATTGACAGCCTATTTTCACTGCCTGGCTGTGAAAGTGCTGCTGCCACCACAAAGCCTCTTTGAACTTGAAAGTGAAGCGGACGGTTAAATAGCTGGCTCGGACACAGAAGAGGACACATCTCCCTCAGCCTCGGCGGTTGCCAGTCGACACCTTTGTGACGTCAGCGACGTTCCGAGGCAGCTCTGCCTCTGCTCAAGTAGAACAGTTCAGACATTGCTGATGACTCGGACGTGTGCATCGACAGAGAGCGGCCGTGTGGACGTTGCCGTTCGAGATCTAAGAAAAGTCACTGACACTATTATAAGCCGTGATAGTACAGACCGAGCCGACGGGTAGACAGCACAGCAGTGTCCTCTGTTGGCCATGTCTCTTTGTGTAACCTTGTAGAGCTTTTTTTTTTTTTTGTGATCGGTATGAAAAGGAAACGTCATTTAGATTCCGTTACAGAAGAAGCCATGGCTGTCTAGAATGTGTTAACCCAATATAGCAATGTGTTGTGCTGGGCTATCTGAATGCACTAGAGATTATTATTGTTTTCTAATAATTATTATTTATTTATTTATTATTATTATTATGTATTGTTATTATTATATTGTTTTTTTAATAATAATAAAAATATTAATAATTATTATAATTTTTACCATTATTATTATATTAATATGATGATCATTTTATTTTTATAGCACCTTTGGTTCTAGTCATTGAGGAGCGATATTAATTAATTCTATGAGAAGACCAATCCTCTAGAGCAGGCATAGGCAACCTTCGGCATTGCAGATGTTTTGGACTGCATCTTCCATGATGCTCTTACAGCCAAAAGGCTGACAAAGCATCATGGGAGATGTAGTCCAAAACATCTGCAGTGCCGAAGGTTGCCTATGCTTGCTCTAGAGCATAGGTCTCCAATCTGTGGACCGTCAACTGCTGCAAAACTACAACTCCTAGCATGCCCGGACAGCCAACGGCTGTCCGGGCATGCTGGGAGTTGTAGTTTTGCAACACCTGAAGGTCCACAGTTTGGAGACCACTGCTCTAAAGGGGAAAACAGGTGCCAAACTATTGTTTTTAAATCAACTGGTGCCAGAATGTTATATAGATTTATAAATCACTTTCATATAAAAATCTCAATCCTTCCAATACTTAATCAGCTGCTGTATGCTCTAGTGGAAGTCGTATAGTCCTTTCCAGTCTAACCACAGTGCTCTCTGCTGTCACCTCTCTCCATGTCAGGAACTGTCCAGAGCAAGAAAAATCCCCATAGCAAACCTCTCCTGCATTGGACAGTTCCTGACACAGACAGAGAGCACTGTGGTCAGAATGGAAATAACTACACAACTTCATGTGGAGCACAAAGCAGCTGATAAGTACTGGAAGAATTAAGATTTTTACATAGAAGTAATTTACAAATCTGTATAACTTTCTGGCATCAGCGGATTTAGAAACATTTGTTTTCCATCAGAGTACCCCTTAGGGTAACAACATGTGCCCTCATCACACCCCACCACAACACATGTTAAGATCCTTCAACCTTTCCCGGTAAGTTTTATCCTACAATCCATGGTCTAGTTTAGTAGCTCTTCTCTAAACTCTCTCCAAGCTATCTCAAGATAGATAAAACTTATCTGATTGCTGCTCCCACCTGTGAATGGGGGTCCTGTGTCCCCGATCAAGCAGACTCATTCTATTCAAACTTTAGGGGGGTGAGGGAGATCGCCGAGTGTTGTATGTGGCTATTTCCATCAGTCCTATAGAGACTAAATAGAGTGACAGCCAACATGCTTGGCTCCAGTGCTGGGACCTTAACTCCCCTGAAGATCAACCACACACATATCACCATTCCCATGGATAGGAGGTAAGTGTCTATCTAGAGGTAATTTCGTTTCGGTAATCAAATAACTGAACCCCCTAACTAAATCCCCTAAATCCAGTGGAACAGCGCATGTCAGTCTAAGGACTCAAAATTGCTTAAGGTCCCAACCTTTGTCAATTCCTAAGAGACTTTGCATGTATAGCGACTGTTCCGGTTATGAAGCTTGCATAAAATCTTCAGTAAAGTTCTGACTGTTTTTAGCAAACTCTCCGGTTGTGGACAATGGACATTCAATTATTCTACACCTCCCTATCGCTCTTGGGAAGGGTGGCGGTAGGACAAGCATTACAGAGGAACCCTCACCCTGGCGTCACAAATAGAAAGGGTTAACCAGACACTCTTTAGTCACCGCACAGCTACACCCCAAATACCCTACTCCCCCAGGCTATCAGATATATCTTCAATTTGACCTAAAGGGTTATCTGCTTTGGACAATCCCTACTTATTAGAAGCTTCCCTTGGCAATAAGCAGATTTACAAAGTGTCTCTCTGCTAAAACCGCTGTGATCAACTGTGGAGAAACATGTTGTAATTTTTTGGGTTCTTTGCAACGCCACCGCAGGGGAAATTGGGTATTAAATAGTGGGCATTGAAATCAATGGCTTGTCTGCATAATGCAGGATGGTCCTCCAGAGCAAGACATTTGTAAGAACTCACTCCAAGTAATGATGATCCTGAACAGGGGGCTTTTCCTCCCTATAAACTCAGAATTCCTTAATAGGGTATATGACAATGGGTTTCCTTATAGGACAAGCCCTATCATGGACAGCCCGAATGTCAAAGAAGAAAAGGATTAACACCACTTGCCTTCCCCCTCTCCCCTCGTGTGTTTTGTCTTTCAATAAAGCTTCAGGCCTGTGATCTCCCCTCCCTACCCCTTTTTTCCTGACCCTCATCTCTATCACTGTCTGCAATGCTTTATTGTTTGACTTTGTTACATAATGGGGGAGATTCATCAAGACATGTGCAGAGGAAAAGTTGCTGAGTTGCCCATAGCAACCAATCAGATCTCTTCTTTAATTTTTCAGAGGCCTTTTCAAAAAATGAAAGAAGCGATCTGATTGGTTGCTATGGGCAACTGGTCAACTTTTCCTCTGTTCAAGTTTTGATGAATCTCCCCCAATGTGTTCAGGAATGTTAGTGTAGTCTGTGGGATGAAGTATAGAATAGGGAGACTTTTTTTTTAAACTCAAATAACAAATAAAAAAACAAAACAAAACCCTATATGTTAAGGTGCCTCCAGCTGTTGCAAAACTACAACTCCCAGCATGGCCGGACAGCCAAAGGCATTTCTTAAATATTTAGATGTCACTAGAAAGCAGTGAGCAGTGGGGACCTGGAATCCATTGGACCGACAGCAGGCAATCGGACAAATAAGTAATCCTTATTTACTGTTTTTTTTTATACCCCTTTTTAAAATTGCCCCCCCGCCCAGCAACCAATTTAAATACTTTTACATTGCCACAGATTGCTGTACCATAATAAAGAAGGGGCAATTATTTGTTGCACTCTAATAGAGATAACCCCTTTTTGTTGTATTGTAATAAAGGGGACCCTTATTTGCTGTACCATGATAAAGGGGCCCTTATTTGATGTAATGTAAAAACGGGAACCCCCATTTGTTATAAACAGTAGTAGTAAAGGGAACACTTATTTGCTGTACCATAATAAAGGACACCCCTATTTGTTGTATTGTAATAAAGGGGCCCCCTATTTGTTATATCTATATTTATATATATATATATATATATATATATATATATATATATATACAGTGACCCCCCGACTTATGATGGCCCCGACATATGATCATTTCAACATATGATGGCCTCTCAGAGCCCATCGTATGTTGAAGGCAGCCTCGACATATGATGCTGCTGTGTGTCGGGGCCATCGTACAAACAGCTATCTGACAGCGCTGACAACTTCAGCAACTGACAGATAGTTGTTTAATGTCCCCGTGTGCCCCGTTCTGCCTCCTGTTCCTCACATGCTGTCCTGCTAACTCACGCAGGCTTCAACTGTGAGCTCCGTGTAAGCCCCGCCCCCCCAGTGCAGCTATAGCCAATAGCCTGCAGCATCTTGCTGCAGGCATCCAATGAGCTGCTGGCTGCCCTCCCCTTCCTTTCCTATAGAGTTGTAGTCGGCAGGATCGTAATGGAGGACATTCTGTCCCCCCTGAAGGTATTTAAAGAACTGTACAGTACTGTATGCGATGTCACACATCACATACAATACATAGACACACTATACACCCCATACATCAATGTTTCCCTATCAGTGTGCCTCCAGCTGTTGCAAAACTATAACTCCCAGCATGCCCAGACAGTCAATGGCTGTACATGCATGCTGGGAGTTGTAGTTGTGCAACAGCTGGAGGCACCCTGGTTTGTTAAACACTCCCCATACACTCCACATACAATGGTCATCCCAGAACCAATTAGCAGTTTCCCATAGAGATATGTATTCAACATACAATGGTTCCAAGGCCCCAGAACCAATTACCATTTTTACATAGACATATGCACTCGACAAATGATGGTTTCAACATATGATGGTTCTCCTGGAACCAATTAATATCATATGTTAAGGGACCACTGTATTATATATAGTAGGAAAGGGAACACTTATTTGCTGTACCATAATAAGGGGGGCTCTTATTTGTTGCATTGTAATAAAGGGGCCCCCTATTTGTTATATATATATATATATATATATATATATATATATATATGTGTATATATATATATATATATATATATATATATATATATATAGTAGTAAAGGGAACACTTATTTGCTGTACCATAATAAAGGGGGCTCTTATTTGTTGTATTGTAATAAAGGGGCCCCCTATTTGCTATACCATAATATGTGTCATGTATGTCAGTAATGTTACCATAACCGTTCTTTATTGTATAAAATGGGTCTTTAGAATAATTTGATTCTCTATGTTCTACCAGTCCCTCAATGCTTCAAGGACTATAGAGGTAAAACAATGCTGTAAAAATGAAATGACACTTATAAATTGACAGGCAATGTCATTGTGGAAATAACACTGCGTGTACTGGAAGGTTACAGAGTCAATTGCTATGTGTAAACTCACAGGCTGAGTGTAATATGGAGCATGGGAAGTCCAGGGCTAAAATAGAACAGCAAACCTATTCCTTTCTTCACTGTAACATGCATCTTGCATTACAGCCTTTGATACTTAACCCTTTGTGATACCCTCTATGCTTTTTAATAGACGTGAACTGCATGCGTCTAAGTAAGCTTATAGAGACAATGCGATGAATGTTTCACATGTCATATATAGGAGCATTGTTGATAAACTCCTATGTACATATTGTTTTTCCTTCTTTTCTCTTGGGGATTTTTATTTGGCAATAAAATGATACAGAATTCAGAATCTGCTGGTATGATTTATATTTTTCATTACTTCCTTTACTTGAGTTATCATACGTCCTAGGATCGTTCAGTTGTGCATTACCTAGACTGCATGGAACATTTGTAGGTGCCGAAACATATACTAGTGTCTTAGTTAAGTGTTCATCTAAGTAGCAATTAAAATATTAATATTAACTGGATCTGGGTTGTTAGACTTCCATTGGTTAATAATGGATTTGTCAGGTGTAATGTCCCAGTACAGGACATGGTCCTGTAGTACCTTAGGACCTGTCAGGTTGAGTCCCTCAGTGGCCTGGGGGCTCCCCTGCATGGTCTCCCCCTGTTGTTCCATAATGTTGTGTATATCACTTTAATGCCTAGACAGTCTTCTAATGTATAGCTAGAACAAATGACCTGCGGGAGGTCTCAAGGACTTCTGTAAGTCTGTCACATGTTATGTTATGCAGTCAAATGATTTGTTGTCACGTGTTCTCCCAGAGAGCACCAACTTAACCTTTGACCCGCAGCTAGACCAATGGGCTTTAGTCCAGCCCCCCACTATACAAAGGGTTGGCCATTACAATCTCTTCTTCTCTTACCATCTGCTACTGGGCACAGCAACCACCAGGAATCTCAGTGCAAGTGATCAGCATCTGGAAGACTCCAAAAGCTACAGTCATTCCAGTAAGTCTCAAGTCTATGTCTGCTTTCACTGAAACTAGTCAAGTTCTGCATATAGTCAAGTCAAGTCCAATCCAAGTCAAGTAAATTTGAAGTATATTGGTCTAGCAAGCTGCGAGGTTCTAAGATGCTACTGGTGTTCACCAGAGCCCGCCGCAAAGCGGGATGGTCTTGCTGCGGCGGTAGCAACCAGGTCGTATCCACTAGCAACGGCTCAACCTCGCTGACTGCTGAGAAGGCGTGGGACAGAAGGACTAGGCAGAGGCAAGGTCAGACGTAGCAGAAGGTCGGGGCAGGCGGCAAGGTTCGTAGTCAATATGGATAGCAGGAGATCTGGAAACACAGGCTTTGGACAACACTAAAGCTTTCACTGGCACAAGGCAACAAGATCCGGCAAGGGAGTGCAGGGGAAGTGAGGTATTATAGCCAGGGAGCAGGTGGAAGCTAATTAGGCTAATTGGACCAGGCACCAATCATTGGTGCACTGGCCCTTTAAGTCTCAGAGAGCTGGCGTGCGCGCGCCCTAGAGAGCGGAGCCGCGCGCGCCCTAGAGAGCGGAGCCGCGCGCGCCAGCACATGACAGCCGGGGACCGGGACGGGTAAGTGACTTGGGATGCGATTCGCGAGCGGGCGCGTCCCGCTATGCGAATCGCATCCCCGCCGGCAATGTCAGTGCAGCGCTCCCGGTCAGCGGGTCTGACCGGGGCGCTGCAGAGAGAGAGACGCTGTGAGCGCTCCGGGGAGGAGCAGGGACCCGGAGCGCTCAGCGTAACAGTACCCCCCCCCCCCCCCTTAGGTCTCCCCCTTTTTTTGTCCGGCAACTGCTTCACATGGGAAGAGGACACCGGGAGTGATTGTAGGGTTTCCTCAATGGCAGGCAGTACAGCAGAAGTGGGAATGGGGAGGGAGGGCAGAGGGTGAAGCTTGGCACGGGGCAGAGTGTCACCAGGACGGGGGCCATGAGGTGGCACGGCACAGTCCTGATAGGCCTTGGGGAGACCAGGTGTAGGAGGAGGCACTGAGGCTTGCCTGATGGGACTGGGAGGAGAGGACTGGGAGGAGAGGCATTTCTTGTGGCAAGCAGAGCCCCAATTCTTGATCTCCCCGGTGGTCCAGTCAAGGGTGGGAGAATGATGCTGGAGCCATGGCAGACCGAGGAGGACTTCAGAGGTGCAGTTGGGAAGGACGAAAAATTCAATCTTTTCGTGATGGGGTCCAATGCACATAAAGAGGGGTTTTGTGCGGTAACGCACGGTGCAATCCAATTTAACTCCGTTGACCGCGGAAATGTAGAGCGGCTTGACGAGACGGGTCACCGGGATGCAGAACTTATTCACCAAAGAATCCAGAATAAAATTTCCAGAGGCACCAGAGTCCAAGCAGGCCACGGCTGAGAAGGAGGAGTTGGCAGAAGGAGAAATCCGCACGGGCACAGTGAGACGTGGAGAAGCAGATTTCGTACCAAGAGACGCCACACCCACGTGAGCTGGGTGCGTGCGTGCGTTTCCCAGACGTGGAGGGCGAATAGGGCAATCCACCAAGAAGTGTTCGGTACTGGCACAGTACAGACAAAGATTTTCTTCCCTACGGCGAGTCCTCTCTTCCTGGGTCAGGCGAGACTGATCCACTTGCATAGCCTCCTCGGCGGGAGGCACAGGCATAGATTGCAAAGGATACTGTGGGAGAGGTGCCCAGAGATCTAAGTCTTTTTCCTGGCAGAGCTCCTGGTGTCTCTCAGAAAAACGCATGTCAATGCGGGTGGCCAAATGGATAAGTTCTTGCAGGTTGGCAGGAATCTCTCGTGCGGCCAGGACATCCTTGATGTTATTGGATAGGCTTTTTTAAAGGTCGCGCAGAGAGCCTCGTTATTCCAAGATAATTCGGAAGCGAGAGTACGAAATCGGATGGCGTACTCGCCTACTGAAGAATTACCCTGGACCAGGTTCAGCAGGGCAGTCTCGGCAGAAGAAGCTCGGGCTGGTTCCCCGAAGACACTACGGACTTCAGCGAAGAAGGACTGGACTGTGGCTGTGGCAGGATCATTGCGGTCCCAGAGCGGTGTGGCCCAAGACAAGGCCTTTCCAGAAAGAAGGCTCACTACGAACGCCACCTTAGACCGTTCTGTAGGAAATAGGTCCGACAACATCTCCATATGCAGGGAACATTGAGACAAAAATCCACGGCAGAGTCTAGAGTCCCCATCAAATTTGTCCGGCAGGGACAAGCGGAGGCTGGGAGCGGCCAGTCAATGCGGAGGAGGTGCAGGAGCTGGCGGAGGAGATGGTTGCTGCTGTAGCAGTGGCAGAAGTTGCTGTAACGTGGCGGTCAACTGCGACAGCTGCTGTCCTTGTTGGGCAATTTGCTTCGATTGCTGAGCGACCACCGTGGTAAGGTCAGCGAGACTTGGCAGCGGCACCTCAGCGGGATCCATGGCCGGATCTACTGTCACGATTCGGCTAGCTGGTTGTGGATCCTCTGTGTCAGTGAGGGATTGGCGTGGACCGTGCCGGTGGACCAGTTCTAAGATGCTACTGGTGTTCACCAGAGCCCGCCGCAAAGCGGGATGGTCTTGCTGCGGCGGTAGCAACCAGGTCGTATCCACTAGCAACGGCTCAACCTCGCTGACTGCTGAGAAGGCGTGGGACAGAAGGACTAGGCAGAGGCAAGGTCAGACGTAGCAGAAGGTCGGGGCAGACGGCAAGGTTCGTAGTCAATATGGATAGCAGGAGATCTGGAAACACAGGCTTTGGACAACACTAACGCTTTCACTGGCACAAGGCAATAAGATTCGGCAAGGGAGTGCAGGGGAAGTGAGGTATTATAGCCAGGGAGCAGGTGGAAGCTAATTAGGCTAATTGGGCCAGGCACCAATCATTGGTGCACTGGCCCTTTAAGTCTCAGAGAGCTGGCGCGCGCGCGCCCTAGAGAGCGGAGCCACGCGCGCCAGCACATGAAAGCCGGGGACCGGGACGGGTAAGTGACTTGGGATGCGATTCGCGAGCGGGCGCGTCCCGCTATGCGAATCGCATCCCCGCCGGCAATGTCAGTGCAGCGCTCCCGGTCAGCGGGTCTGACCGGGGCGCTGCAGAGAGAGAGACGCCGTGAGCGCTCCGGGGAGGAGCAGGGACCCGGAGCGCTCGGCGTAACAGAGGTCCTTCTGGGTCCTGGCCACCTCTCTGGGAAATCTGGCCTTAGCTGTGAAGATAATGCCATCTGTCTTATACTCAGTAATGCCTCTGTTTGACCATAACTGGTTGTGGACTCTCATTTCACTACTAGCAACTGGGATAGCGGAGAAGCCGGGCGTGTGATATTCCGGAACCCTAAAACCACCCTGACGTCACGAACACTAGGGGTTAATACCATCTTGCCCCCGGGGTTAATACCATCTGATCCCACCACTCACACTGCTACACCCGTGGTCCACCACACAGGTATCAGTTTTTTACTGGATAGAAAACCACAGCATGCTACTTTATTCATAAAAAAACAAGCTAAAACCAACAACAAACTAAAGTCTAGAACCAGAAAACACCCAATGTGAGTATAAACACCGGCCAACAATCTGTTCACAATTATGGACTGATATATTCTTAGGTCCGGTATCCTGTGCTTCAGCTGGGACAAAGATGATACCGCAGCAGGACATGATAATGTTCTGGATGGTATGGGGACATCTAGTGGTCTTTTTAATAAGCCATGATTGCCATAAAAAGGGAAATAACATGAAGTATATTAGAAAGGTTAATCTTTTGCCAAGATGTACAATATCTTCGGAACATTTTGTTCCAAACGATGGGTGCGGGCTGCAGGGATCGTGATATCACAACCATGCCACTCATGATGTCACACCACACCCCCTCAAGGCAAGTCTATGGGAGGGGGCGTGTTAGCCACCACGCCCCCTCCCATAGACTTGCATTGAGGGGTCATGGCATGATGTCACGAGGGGGGTGGCCGTGAGGTCATGACCCCCGCACCCAGCATTCGGTACAAAATGTTTCGAACGCCGGGGCAGTGGAGTACTCCTTTAACCTGTTGGGGACGAAGGGCGTATGCATACGCCCTTGCGTCCTGGTACTTAAGGACGAAGGGCGTATCCATACGCCCGTGGGAATTTCGGCCCCCGCCGAGCGCCGGGCGGGGACCGGGCCGGGGTGACTGCTGATATCTATTAGCAGGCACCCCGTGCAAATGCCCAGGGGGGTCATTAGACCCCCCCATGTCGGCGGTCGGCGCAAATCGCAAGTGAATTCACACTTGCGATTTGCGCCGATTCCGGGTCATTACGGGTCTATGGTGACCCGGAATAGAAGGGGGATCGCGGGTGTCTAAGACACCCACGATCCCCCTAAAGCGATAGGAGTGAGGTGGCAGAGTTGCCACCCCTCCTATCTCTGCTATTGGTGGTCTAGACGCGACCACCAATAGCAGATCTGGGGCGGAGGGGTTTACTTTCGTTTTCCCCGTCCTGCCCTGCCACAATAGGCGGGGCAGAACGGGGAAAACGAAGAGGACCGGGCGTCGACGTCCACTTACCCCTCTTGAGGCAGCGGAGCAACGGGGATCGGCGGCGGCGACGGAGATCTGCGGCGGCGTGCGGCAGAAGAGGACGGCTCCCGGATGCGACGGAAGCCGGTGAGTAGTTGCATAGCAACATCTAGAGGGCTACAGTCTGAGACCACTATAGTGGTCTCTAGACTGTAGCCCTCTAGATGCTGCAAAACTACAACTCCCAGCATGCCCAGACAGCTGTTTGCTGTGTGGGCATGCTGGAATTTGTAGTTTTGCAACAGCTGGAGGTCTGCAGTTTAGAGACCACTGCACAGTGATCTCTATACTGCCCTCTAGATCTTGCAAAACTACAACTCCTAGCATGCCCACACAGCTGTTTGCTGTCTGGGCATGCAGGGAGTTGTAGTTTTGCAACATCTGGAGGTCCACAGTTTGGAGATCACTGTTCAGTGGTCTCTAAATTGTAGCACTCCAGATGTTGCAAAACTACAAATTCCAGCATGCCCACACAGCAAACAGCTGTCTCGGCATGCTGGGAGTTGTAGTTGCGTACCTCCAGCTGTTGCATAACTACATCTCCCAGCATGCCCTTCTGTGATCAGACATGCTGGGAATTGCAGTTTTGCAACAGCTGGAGGCACACTGGTGGGAAAATACTGAGTTAGGTAACAGAACCCAACTCAGTATTTTCCAACCAGTGTGCCTCCAGCTGTTTCAAAACTACAACTCCCAGCATGTACTGACAGACCGTGCATGCTGGGAGTTGTAGTTTTGCAACAGCTGGAGGCTCACTGGTTGGAAAATACTGAGTTAAGTAACAGAACCTAACTGAAGGTTTTCCAACCAGTGTGCCTCCAGCTGTTGCAAAACTACAACTCCCAGCATGTACTGACAGACCGTGCATGCTGGGAGTTGTAGTTTTGAAACAGCTGGAGGTTTGCCCCCCCCCCCCCCCCCATGTGAACGTACAGGGTGCATTCACACGGGCGGGTTTACAGCAAGTTTCCTGCTTCAAGTATGTGGTGTGGCAAATTTTTCGCCGCAGTGCAAATTCCTAGCGGGAAACTCACCGTAACCCGCCAGTGTGAATGTACCCTAAAAACACTACACTACACTACACTAACACCTAATAAAGAGTAAAACACTACATATACACCCCCTTACACTGTCCCCCCCCCCCCCCCAATAAAAATGAAAAACGTATTGTATGGCAGTGTTTCCAAAACGGAGCCTCCAGCTGTTGCAAAACAACAACTCCCAGCATTTCCGGACAGCCACTGATTGTCCAGGCATGCTGGGAGTTTAGCAACAGCTGGAGGCACCCTGTTTGGGAATTACTGGCGTAGAATACCCCTATGTCCACCCTTATGCAATCTCTAATTTAGTCCTCAAATGCACATGGAGCTCTCTCACTTCGGAGCCCTGTCGTATTTCAAGGAAACAGTTTAGGGCCACATATGGGGTATTTCCGTACTCGGGAGAAATTGCACTACAAATTTTGGGGGGCTTGTTCTCCTTTTACCCCTTATGAAAAGGAAAAGTTGGGTCTACACCAGCCTGTTGGTGTAAAAAAAAAAAAATGTTTACACTAACATGCTGGTGTTGCCCTTTACTTTTTATTTTCACAAGAGGTAAAAGGAAAAAAAGACCCCCAAAATTTGTAACGCAATTTCTCCTGAGTACGGAAATACCCCATATGTGGGCGTAAAACGCTCTGCGGATGCACAACAAGGCTCAGGAGTGAGAGCGCACCATGTACATTTGAGGCCTAAATTGGTGATTTGCACAGGGGTGGATGATTTTACAGCGGTTCTGACATAAACGCAAAAATATAAATACCCACATGTGACCCCATTTTGGAAACTACACCCCTCACGGAATGTAATAAGGGGTACAGTGAGCATTTACACCCCACAGGTGTCTGACAGATTTTTGGAACAGTGGAACGTGAAAATGAAATTTTTTTTTTTTTTTTTGCACAGCCCACTGTTCCAAAGATCTGTCAAACGCCAGTGGGGTGTAAATGCTCACTGCACCCCTTATTACATTCCGTGAGGGGTTTAGTTTCCAAAATGGGGTCACATGTGGGGGGGGGGTCCACTGTTCTGGCACCAGGGGGGGCTTTGTAAATGCACATGGCCAACGACTTCCATTCCAAACAAATTATCTCTCTAAAAGCTCAATGGCGCTCCTTCTCTTCTGAGCATTGTAGTTCGCTCGCAGTGCACTTGACGTCCACATATGGGGTATTTCCATACTCAGAAGAAATGGGGTTACAAATTTTGGGGGGCATTTTCTCCTATTACCCTTTGTAAAAAAGTAAAATTTGGGGAAAAAACTGCATTTTAGTGGAAAAATATATTTTTTTCATTTACACATCCGACTTTAACAAAAGTTGTCAAACACCTGTGGGGTGTTAAGGCTCACCGTACCCCTTGTTACGTTCCTTTAGGGGTGTCGTTTCCATAATAGTGTGCGATGTGTTTTTTTTTTTTTGCTGTCCTGGCACCATAGGGGCTTCCTAAATGTGACATGCCCCCCAAAAACCATTTCAGAAAAACTGACTCTCCTAAATCCCATTATTGCTCCTTCGCTTCTGAGCCCTCTAGTGCACCCGCCGAACACTTGACATACACATATGAGGTATTTGCTTACTCGAGAGAAATTGGGTTACAAATTTTGAGAGGATTTTTTTCCTTTTACCCCTTGTAAAAATTCAAAAACTGGGTCTACAAGAACATGCCAGTGTAAAAAATGAAGATTTAGAATTTTCTCCTTCACTTTGCTGCTATTCCTGTGAAACACCTAAAGGGTTAACACACTTACTGATTGTCATTTTGAATACTTTGAGGGGTGCAGTTTTTATAATGGGGTCATTTATCGGGTATTTCTAACCAGAAGACCCTTCAAATCCACTTCAAACCTGAACTGGTCCCTGAAAAATTCTGATTTTGAAAATTTTGCGAAAAATTGGAAAATTGCTGCTGAACTTTGAAGCCCTCTGGTGTCTTCCAAAAGTAAAAACTCATAAATTTTATGATGCAAACATAAAGTAGATATATTGTATATGTGAATCAATATATAATTTATTTGGAATATCCATATTCCTTATAAGTAGAGAGCTTCAAAGTTAGAAAAATGCTAAATTTTAAATTTTTTCATGAAATTTTTGCATTTTTCACCTAGAAATGATGCAAGTATCGCCGAACATTTACCACTAACATAAAGTAGAATATGCCACGGAAAAACAATCTCGGAATCAAATTTATAAGTAAAAGCATCCCAGAGTTATTAATGCTTAAAGTGACAGTGGTCAGATTTGCAAAAAATGCTCCCGTCCTTAGGGTTATAATGGGCTCCGTCCCCAAGGGGTTAAAGGGGTATTCCAGGCAAAATTTTATACATATCAACTGGCTCCGGAAAGTTAAGCAGGTTTGTAAATTACTTCTATTAAAAAATCTTAATCCTTCCAATAGTTATTAGCTTCTGAAGTTTTCTGTCTAACTGCTCAATGATGGTGTCATGTCCCGGGAGCTAATAACTATTGGAAGCCAGTTGATATATAAAAAAAAGTTTTGGCCTGGAATACCCCTTTAAGTATATATGCTTGTTACTTCACTCTTTTTAGTTGTGTGGGCATAGATACTGTTTGGATTACCAATTTTCTGCAGCTTTATCTATATTCCGGTTTCCAACACTAAAGACAGGTACCCTGGGAAAAATAAGCATCATGGGGGAGAGCAAAACCTGTCCAGAGGAAAAGTTGCTGAGTTGCCCATAGCAACCAATCAGATCACTTCTTTCATTTTTGAAAAGGCCTCTGGAAAATTAAAGAAACAATCTGATTGGATGCTATGGGCAACTCAGCAACCTTTCCTCTGGACAGGTTTTGATAAATCTCCCCCCATGTACCTACTGCATACTTGCCAACAGTCCCAATTTCTGCAGGACTGTAACACAAACTAGAGCTAAAAATGGAAGTTCATGCTAAAACATGAAATTAAAATAAAGAGTTATTTCTGGGTGTTTGGGGTGTTCCCAGGTGACACCGGCAGGGTTTAAAAAACTTGCAACATACTGTAGATCTGAGATTTTGGTATTTATGCCATTTTGTCACTCCATTTCCATTATATACTCTTACAAGCAGGGACTTCCAATAGTTTAATTTACTTGTTATATAATTTCTGCTACTTTCTCTTTCACCCCTTAAGGACCGAGGTCATTTTGGCCTAGAGGACAGAGCATTTTTTGCACATCTGACCACTGTCACTTTAACCCTTTAACCTCTTCAGGACACAGGGCGTATGAATACGCCCTGCATTCCGAGTCCTTAAGGACTGAGGGCGTATCCATACGCCCGTGGGAATTCCGGTCCCCACCGCTAGCCGGTTGGGGACCGGAGCCGGATGCCTGCTGAAATCGTTCAGCAGGCATCCCGGCATATCGCCCAGGGGGGTCATTATGTCCCCCCATGTCGGCGATCGCCGCAGATCGCTGGACAATTCAGTCCAGCGATCTGCGGCAATTCCGGATCAATCGGGTCTCCAGTGACCCGGTGACCCGGAATTACTGGCTGTTCGGGGCCGTCTCTGACGGCCCCGAACAGCCATAGCCTGCAGGGGTGAGGTGGCACTGGTGCCACCTCACGATCGCCCTGATTCGTCGGCCGGATTACCGGCCGACCAATCAGGGCGCCTGCTGCGGGTGTCACTCCCGCACCCGCTCCGCCCCTCTTCCGGAGGACGTGAGCGGGTGCGGGACGTGCACCCCGGGTGCTGGGGACCCCGATGCCCAGCGTCAATGTTGGGATCGGGGCCCCAGGAGCAGCGGCGGCGGGACTGACCTCATGCGTCTGGATCGTTGGAGGTGAGTGACAGCCTCCTGCTGTTGCTTAGCAGCAGCTCCCAGCATGCAAAAAGGGCATGCTGGGAGCTGTAGTTATGCAACAGCAGGAGGCAGACCACCACAACTCCCAGCATTCCCTTATGGGCATGCTGGGACTTATGGTTTTGCAACAGCTGGAGGCACATTTTTTCTATGGAAAAATGTACCTTCAGCTGTTGTATAACTACAACTCCCGGCTTGCACAAACAGCTAAAGTGCATGCTGGGAGTTGTAGTGGTGCATCTGCTGGTTGCATAACTACAACTCCCAGCATGCCCGTTGGCTGTTGGTGACTGCTGAGAGTTGTAGTTTTGCAACAGCTGAAGGCACACTGGTTGTGAAACTTAGAGGTTTTTTTTACCTAACTCAGTGTTTCACGACCGGTGTGCCTCCAGCTGTTGCAAACTCCAACTCTCAGCAGTCAATGTACACCATGCACCGTACATGCTGGGAGTTGTAGTTTTGCAACAGCTGGAGGCACACTGGTTGTGAAACACTGAGTTAGGTCACAAACTCAGTGATACATAACCAGTGTGCCTACAGTTGTTGCAAAACTACAACTCTCAGCAGTCACCGACGGCATGCTGGGAGTTGTAGTTATGCAACAGCTGGATGTCCCCCCCCCCCCCCCAATGTGAACGTACAGGGTACACTCACATGGGCGGAGGATTACAGTAAGTATCTGGCTGCAAGTTTGAGCTGCCGCAAACTTTCTGCTGCAGCTCAAACTGCCAGCGAGAAACTACTGTGAACCCCCGCCCGTGCGACTGTACCCTAAAAACACTACACTACACTAACACAAAATAAAATAAAAAGTAAAAGACACTACATATACACATACCCCTACACAGCCCCCCTCCCCTCCCCAATAAAAATGAAAGCGTCTGGTATGCCACTGTTTCCAAAACGGAGCCTCCAGCTGTTGCAAAACAACAACTCCCAGTATTGTCGGACATCCGTTGACTGTCCAGGCATGCTGGGAGTTTTGCAACAGCTGGAGGCACCCTTTTTGGGAATCACTGGCATAGAATTCCCCTATGTCCACCCCTATGCAAGTCCCTAATTTAGGCCTCAAATGCGCATGGCGCTCTTACTTTAGAGCCCTGTCGTATTTCAAGGCAACAGTTAAGGGTCACATATGGGGTATCGCCGTACTCGGGAGAAATTGTGTTACAAATTTTGGGGGGTATTTTCTGCTTTTACCCTTTTTTTTTTTTTACATATGCAAAAGTCCTGAAACACCTGTGGGGTATAAAGGTTCACTTAACCCCTTGTTACGTTCCCTGAGGGGTCTAGTTTCCAAAATGGTATGCCATGTGTTTTTTTTTTTGCTGTCCTGGCACCATAGGGGCTTCCTAAATGCGGCATGCCCCCAGAGCAAAATTTGCTTTCAAAAAGCCAAATGTGACTCCTTCTTTTCCGAGACCTGTAGTGCGCCAGCAGAGCACTTTTTCACCCCCATATGGGGTGTTTTCTGAATCGGGAGAGATTGGGATTCAAATTTTTAGGGGTATTTTCTGCTATTACCCTTTTTAAAAATTAAACATTTTTGGGAAAACAAGCATTTTAGGTAAAAATTATTTTTTTTTTTTTACATTTGCAAAAGTCGTGAAACACCTGTGGGGTATTAAGGCTCACTTTATCCCATGTTACATTCCCCGAGGGGTCTAGTTTCCAAAATGGTATGCCATGTGTTTTTTCTTTTTGCTGTTCTGGCACCATAAGGGCTTCCTAAATGCAACATGCCCCCCAAAAACAATTTCAGAAAAACGTACTGTCCAAAATCCCCTTGTCGCTCCTTCCATTCTGAGCCCTCTACTGCGCCCGCCAAACACTTTACATAGACATATGAGGTATGTCCTTACTCGAGAGAAATTGGGCTACAAATACAAGTAAAAAATTGGGTTTACAAGAACAAGCGAGTGTAAAAAATTAAGATTGTGAATTTTCTCCTTCACTTTGCTGCTATTCCTGTGAAACACCTAAAGGGTTAAAACACTTACTGAATGTCGTTTTGAATACTTTGGGGGGTGTAGTTTTTATAATGGGGTCATTTATGGGGTATTTCTAATATGAAGACCCTTCAAATCCACTTCAAACCTGAACTGGTCCCTGAAAAATACTGAGTTTGAAAATTTTGTGAAAAATCGGAAAATTGCTGCTGACCGTTGAAGCCCTCTGATGTCTTCCAAAAGTAAAAACTCATCAATTTTATGATGCAAATATAAAGTGGACATATTGTATATGTGAACCCAAAAAAAATGTATTCGTAATATCCATTTTCCTTACAAGCAGAATGCTTCAAAGTTAGAAAAATGCAAAATTTTCACATTTTTCATCAAATTTTGGGATTTTTCACCAAGAAAGGATGCAAGATACCACAAATTTGTTTATTTTTCCGTATAAGCGGCGGTATGGGGGCTCATTTTTTGCGCCATGATCTGTACTTTTTTTTGATGCCACATTTGCATATAAAAAACTTTTAATAAATTTTTTATTATTTTTTTTTAAATAAAATGTATTAAATAAGTAGCAATTTTGGATTTTTTTTTCGTTCACGCCGTTCACCGTACGGGATCATTAACATTTTATTTTAATAGTTCGGACATTAACGCACGCGGCGATACCAAATATGTCTATAAAATTAAATTTTTACGCTTTTTGGGGGTAAAATAGGAAAAAACGGACGTTTTACTTTTTTATTGGGGGAGGGGATTTTTCACTTTTTTTTTACTTTTACATTTTTTTACCCACTTGAATAGTCCCCATAGGGATCTCAGACCAGAGCAGGAGACGCCGGGAGCTGGACAGAGGAAGGTGAGGGGACCTCCGTGCGGCGTTCTGAATGATCGGATCCCCGCAGCAGCGCTGCGGGCGATCCGATCATTCATTCAAATCGCGCACTGCCGCAGATGCCGGGATCTGTATTGATCCCGGCACCTGAGGGGTTAATGGCGGGCGTCAGCCATTGCCGGCGGGTCCCTGGCTGCGATCAGCAGCCGGGATCAGCCGTGCATGACATGGGCATCGCTCCGATGCCCGCGGTTATGCACAGGATGTAAATGTACGTCCTGGTGCGTTAAGTACCACCGCACCAGGACGTACATTTACGTCCTGCGTCCTTAAGGGGTTAAGCATTAAAGGGGTACTCCGATAAAAACCTTTTTTCTTTAAAATCAACTGGTGGCAGAAAGTTAAACATATTTGTAAATTACTTCTATTAAAAAATCTTAATCCTTCCAGTACTTATTAGCTGCTGAATGCTACAGAGGAAATTCCTTTCTTTTTGGAACACTGATGACATCACGAACAAAGTGCTCTCTGCTGACGTCTCTGTCTTTTTAGCAACCATGCATAGCAGATGTATGCTAAGGGCAGCATGGTGGCTCAGTGGTTAGCACTGCTGCCTTGCAGTGCTGGGGACTTGGGTTCAAAGCATACTAAGGACAACAATAAATAAAGCGTTCTTATTATTATAATAACGTCAGCAGAGAGAACTGTGGTCGTGATGTCATCAGAGAGCATTCCAAAAAGAAAAGAATTTCCTATGTAGTATTCAGCAGCTAATAAGTACAGGAAGGATTAAGATTTTTTAATAGAAGTAATTTGAAATATGTTTAACCCCTTAACGACGCAGGACGTATATTTACGTCCTGCGCCGGCTCCCGCGATTTGAAGTCGGGTCGCGCTGCGACCCCGCATCACATCGCGTCGGTCCCGGCGCTCATCAACGGCCGAGACCCATGGCTAATACCACACATCGCCGATCGCGGCAATGTGCGGTATTAACCCTTTAGGAGCGGCGGTCAAAGTTGACCGCCGCTTCTAAAGCGAAAGTGAAAGTATCCCGGCTAGTCAGTCAGGCTGTTCGGGACCGCCGCGGTGAAATCGCGGCATCCCGAACAGCTTACAGGACACCGGGAGGGCCCTTACCTGCCTCCTCGGGGTCCGATCGACGAATGACTGCTCCGTGCCTGAGATCCAGGCAGGAGCAGTCAAGCGCCGATAATGCTGATCACAGGCGTGTTAATACACGCCTGTGATCAGGATGAGAGATCAGTGTGTGCAGTGTTATAGGTCCCTATGGGACCTATAACACTGCAAAAAAAAAGTTACAAAAAAAGTGTTAATAAAGGTCATTTAACCCCTTCCCTAATAAAAGTTTGAATCACCCCCCTTTTTCCATAAAAAAAATAAAACAGTGTAAATAAAAAAATAAATAAACATATGTGGTATCGCCGCGTGCGTAAATGTCCGAACTATAAAAATATATCATTAATTAAACCACACGGTCAATGGCGTACGCGCAAAAAAATTCCAAAGTCCAAAAAAGCGTATTTTGGTCACTTTTTATACCATTAAAAAATGAATAAAAAGTGATCAAAAAGTCCGATCAAAACAAAAATCATACCGTTAAAAACTTCAGATCACAGCGCAAAAAATTAGCCCTCATTCTGCCCTGTGCGTGGAAAAATAAAAAAGTTATAGGGGTCAGAAGATGACATTTTTAAACGTATAAATTTTCCTGCATGTAGTTATGATTTTTTCCAGAAGTGCGACAAAATCAAACCTATATAAGTAGGGTATCATTTTAACCGTATGGACCTACAGAATAATGATAAGGTGTCATTTTTACCGAAATATGCACTGCGTAGAAACGGAAGCCTCCAAAAGTTACAAAATGGCGTTTTTTCTTCTATTTTGTTGCACAATGATTTTTTTTTCTGTTTCGCCGTGCATTTTTGGGTAAAATGACTAATGTCACTGGAAAGTAGAATTGGTGTCGCAAAAAATAAGCCATAATATGGATGTTTAGGTGGAAAATTGAGAGGGTTATGATTTTTAAAAGGTAAGGAGGAAAAAACGAAAGTGCTTAAGGGGTTAACTTTCTGCCACCAGTTGATTTAAAAGAAAAAAGGTTTTCACCAGAGTACCCCTTTAATAACTCTGGGATGCTTTTACTTATGAATTTGATTTAGAAACTGTTTTTTCTTGACATATTCTACTTTATCATAGTGGTAAATTTTTGTCGATACTTGCATCATTTCTTGGTGAAAAATTACAACATTTCATGAAAAATTTTAAAACTTAGCATTTTTCTAACTTTGAAGCTCTCTGCTTGTGAGGAAAATAGACATACCAAATAAATGATATATTGATTCACATATACAATATGTATAATTTATGTTTGCATCATAAAGTTGACATGTTTTTACTTTTGGAAGACATCAGAGAGCTTCAAAGTTCAGCAGCAATTTTTCACAACATTTTCAAAATCGGAATTTTTCAGGGACCAGTTCAGTTTTGAAATGGATTTAAGGAGTCTTCATATTAGAAATACCCCATAAATTACCCCATTATAAAAACTGCACCCCTCAAAGTATTCAAAATGACATTCAGAATGTTTGTTAACCCTTTAGGTGTTTCACAGGAATAGCAGCAATGTGAAGGAGAAAGTTCTAAATCAACATTTTTTACACTAACATGTTCTTGTAGACCCAGTTTTTGAATTTTTACAAGGGGTAAAAGGAGAAAATGCCCCCCGAAATGTGTAACCCAATTTCTCTCGAGTAAGGAAATACCTCATATGTGTATGTCAAGTGTTCGGCGGGCGCAGTAGAGGGCTCAGAAGGGAAGGAGCGACAATGGGATTTTGGAGAGTGAATTTTGCTGACATGGTTTTTGGGGGGCATGTCGCTTTTAGGAAGCCCCTATGGTTCCATAACCGCAAAAAAAAAAAAAAAAAAACACATGGCATATCATTTTGGAAACTACACCCCTCAAGGAGCGTAACAAGGGGTACAGTGAGGCTTAACACCCCACAGGTGTTTGATGTCAAATGTGTAAATTAAATTTTTTTTCTTTCACTAAAATGAAGTTTTTTCCCCAAACTTTCTATTTTTACAAGAGGTAATAGGAGAAAATGCCCCCCAAAATTTGTAACCCCATTTCTTCTGAGTATGGAATTCCCCCTCGTGTTTACGTAAATTACTATGTGAGCGCACTACAATGCTCAGAAGAGAGCTTTTTGAAAGCAAATTTAGCGGAAATGTTTTTTGGGGTGCATGTCGCATTTAGGAAGCCCCTATGGAGCCAGAACAGCAAAAAATAAATAAAAAAAAACACATGGCAAACTATTTTGAAAACTAAACCCCTCAAGGCACATAACAAGGGGTACAGTGAGCCTTAACATCCCACAGCTGTTTGACGACTTTTCTTGACAGTTGGATTTGTAAATAAAAAACAAAATGTCACTAAAATGCCCCCCAAAATTTGTAACCCTATTTCTTCTGAGTATGGAAATACCCCATATGTGGACATCAAGTGCTCTGCTGGCACACTACAGTGCTCAGAAGAGGAGGAGCTCCATTGGGCTTTTGGAGAGAGAATTTGTTTGGAATGGAAGTCGGGGGCCATGTGCATTTACAAAGCCGCCCGTGGTGCCAGAACAATGGACCCCCCCACATGTGACTTTTGGAACAGTGGGTTGTGCAAATGAAAAATAAAATTGCACGGACCACTGTTCCAGACACCTGTGGGGTGTAAATGCTCACTGTACTCCTTATTACATTAAGTGAGGGGTGTAGTTTACAAAATGGGGTCACATGTGGGGGGGGGTCCATTGTTCTGGCCCCATGGGGGCTTTGTAAACGCACATGGCCTTCAATTCCAAACACATTCTCTCTCCAAAATCCCAATGGCGCTCTTTCTCTTCTGAGCATTGTAGTTCGCCTGCAGAGCACTTTACATCCAAATATGGGGGATTTATATAGAAATGGGGTTACAAATTCTCGGGGGATTTTTTCCTATTACCCCTAATGAAAATGAAAAATTTGGGATGACACCAGCATTTTAGTGAGAAAATAATTTTTTTTTATATTCAATGAAAATTCTTCAAACACCTGTGGGGTGTTAAGGCTCACTATACCCCTTGACATGCTCAAAATTGTAGTTTTGCAACATCCATAAGAGCACAGATTGGATACCACTGCACAGTGGTCTCAAAACTGTGGCCCTCCAGATGTTGCAAAACTACAACTCTTAGCATGCCTTTTTCTATTTTATTTCACATTTGAGACCCATAAATAGTTTTTCAATTACGCTTTATTTATTTAACCAAACATTATGTTCAATATACTCAATACATACAGTAATGTCAAGGCATTAGCAAATTACACCCTAACATCACATAAAGAAGTTCACCTGAGGCAGTCCCTTTTAGAATGCGGCCTTCGGGGCAAGTTTTGCACCATAGTTGATTTTGCTGGAGGAAGTTGCAACGAGCGAGTCCTTTATCAGCTGCTATGAGCACGTGTTATTGTGAAGCAGACATTCACACTAAAGGGCATCCATGTGATACGAGGAGGACTCAACTTCTTCCCAACAGAAGCTGCTTAAACAGAGTGGATCTCTAATCTGGATGAAAGAGGGTAGTTGAAGCAAGGCACCCCCTCTATCATGTCCATATACTGTAATAAATCATAAACATTGCGGTTAAAGGGGCACTCCAGTGGAAAAAAATTATTTAAAATCAATTGGTGTCATAAAGTTAAACAGACTTGTAAATTACTTCTATTTAAAAATCTTAATCCTTCCAGTACTGATCAGCTGCTGTATGCTCCAGAGGAAGTTGTATTTCTTTCTGGAGTTCTTTTCTGTCTGACCACAGTGCTCTCTGCTGACACCTCTGTCCATGTCAGGAACTGTCAAGAGCAGGAGAGGTTTTCTATAGGGATTTGATCCTGCTCTGGACAGTTCCTGACATGGACAGAGGTGTCAGCAGAGAGCACTGTGGTCAGACAGAAAAGAAATTCAAAATGAAAAGAACTTCCTGTGGAGCATACAGCAGCTGATAAGTACTGGAAGGATCAAGATTTTTTTTAATAGAATTAATTTGCAAATCTGTTTAACTTTCTGGCACCAGTTGATTAAAAAAAAAAATTGTTTTCCACAGTAGTAACCCTTTAACTTTATTATGAGATAACCCCATTATTAGATCACAAAGTCACATGGATCCGATAGTGCCTGAAACGGTTAGAAATTCTGTTGACTGCTCCTCCATCATCCACCATCTGAGGAGAGTTAGCAGGCCCCATATTATAGTTGGCCAATCCCACTGAAATTGGCAACTTCGATTGGCTTTAATCTTATGGGTATAGCTAGTAGTGTTGAGCGGCATAGGCCATATTCGAATTCGCGAATATTCGCGAATATATGGACGAATATTCGTCATATATTCGCGAATATTCGCATAGTCGTTATATTCCCGTTTTATTTTCGCATATGCGAAAGATTCGCGTATGCGAAAATCAACGTATGCGAAAATTAGCATATACAAAATTAACATACACGAAAATTCGCATATACGAAAATTAGCATTAGCAATTAGCAATTTTTGCACGCCAGTCTCACCACAGTAGTATTATAACCTTCTTTACACCACACAAGCTGGAAGCAGAGAGGGGTGATCACTGTGATGTGTACTGTGAAGAAAAAAAAAATAAAAAAAAAATAAAAACGAATATTCGTAATTACGAATATATAGCGCTATATTCGCGAAATTCGCGAATTCGCGAATATGCGATATTCGCGAATTATATTCGAATTGCGAATATTCGTGAGCAACACTAATAGCTAGCTTCAGCCAATATGAGAAGTTTTTCAAGCATTTATATGTTCTGAATGTGCACTTTTTTGTTTGAACTCAATAAATAAGTTGGCGCATAATTTACAGTTGTAAGTGAGTGGCGGCCAGGGGTCACCTTTAGGCCAGCACTCTTTAAAGGGGTACTCCACCCCTAGACATCTTATCCCCTATCCAAAGTTGGGATAAGATGTCTGATCGCGGGGGTCCCACCGGTGGGGACCCCCGCAATATAGCATGCAGCACCCACCTGTTACTGCTCCTAAAGCACTGGAGGGTCTGGCTCCCGACCACGGGAACGGAAGATTGTGACGTCACGACTCCGCCCCCGTGTGATGTCACGCCCCGCCCCCTCAATGCAAGTCTATGGGAGGGGGTGTGACAGCCGTCACCCCCCCTCCCATAGACTTTCATTGAGGGATGCCGTCACACGGGGGTGGAGTTGTGACGTCACGATCTTCCGTTCCCGTGGTCGGGAACCAGACCCTCCAGTGCTTTAGGAGCAGTAACAGGTGGGTGCCACATGCTATATTGCGGGGGTCCCCACCGGCGGGACCCCCGCGATCAGACATCTTATCCCCTATCCTTTGGATAGGGATAAGATGTCTAGGGGTGGAGTACCCCTTTAAAACAACATCTTAGGACAGACAACGCTCCACCATGCCATACAGTGTGTAGCCCAGTTGGACATGTTTCTAGCACATGCGCTCAAAACGCGTCCAACTGGGCTGAACACTGTATGGCACGGTGGTATGTTGTCTGTCCTAAGATGTCGTTTTAAAGAGTTCTACTAAACTACGAGTTTTATGCAGAGCTGGATCAAAAATGTTATGTTTGCCGCATACTATTCTTTTACCATTATAGATGACTGAGATAGCAAAGTCTTGGTTAAAGTAACACAACAGCTTGATTATTCCTTAGTAATATTACAGGGACTGTAAAATGAGATGAGGGTGACAAAGGACGCCTAAAATGTGTGAGTGACAGGAAACAATTAGACTTAATGCAATTTAATCATTGTTTAGCTGGTCGCCCTGGAAATAGCCACCATTCTGCAGAACAGTTGCCTGGACATGTCCAGCAGAAACCAGGACACTCATGTCTAAAGCTTCTCATGCAACACTTCACCTGATGGACAAGGAAATGTTAGGTTTACTTAGTCTGTGAAGAATCGCTGTATGGCTACAGATTGTGTAACACATTGTGTCTGGAGAGCTCGAAATGCCTCCACATTTACCTGGTTAGAGTGTTGTCTTCCCTCCATTGTGATATCCTGTATACATTCCCTCATCCACTATAGTTCATGTTTTATTCATGTTTATTTTATTAACGCCATATTTCACCTTTAACAATAGCAGATAATTATGGTCTATAATATGTGTTTATAAAAGTAATAATGTCCGCTCCCAGTGGCGCCTACTATTAGTATCTCAGCTATTCTCATTACATTGAGATAATGTGGAAGGGAAGAGTATACCGGGAAAAGGAAATGTTTTCTCATTGGTCAATTTACAGCTGCACCCAATGATTATCAAGTACTTTATTGTATCCCTGCATACTAGCTTATAAACTACACTCATTACAGGCTTCAAATATTAAAGTGAATAAATAACTATATATATGTATATATAAAATGCAAAATCATGGGTAGTTGCAGTATCTTGTAATACTTTTTTATTGGACTAACAAGATTTTGTAGAGAAGCTTTCGGGATTCCTCCCTTTATCAAGTCATAAGCATTTCTGAGCTCACAAGGAGAAAACACACGTTCTATCTCACAAAATATGCAGGGGTTAAAACAACATATGTGGAGAATGGACATTAAGTTGGCCCATAAATTGTATAGCTATAGGACGATAGATACAGATAAGGATGGGGGGGGGGGGCTGGAGAGCAGAGGTGAGAATGGTGGTTACGCTGGACAGAGGAGAAAGGACAATTTTACTACAGAACCATAGACTGAAGATAAGACTAGACAGGGGAGGGGGAGCAGGGGTGTAATGGTGTTAGAGCAGGGAGAGGGAAGACAGTTTAGCAAAGGTTATAGGAAATTTTGATAATGGGATAAGAAGCTTAAATCCACATTAAGTCCTCTGTTCTTGGAGTTATAAAAAAACTATCATTTTGGCTTCAAATGTCTTTCTTTCCTGGGTGTTCTTGAAGTTTCCTTTCAGGATCTTGATTTTGAGGTCCTGTAGGGAGTGACCTGTTTGGGTGAAATGGTGTCCAACTGGCGTGCAATAGTCCTTTTCTCTATGGTTGTTGATGGACGATCTGTGGAGGTTCATCCTTTTATTGAGTGGCTGACTAGTCTCACCAATGTAACATCCCAGGGGACACTTGGTGCATTGTATCATGTAGACTACATTCTCTGTGGTGCAGGAGTATTGTCCCTTGATGTTGTATGTCATGTTGTTGTGGGAGGCCTCAGAATTTGTGCAGATGTGTTGACAGAGTTTACAGCGCGGTTTGCCGCAGGGTTTGGTCCCATTGTCTGTATCTGATGTGTCTGTGGGTAGTTTCCTATTGACCAGCTTTTGTTTTAAGTTGGGTGGTTGTCTGAAGGCCAAGATGGGTGGTTCAGGAAAGATTTGCTTTAACACCTTATCTTCTGCTAGTATTGGCTGCAGGTCCTTGATGATTTTGCGTATTTCCTCAAGGGTGGGATTGTATGTGGTTACCAGTGGTACGCGTGATGAGGTTTGTTTCTCTCTGTATTGCAGCAGGTGTTCACGTGGTGTTTGAAGAGCAGAGTGGATTTTCTTATGGATGGTCCTTGGTTTGTAACCTTTTTGTTTGAATTTCTCAGCTAGCATTTGTAGATGTGTGTCTCTGTCATCAGGGCTGGAGCAGATGCGGTGATACCTGATGGCTTGGCTCTATATGATGCCTTTCTTGGTGTGCGACAGATGGGAACTTGAATTGTATAGATAGCTGGATCGGTCTGTGGGTTTTCTGTATACAGATGTCTGTATTGTGTCCTTGTTTATAGTTACAGTGGTGTCCAGAAAGTTTACACTTTCTGTAGAGAAGTCCATTTTGAGTTTGATGGATGGATTAAATGTATTGAAGGCATCATGAAATTGTTTGAGTTTATCCTCTCCTTCAGTCCAAACAATGAAGATATCATCATTATCCCATTATCAAAATTTCCTATAACCTTTGCTAAACTGTCTTCCCTCTCCCTGCTCTAACACCATCACACCCCTGCTCCCCCTCCCCTGTCTAGTCTTATCTTCAGTCTATGGTTCTGTAGTAAAATTGTCCTTTCTCCTCTGTCCAGCGTAACCACCATTCTCACCTCTGCTCTCCAGCCCCCCCCCCCCCCCCTCATCCTTATCTGTAGTCTATCGTCCTATAGCTATACAATTTATGGCTCAACTTAATGTCCATTCTCCACATATGTTGTTTCAACCCCTGCATATTTTGTGAGATAGAACGTGTGTTTTCTCCTTGTGAGCTCAGAAATGCTTATGACTTGATAAAGGGAGGAAACCTGAAAGCTTGTATCCACAAAATCTTGTTAGTCCAATAAAAAAGGTATTACAAGATACTGCAACTACCGATGATTTTGCATTTTGCATCACTGGACTAATACGGCTACTCCTAACTACTCGACTATGTATATATATATATATATATATATATATATATATATATATATATGTATATAGCAGGAAAGCAGCACCCAAGGGTAAAAAGGTGCACAGGTGCCTACTGTGTCAGGTCCAGGTTGGGGCCCCCTCCAAAATATAAAAATCAAATAAACAGTGGCACAGCAAGTGTCAAAAAAGAAAGGTGGTTTATTCAAAAAAACGTGTTAGGCAATGTTTCAGCTGGCTCACCCAGCCATTTTTAAGCCAGGCTTGAAAATGGCTGGGTGAGCCAGCTGAAACGTTGTCTAACGTTTTTTTGAATAAACCACCTTTCTTTTTTGACACTTGGTGTGCCACTGTTTATTTGATTTATATATATATATATATATATATATATATATATATATATATATATCCTGATCCAGGTAAGGCTAGGTTCACACTTCCATTATGCTCCGGGCCTTCAACCCATTCAGCGTCCGTTTAATTTTTTGCTTTGTTTTTTGCACCGTATAGACCCTTAATGGGTTGGGGAAAAACTGGCACCAGGTCCTGACGGATTCCTTGACTTAAATGAGGTCCACCAGGTAGCTGGTGTTTTACAGGAGTGGAGAAAAAATAGAACATGCAGAATTGTTTTCCCGTCCTCTTGACAGAGTGGCGGAGCTCCCTTTAGTGGACCACATAGGGTGTGTGTACAATCCAAAACAACATATAAGCATCTCTTTTTGTTCTCACAACGTTCCAATTATTTAGCTTTTTATGTTTTTACCCTTTACCTTTATTACGTTTTATTCTTTTCTTGGTTTCAATTTATGAGAAAAAAAATTAATTCGTTTTCCAAGAGTCTTATAAACATTTTCAGATTTCAGTTTGAATTTCTCAGCAATCCTGGTACCATAGATCAGAAACAAGTCAACACCTTCCAATGTCATCAGTTTTAAAACAGAGTGGGAAATGGATTATTATTATTATTGTTGTTTTTTTCAGGGTACCGTATATACTCGAGTATAAGCCGACCCGAATATAAGCCGAGGCCCCTAATTTCACCCCAAAAAAAGGAAAAGTTATTGACTCGACTATAAGCCTAGGGTGGGAAATACATCATCCCCCCCTGTCATCATCCAGACCCCCGTCATCATCCCCCCCTTCATCATCACCGCCTGTCAATCCCTTCATCAGTGGTCTTCAACCTGCGGACCTCCAGATGTTGCAAAACTACAACTCCCAGCATGCCCGGACAGCCATCGGCTGTCCGGGCATGCTGGGAGTTGTAGTTTTGAAACCTCTTGAGGTCCGCAGGTTGAAGACCATTGCAGCCTTCGCCATCATCCAGACCTCTGTTATCATCCCCCTCCCCTTCATCATCACCGCCTGTCAAACCCTTCATCAGTGGTCTTCAACCTGCGGACCTCCAGATGTTGCAAAACTACAACTCCCAGCATGCCCAGAAAAAGGACAGCCCGGAACGACTAACCCTCCCCACCGGATGGTCCCTGCAGCATAGATGGCCCCGACCAGTTCACCCTAACTTCCCACCAAGGGGAGGTGAGTAGAAAACTAATGGGGGATGGATGATGATGAAGACTGCAGTGGTCTTCAACCTGCGGACCTCCAGAGGTTTCAAAACTACAACTCCCAGCATGCTCGGACAGCCGATGGCTGTCCGGGCATGCTGGGAGTTGTAGTTTTGCAACATCTGGAGGTCCGCAGGTTGAAGACCACTGATGAAGAGATTGACAGGCGGAGAGTTCACTCGAGTATAAGCCGAGGGGATCGTTTTCATCACGAAAAATCGTGCCGAAAAACTCGGCTTATACTCGAGTATATACGGTACTTATTCAAATTAACACCTGTCACCAAATATATAATGTGATAAATTCGGATCCAGAACCTGCAGACATGAGGACATTCCCACAAAATATGAAGGATCGTGCCCCTACTATCACACCGACGGAAGCAGAGCAGCCAAACTGATGGAAACATCTTTGATAGCCTATCTGGCACTAAGTACCAGTGTAACACCACTTTTCATCCAGCTTCCACAAGAGCCATACTAATAGAAATCTTGGTGTTGGTCTTCATTATCTTCTTGGACTATTCAGAAATAGCAAAGGTCTTTCCTAGGTCTGTCTACCATTTAGATATATGACTCAATGGCGCCCCAGGTGGTATTCTACTCAAAGGGGTACTTTATCAACTGGTGCCAGAAAGTTTAAAAAAATTTGTAAATGACTTCTATTTAAAAATCATAATCCTTCCAGTACTTATCAGCTGCTGTATGCTCCACAGGAAGTTCTTTTCTGTCTGACCACAGTGCTCTCTGCTGACAACTCTATCCATGTCAGGAGATGTCCAGAGCAGGAGAGGTTTGCTATGGGGATTTATTCCTGCTCTGGACAGTTCCTGACATGGACAGAGGTGTCAGCAGAGAGCACTGTGGTCAGACAGAAAATACATTTTAAGATAAATGAACTTCCTCTGTACTATACAGCAGCTGATAAGTACTGGATAAAGTTTTTTTTCACTTAAGTACCCCTTTAAATACACATTATTTCTCAGTCAGGTGTCTTGGAGGCGGGGACAATCTGTTCAAGTGCCACAACCAAGCAACCCTGCTCATTTGCCATCACCTTTGCCAACCCCACCTTGACTAATATACAGGGCTCTGTATGTCGATCATCTTTCTGTACAGATGGCCTTGGAAATAAAAAGATATCAACTTAAAAATGTTGGGTACACTTCAGGTAGATGGACTGCAAAGAGGCCTCAATCTACCAGTCTACAATTTTTTCAAAATAAACTGGTGCCAGAAAGTTAAACAGATTTGTTAATTTATTTTATTTAAAAATATTAATCCTTCCAGTACTTATCAGCTGCAGTATGCTCCACAGGAAGTTGTGTAGTTCTTTCCAGTCTGACCACAGTGCTCTCTGCTGACACCTCTGTCTGTTTGAGGAATTGTCCAGAGCAGGATAGGTTTGCTATGGAGATTTGCTCCTGTACTGGACAGTTTCTGACATGGACAGAGGTGTCAGCAGAGAGCACTGTGGTCAGACAGAAAAGAAATTCAAAAATAAATGAACTTCCTGTGGAGTATACAGCAGCTGATAAGTACTGGAAGGATTAAGATTTTTTAATAGAAGTAATTAGCCACACAAGGGCCATTTCACTCTTAGCAGCCTCCCAGTCTGACTGGGAGAGCATGGTAAGTGAGCCATTACACCTTGTTCACACTGGTGTGGTGCAGGGCGGCGTCCGTTGCTGCCGTGGTGCCGTGTCTGCGGGCGGGTGCAGCCCATAGACTGGTTTGAATGGCATTGGGGCCGCTCTGCCAGTGGGTCGCTCCCCCCCCCCGTGGGCACTGGAGTCGCGGCGGTGGTGGTCGCCGCCCAGTGCTGCGCCATTTTATGCTAGGGACGTTAGGGACCCACTCTGAATAGGTGGCCTTGACGTGGCGAGTGGGCTTGTACTTTTTGATCAAAAATGTATACTAACAACCTGTTAGTTTTTGATATTGTGCTGAGAAGCAATCAGATCATTATACAAGATTGTAGATGTGCACCATGTCTGTATTCTACCCGAATTCACACTGTAATTTGCAAATCTGTTTAACTTTCTGGCACCCGTTGATTAAAAAAAAAAAAGTTTTCCACCTGTCACAGAGAGCCCCAGAAACAAAGAAAAGAAAAAAAGGTCAAATGATGATGATATTTTAAGCAGTCACATGGACCATAGGAATCGCTGACTCACAGACTTTTATGGGAGAATGTACTAGGCAAGATCTGTGACCTGTACAGAGGTCATTGTGCAGGGACAGGGAGGAGTGGAGTTGTGACCATCACGTATTGTGAACGGCGGATCCTGCATTATCTACATTCCTCAACTTTGAAACTGTGCTGCATCAAGAAAAAGAAGTCATAGAAATATGATAATCACAAGATCGATGGACATGTTACTGATATGTAAAAGCTATAAAAATGGAAAGTATTTAAAACATCTTGATTTATTCAGCATTGAGTATGAGCGCCACACACAGAAATATCAGTACTTACATGCCTTGTCATGCTATCAATGAGGTTATTTATGTTTGTCGGAGGATTGTCCTACTTAGGCACGAAAGTCATAAAGATATGCTAGCTGGGAGGCAAGTCTGGAGACGCTGACGGCCATAGTAACATTTCTAGCAAAGCGGAGGAGCTGCGCGCACGGCACGGTACTGGTAAGCAGCAGTACACACCTCACGGCGGTGGACTCCAACTGCTGGCTGTCACGATGCCGGCTGGCAGGTAGTGGATCCTCTGTGCCAGAGAGGGATGGCGAGGACCGCGCTAGTGGACCGGTTCTAAGCCACTACAGGTTTTCACCAGAGCCCGCCGCAAAGCGGGATGGTCTTGCTGCGGCGGTAGTGACCAGGTCGTATCCACTAGCAACGGCTCACCTCTCTGGCTGCTGAAGATGCTGAAGATAGGCGAGGTACAAGGGAGTAGGCAGAAGCAAGGTCGGACGTAGCAGAAGGTCGGGGGCAGGCGGCAAGGATCGTAGTCAGGGGCAACGGCAGGAGGTCAGGAACACGGACTAGGAACAGACAAGGGAACGCTTTCACTAGGCACAAGTGCATCAAGATCCGGCAAGGGAGTGCAAGGGAGGAGACTAGATAAAGCCAGGGAACAGGTGGGAGCCAATTAAGCTAATTGGGCCAGGCACCAATCATTGGTGCACTGGCCCTTTAAATCTCAGAGACCCGGCGCGCGCGCGCCCTAGGGAGCGGGGCCGCGCGCGCCGGGACAGGACCGAGGGAGAGCGAGTCAGGTACGGGGGCCGGGGTGCGCATCGCGAGCGGGCGCTATCCGCATCGCGAATCGCATCCCGGCTGAAGACGGGACCGCAGCGCACCCGGTCAGTGGATCCGACCGGGGCGCTGCAACAACGAAGATGAGGCGAGCGCTCCGGGGAGGAACGGGGACCCGGAGCGCTCGGCGTAACAGTACCCCCCCCCTTGGGTCTCCCCCTCTTCTTGGGGCCAAAGAACCTGAGGAAAAAAAAAACAATTTTTCCGTGATGAGGTCCGATGCAAATTAGGAGGGGTTCTGTGTGGAAACGTACGAGACAGTCCAATCTTTTATTGTAAAAACAATAGATGTAGAGGGGTCTGGCGAGACTGGTCACAGGAACGTAGAACCTGTTGATGAGAGAGGCCAAAAAATTTTTTCCTGCAGATCCGGAATCCAAGAAGAGCATAGTAGAGAAGGAGAAGGTAGAGGCAGATATCCGCACAGGCACAGTAAGGCGTGGAGAAGCAGAGTTGACATCAAGAACTGTGTCACCTTTGTGCGGAGTCAGCGTACGTCTTTCCAGGCGGGAAGGACGGATAGGACAATCCTTCAGGAAGTGTTCGGTACCGGCATAGTACAGGCAAAGATTCTCCATGCGGCGTCGTGTCCTCTCTTGAGGTGTCAAGCAAGACCGGTCAACTTGCATAGCCTCCGCGGCGGGAAGCACAGGAACAGATTGCAGAGGACCAGAGGAGAGAGGAGCCGGAGAGAAAAAACGCTTCGTGCGAACAAAGTCCATATCCAGGCGGAGCTCCAGACGCCATCCGGAAGAACGCATGTCAATGCGAGTGGCTAGATGAATGAGTTCATGTAGGTCAGCAGGAGTCTCTCGTGCGGCCAGAACATCTTTAATGTTGCTGGATAGGCCTTTTTTAAAGGTCGCGCAGAGAACCTCACTATTCCAGGACAACTCGTAAGCAAGAGCACGGAACTGAATGGCGTACTCGCCAACGGAAGAAACACCCTGGGCCAGGTTCAGCAGGGCAATCTCGGCTGAAGAAGCTCGGGCAGGTTCCTCAAAGACACTTCGAATTTCCGAGAAGAAGGAGTGTACAGAGGCAGTGACGGGGTCATTGCGGTCCCAGAGCGGTGCAGCCCATGACAGGGCTTTTCCAGACAGAAGGCAGAACACGAAAGCCACCTTAGACCTTTCAGTAGGAAACTGGTCCGACATCATCTCCAAGTGCTGGGAACATTGCGAAAGAAAGCCACGGCAATACTTAGAGTCCCCATTAAATTTGTCCGGCAAGGACAGGCGGAGGCTAGGAGTGGCCACTCGCTGCGGAGGAGGTGCAGGAGCTGGCGGAGGAGAAGATTGCTGGAGAAGTTGCGACTGAAGTTGGTGCGAAATGGTGGACATTTCCGACAGCTGACGGGTTAGAAGGGCGATCTGTCGGGCTTGCTGGGCGGCCACCGTGGTGAGGTCAGCGACAACTGGCAGAGGAACTTCAGCGGGATCCATGGCCGGATCTACTATCACGATGCCGGCTGGCAGGTAGTGGATCCTCTGTGCCAGAGAGGGATGGCGAGGACCGCGCTAGTGGACCGGTTCTAAGCCACTACAGGTTTTCACCAGAGCCCGCCGCAAAGCGGGATGGTCTTGCTGCGGCGGTAGTGACCAGGTCGTATCCACTAGCAACGGCTCACCTCTCTGGCTGCTGAAGATGCTGAAGATAGGCGAGGTACAAGGGAGTAGGCAGAAGCAAGGTCGGACGTAGCAGAAGGTCGGGGGCAGGCGGCAAGGATCGTAGTCAGGGGCAACGGCAGGAGGTCAGGAACACGGACTAGGAACAGACAAGGGAACGCTTTCACTAGGCACAAGTGCATCAAGATCCGGCAAGGGAGTGCAAGGGAGGAGACTAGATAAAGCCAGGGAACAGGTGGGAGCCAATTAAGCTAATTGGGCCAGGCACCGATCATTGGTGCACTGGCCCTTTAAATCTCAGAGACCCGGCGCGCGCGCGCCCTAGGGAGCGGGGCCGCGCGCGCCGGGACAGGACCGAGGGAGAGCGAGTCAGGTACGGGGGCCGGGGTGCGCATCGCGAGCGGGCGCTATCCGCATCGCGAATCGCATCCCGGCTGAAGACGGGACCGCAGCGCACCCGGTCAGTGGATCCGACCGGGGCGCTGCAACAACGAAGATGAGGCGAGCGCTCCGGGGAGGAACGGGGACCCGGAGCGCTCGGCGTAACACTGGCATTACACTATGGAGAGGGGTTGAGAGAATATTGCCAACCTGTCCTTGGAGAACTGGAATTTTGAGATGAGGGCTGCAGAGCAAAATTGAGGTAGAAAAAAGCTATATCCAAGTTCTATAATGTCCAGAAATAGTGCTGTTCATCATATACACACACAGGGCAACCATGAAATATTACCGTAAATTCCTGGTACAATTTTCAAATTAATATTTTCAAAATTTTACATTACTTAGGTTGGTTGATATGTGTCCGATGATACAGTGAACCCTGCTTAAAACTTTCCACAGTTGATGTCGCAACTGAGGACAAAGTGTATTAGTTGGCATCACTTGTCTAGCATGCAGAAGTCCATAAGCCTAAGTTTCTACTTTGTTTTTTCTGGCAGTTTTTGGAGATCTGCCATTGCAGTTTTTGAGCCAAAGTCAGAAGTGGATCCATAAGGGAGGAGAAGTGTAAGTCCTTTCTTTATTTGTGCTCAGGCTCCATACATGTACTAGTGACGGGAAAGATTGCCTACATACCTATACAAGATCTTACCCTAGCATAGCGGTCTGAGTTGTGCCATAACCGCGCAATGAGGGCACGCCTATAGAGGGCATGCCCTATACTGAAGGAATAAGATAAGGGAGGGTTCCACAAATGACATGTGCTCCGCCCCTGTAGGAGAGGGGGGGAGTTATATACACATGCCCCCACCTGTTCCCAATAAGCCCCACCTGGAAGTGCAAGGAGCGATTAATTACTTCAGCCAGAAGTAACTGGTGCCAGAAAGTTAAATAGATATGTAAATTACTTCTATTAAAAAATCTTAATCCTTCCTGTATACTACAGAGGAAATTATTTTCTTTAGTGTTCTCTGCTGACACCTCTGTACATGTCAGGAACTGTCCAGAGCAGGAGAAAATCCCCATAGCAAACATATGCTGCTCTGGACAGTTCCTAAAATGGACAGAGGTGTCAACAGAGAACACTGTGGACAGACAAAAAAGAAATCCAAAAAGAAAAGAATTTCCTCTGTCGTATTCAGCAGCTAATAAGTACCGGAAGGATTAAGATTTTTTTTTTCCAGAAGTAACTTACAAATCTGTTTAACTTTTTGGCACCAGTTGATTTAAAAAAAAAAAAAAATGTTTTCCACCGGAGTACCCCTTTAACTCCTTAAGGACGTAGGGCGTAACTGTACGCCATATGCCCAGTATTCAAAACGGGGTCACGGGTAATACCAGGTCGGTCCCGGTGGCTAATCATAGCCGGGACCCTGGGCTAATAGCGTGCAGCACCGATCGTTGTGCCGCGCGCTATTAACCCTTTAGATGTGGCGATCAAAGTTGATCGCCGCGTCTAAAATTAAAGTAAAAGCTTCCCGGCAGCTCAGTCGGGCTGATCGGGACTATCACAATAAAATCGCAATGTCCCAATCAGCTAGGACGTGAGTGGAGGTCCCCTTACCTTGCTCCGTCGCGTCTGATCAGCATTTTATTCCTCCAAGCCTGAGCTACAGGCTTGAGCAATCGAGCCCCTATAACGCTTATCCATGCAAAGCTGTGGCTTTGCAGGGATCAGTGTAAAAGATCAGTGTGTGCAGTGTTATAGCCCCCTATGGGAGCTATAACACTGCAAAAAAAAAAAGTTAATAAAGGTCATTTAACCCCTTCCCTAATAAAAGTTTGAATAACCCCCCTTTTCCAATAAAAAACAAAAACAAAGTGTAAATAAAAATAAACATATGTGGTATCGCCACGTGCGGAAATGTCTGAACCATAAAAATATATCATTAATTAAACCGCATGGTCAATGGCGTGCGCGCAAAAAAATTCCAAAGTCCAAAATAGCATATTTTTGGTCACTTTTTATATCATGAATAAATTAATAAAAAGCGATTAAAAAGTCTGATCAATGCAAAAAATAGTACCGATAAAAACTGCCCGTACGCAGAAAAATAAAAAAGTTATAGGGGTTGGAAGAAATTTTCCTGTACGTAGTTATGATTTTTTTCAAAAGTACGACAACATCAAACCTATATAAGTAGGGTATCATTTTAATCATATGGACCTACAGAATAAAGATAAGGTATGATTTGTCCCGAAAAATGCACTGCGTAGAAATGGAAGCCCCCAAAAGTTACAAAATTGCTTTTTTTCTTCAATTTTGTCGCACAATGAATTTTTTTTCTGTTTCGCCGTGGATTTTTTGGTAAAATGACTAATGTCACTTTTTGTAGAATTGTTGCCACAAAAATAAGCCATCATATGGAATTTTATGTGCTAAATTGAAAGCGTTATGATTTTCAGAAGGTAATGAGGAAAAAACGTTAATGCAAAAACGGACAAGCAGGGCTCTGTACACTGAGAACAAGCAGGGCTCTGTACACTAAGGACAAGCAGGGCTCATTGCACTAAGGACAAGCATGGCTCTGGGCACTGAGAGCAAATAGGGCTCTGTACACTGAGGACGAAAAGGGCTCTGTACACCGAGGACAAGCAGGGCTCTGTACACCGAGGACAAGCAGGGCTCTGTACACTGAGGACAAGCAGGGCTCTGTACACTGAGGACAAGCAGGGCTCTGTACAATGAGGAAAAGCAGGGCTCTGTACACCGAGGACAAGAAGGGCTCTGTGCACTGATGACAAGCAAGGCTCTGTACACCGAGAAGCAGGGCTCTGTACATCAAGGACAAGCAGGGCTCTGTACACTGAGGACAAGCAGGGCTCTGTACACCGAGGACAAGCAGGGCTCTGTACACCGAGAACAAGCAGGGCTCTGTACACCGAGGAGAAGCAGAGCTCTGTACACCGAGGACAAGCAGGGCTCTGTACACCGAGGACAAGCAGGGCTCTGTACACCGAGGACAAGCAGGGCTCTGTACACAAAGGACAAGCAGGGCTCTGTACACCGAGGACAAGCAGGGCTCTGTACACTGAGGACAAGCAGGGCTCTGTACAATGAGGACAAGCAGGGCTCTGTACACCGAGGACAAGCAGGGCTCGGTACACCGAGGACAAGCAGGGCTCTGTGCACCGAGGACAAGCAGGGCTCTGTGCACCGAGGACAAGCAGGGCTTTGTGCACCGAGGACAAGCATGGCTCTGTGCACCGAGGACAAGCAGAGCCCTGTACACTGAGGACAAGCAGGGCTCTGTACACTGAGGAAAAGCAGGGCTCTGTACACTGAGGACAAGCAAGGCCCTGTGCACTGAGGACAAGCAGGGCTCTGTACACTGAGGACAAGCAGGGCTCTGTACACCGAGGACAAGCAGGGCTCTGTACACTGAGGAGAAGCAGGGCTCTGTACATCAAGGACAAGCAGGGCTCTGTGCACTGAGGACAAGCAGGGCTCTGTACACTGAGGACAAGCAGGGTTCTGTACACTGAGGACAAGCAGGGCTCTGTACACTGAGGACAAGCAAGGCCCTGTACACCGAGGACAAGCAGGGCTCTGTACACCGAGAAGCAGGGCTCTGTACACCGAGGACAAGCAGGGCTCTGTACACCGAGGACAAGCAGGGCTCTGTACACCGAGGACAACGAGGGCTCTGTACACTGAGAACAAGCAGGGCTCTGTACACTGAGAACAAGCAGGGCTCTGTACACTGAGGACAAGCAGGGCTCTGTACACCGAGGACTAGCAGGGATCTGTGCACCGAGGACAAACAGGGCTCTGTGCACTGAGGACAAGCAGGGCTCTGTGCACCGAGGACAAGCAGGGCTCATTTTATGACGTGGAACTTCCTGGATTTCCTTTTCCTCACACTGTGTTTGCTGTGTACATTCACTTGCTACTTTATTAGCTACACCATGCTAGTTCTAGGATGGACCCCTAGCTTCGTGGCATATCTTCTACAACGTCATGAAAACATTCCTTTAGAGATTTTGCTCCATATGGACATAATGACATCACACAGTTCCTCCATATGGACATGATAACTAGTGTTGAGCGGCATAGGCCATATTCAAATTCGCGATATTTCGCGAATATATGGACGAATTTTTGTCATATATTCGCGTTTTATTTTCGCATATGCGAAAATTAACATAAGCAAAAATTTGCATATGCGAAAATTCGTACGCCAGTCTCACACAGTAGTATTAGAGCCTTCTTTACACCACACAAGCTGGAAGCAGAGAGGGGTGATCACTGTGATGTGTTCTGTGAAAAAAAAAAGAATATTCGTAATTGCAAATATATAGTGCTATATTCGCGAGCAACACTAATGATAACATCACACAGTTCCTCCATATAGACATGATGACATCACGCTGTTCCTCCACATGGACATGATGACATCACACAGTTCCTCCATATAGACATGATGACATCACACAGTTCCTCCATATAGACATGATGACATCACACAGTTCCTCCATATAGACATGATGACATCACACAGTTCCTCCATATAGACATGATGACATCACACAGTTCCTCCATATAGACATGATGACATCACACAGTTGCCGCAGATTTGTCGGCTGCACAACCAAGATAAGAATCTCCCGTCCCACCACATCTCTCAGGTGCTCTATTCTATTGGATAAAAATCTGGTGACTGTAGAGGCCATTGGAGCCCAGTGATCTCATTGTCCTTTATGAGATGATGTCATGTGACCTCATTGTCCTGTATGAGATGATGTCATGTGACCTCATTGTCCTGTATGAGATGATGTCATGTGACATGGGGCATTATCCTGCTGGAAGTATCATCAGCAGAAAATGTCCTCCTCACCATTACATCACAAGCACCAGCCTGATCTACCGATATAAGGCAGGACCCGTGCCTTCATTTTTTTTACCCCAAATTGTGACCCTTCCATCTGAATGTCACAGCTGGAATCGAGGTTCATCAAACCAGACAACTTTATTCTAGTCCTCTATTGTCCAATTTTGTTAAAGGGGTACTCCCCTGCTCAGCGTTTGGAACAAACTGTTCCAAACACTGGAGGCGGCGCCCGGAGACCGTGACATCATAGCCCCGCCCCCTCATGACACCACACCCCGCCCCCTCAATGCAAGTTTAGGGAGGGGGCAGCAGAGTACCCCTTTAAGCCTGTGAGAATTGTAGCCTCAGTTTCCTGTTCTTAGCTGACAGGAGTGGCCCCCAGCATGGTCTTCTGTTGCTGTAGCCCATCTTTAAGGGTTATCGTGTTGTGCATTCAGGGATGATATTATGCATACCTTGGTTGTAACCAGGGGTTATTTGAGTTACTGTGGCCTTTCTGTCATGTTTAACCAGTCTGCCCATTCTCCTTTGACCTCAACAAGGCATTTTTGTCCACACAACTGCCACTCATTGGACATTTTCTTCTCTGTTTCAGACCATTCTCTGTGAACCCTAAAGATGGTTGTGCATGGAAATCCCAGTAGATCAGCAGTTTCTGAAAATCAGACCAGCCCTTCTGGCACCACCAGCCATATCATGTTCAACGTCACTTAAAGGGGTACTCCACTGGCCAGCGTTCGGAAGTAAATGCTCCGAATGCTGTTTTTGCGCGGCAGGGGTCGTCCATTCCCCTTCGTGATGTCATGGCCACGCCCCCTCAATGTAAGTCTTTGGAAGGGGGTGTTACTGCCATCACGCCTCCTTCCATAGACTTGCATAGAGGGGGCACGGTTGTGACATCACTAGGGGCGTGGCTGACCCGGGCAGTGCAAAAGCAACGTTCAGAACATGTACTTCTGAACACTGGCCAGTGGAGAGCCCCTTTAAATCTTTCCCAATTTGATGCTCGGTTAGAACTTCAGCAAATTGTCTTGAGTTGCTGCCATGTGATTGGCTGATTAGCTTTTTGTGTTTACAAGAAATCGAATAGGTGTACCCAATAAAGTGGCCAGTGAATGTTAGTTTGCCATGTGTGCCAGGAAGTTGCCTGGTGCATACATTAAATGTATCCATAGACCCTTCATAAGTAGATAGTGGTCAAAAGAAAGACTGAGTAAACAACATTAAAGGGGTACTCCACTGAAAAATATTTTTTTTTTAAATCAACTGGTGCCAGAAAGTTATACAGATTTGTAAATTGCTTCTATTAATCCTTCCAGTACTTATCAGCAGCTGTTATGATCCACAGGAAGTTCTTTTCTTTTTGAATTTCCTTTCTGCCTGACCACTGTGCTCTCTGCTGATACCTCTGTCCATTTTAGGAACTGTCCAGAGTAGAAGCAAATCCCCATAGAAAACCTATCCTGCTCTGGACAGTTCCTAAAATGAACACAGGTGTCAGCAGAGAGCAATGTGGTCAGACAGAAAGGAAATTAAAAAATAAAAGAACTTCTTGTGGAGCATATGGAAGCTGATAAGTACTGGAAGGGTTAAGATTTTTTAATAGAAGTAATTTACAAATCTGTTTAACTTTCTGGCACCAGTTGATTTAAAAAAAATGTTTTCCATTGGAGTGCCCCTTTAAAGCATAGATCCATCCTGCCTTGTATCAGCAGTTCAGGCTGGTAGTGTGATGGTGTGGGGGACATTTTCTTGGCACATTTTGGTACCATATGCTCTGTATGGCCACCTGGCCGTTATTTTACCGGCACAGCCTGTAATTTGACCACCCTGCTGGTATTTTTATATTGAAAATACCGGCAATGCAATGGTCACTATTAATCCAACCAATTCTCCAACTCCCGGAATGTTGCACCATAACCTATACCAGTGTTTCCCAAACAGAGCGCCTCCGGCTGTGGCTGTCCGGGCATGCTGGGAGTTGCAGTTTTGTAACAGCTGGAGGCACCCCTGGTTGGGAAACACTGACCTATACTATATACTACTATATAGTTCAACATTCTGGGAGTTGTAGTTTTCATATGGGGCAGCTGCTGAGCCAAAGAATGTATCAGGGCATGCTGTTAGTATCTAACTGTAACTCCCGAATTTAATAAAAAACAAAGCGATCAAAAAGTCCCATAAAAACAAAAATGGTACTGTTAATAACTACAAAAATGATCCCTCCCCCGTATAAGGAGAAATAATAAAGTTATAGGGGTCAGAATAGGACAAAATTTCCCCTGCATATGTGCATCCAGTGACCCCCCAATCTACGATGGCCCCGACATACGATCATTTCCCCATATGATGGTCTCTCAGAGGCCATCGCATGTTGAAGGCAGCATCAACATACGATGCTTTTGTATGTCGGGGCCATCGCATAAACGGTTATCCGGCAGCGCAGACTGCTTCAGCTGCCACCGGATAGCCGTTTACGGTGCCCCGTGAGCTCCGGTGATGTCTCTTACCTGTCCTCGGGGCTCCGACGCGTCCTCTTTGGGATCCCCTCCATCGTTGGCACTCTCCATCGTCGGCATCATGTCACTGCGCACGCCGTCCCGGCATCCAATAGGAGCGGCGTGCGTAATAACGTAATGGCGGCGACGGAGCGCGCGGACGCCGGGGAAGCAGAGGAGCATCGGGGACACCTTGGGGATGCGGCGACAGCGATGGAGGGCGACATCCCGGGCAGCGGTGACGGTCCGGAGCGGCGGGGACAGGTGAGTACAACTTCCTCTAACAGTGGTCTTCAACCTGCGGACCTCCAGATGTTGCAAAACTACAACACCCAGCATGCCCGGACAGCCAACGGCTGTCCGGGCATGCTGGGTGTTGTAGTTTTGCAACATCTGGAGGTCCGCAGGTTGTAGACCACTGTCCTATACTTAACATGGCACGGATCCCTCAACATGCGATGGTTTCAACAAACGATGGTCCGTTTGGAACGGATTACCATCGTATGTTGAGGGACCACTGTATAATGAATTATTCAAATTAGCATGACCTGTATTTTGTTGGGCAAGAAAGGTGGCAACCCTATGTATGGCCCTTCTTGGGTTCCCCCTCTATGAATGTGGCTTCCATTGTGACTGCCATCTCTGGCACCGTGTCCCTGGATTGACACAAACATGTTTTCAGCATATGTAATAGGAGACGGTCCTGATTCTGCCTTCATAGCACTGTAACAATGCATTGTGAAATGTACACTGCTTACGTGGCTATTTGCATATCTTTGTTGCCAATACAGTAACTATAGTATCTCCAATGAGTGATCACTTTCACCTCTATAATGCTGTAAGACCAACAAGAAAGAAGCATTTACTGCCGCTCCCGTAACCAACCCTGTCATTCAGCCATTAAGTGAGGAATGCTGAGCATCTATAAGAGCCCGTCCCTCTCTATACAGCACATGTCCTATCACTAAGACCCTGAACACAACTTGTCAACAGCCTCAGCAAGTGGGAAGAATGGAGAGTATACGAGAGTAGGATCTGTGCTATACATTCTATGTACACAATATCCTATAGGAAGAGCTCTTTGGCGTTTTGCGTCATTCGTACAGAGAGAAGACCATCTTGAGTTGGATATTCATCTGGAGGTATGAGCCATTTTTCTTAGTACGTTTTATAGATTGTTTGCAATATTGTTTTTTCATCTATTGTGTAATAGTGTATTTTTATTATCACTACCTCAATACCCACAGCAGACCTACAACAGACCGAAAAATATATAAAAGCAGAAAAATATATTGGCCTCTACCATGGCACATGGAAACCCTAAAGGGAATTCATATAGACTAGAGATGAGCAGCAGTACAGTATGGGACATGATGGACCAAGCAGAAGATGTACAGCTGTGTAGGGCTGGTAGTAGTAGTACTAGTAGTAGTAGTATTTGTAGTACAGTATGAGGCATGATGGACTGGCTGGAAGTAGTAGTAGTAGTAGTATTGGTAGTACAGTATGAGGCATGATGGACGGGCTGGTAGGAGTAGTAGTATTGGTAGTATAGTATGAGGCATGATTGATGGGCTGGAAGGAGTAGTAGTATTGGTAGTACAGTATGAGGTATAATGGACAGGCTGGTCTGAGTATTTCAGAAACTGCTGATCTACTGGGATTTTCACGCACAATCATCTCTAAGGGTTACAGAGAACAGTCCAAAACAGAATAAATATCTAAAGAGCAGCAGTTGTGTGGACAAAAATGCCTTGTTGTCAATGGAGAATGGGGAGACTGGTTAAAGATGAAAGAAAGGCAACAATAAGTCAAATTACGACTCATTACAACCAAGGTATGTAACGTACCATTTTTGAATGCATAACTTTTCAAACCTTGAAGCAGATGGGCTACAGCAGCAAAGACACCATCGGGGGCCACTGCTGTCAGCTAACAGGAAACTGAGGCTGCAATTCACACAGGCTTACCAGAACTGGAAATGGAAGACTTGAATTTTGCCTGGTCTGATGAATCTCTGTTTCAGCTGGGACATTCATGAAAGCATGGATCCATCCTGTTTGTATCAGCAGTTCAGGTTGTTGTTGGTGGCGTTATGGTGTGGGGGACATTTTCTTGGCACACTTTGGGTCCCTTAGTAGCGATTGAGCATCGTTTAAACATGATAGCCTACCTAAGGATTGTTGGAGACCATTTCCTCCGTCCCTTTATGACCACAGTGGACACATCTTCTGATGATACTTCCAGCAGGATAATGCCCCATGTCACATGACATCATCTCATACAGAACAATGAAGTCACTGGACTCCAATGGCCTCCACAGTCACCAGATCTCATCCTATAGATCAACACTGGGATGTGGTGGAACCGCAGATTCTCATCATAGATGTGCAGACGACAAATCTGCATCAACTGCGTGATGTCATCATGTCCACATGTAGGAACTGTGTGATGTCATCATGTTCATATGGAGGAACTGTGTGATGTCATCATGTCTATATGGAGGAACTGTGTGATGTCATCATGTCTATATGGAGGAACTGTGTGATGTCATCATGTCCATATGGAGGAACTGTGTAATGTAATCATATCCATATGGAGGAACTGTGTGATGTCATCATGTCCTTATGTGTGTTGCGATCATGTCTCTGAGGAATGTTTCCAGCACTGTAGAAAGTGTCCCACAATGAATGAAAGCAGCAGGGGGACCAATTAGCATATGTACCTAATATAGTGGCCATTAAGTGTATTTGAGCCTTGGGCACCATTGACCTTGGTATACTAAAATTTTTCACACAAAATTACAGATATGGTCAAAATTGTTGCCCCCTTTCATTAAAGACAGAATACTCACAATTATCTCTGAAATAACTTGGAACTGACAAAAATAATAATAAATAAAAAATAACTGAAAAATAACTGATGACAATCAGACATTGCGGTGAATTGTGGTTCAACAGATTCATTTAAAAAAACAAAATAATAAAACTGACCTAAACAAAAATGATGATTCCCGGAATGTAATATTTGGTTGCACAACCTTTTGGGCCAGTCACTGCGATCCAGCGGTTCCTGTAACTCTCAGTGAGACTTCTGCACTTGTTTCCAGGTATCTTGGCCCACTCCCCATAAGATCCTTCAGCTGTCTCAGGTGTGAAGGTGTCTTCTCCAGACTGCAGGTATCTTGGCCACCTCCTCACAAGATCCTACTCCAGCTGTCTCAGGTGTGAAGATGTCTTCTCCAGACTACATGTATCTTGGCCCACTCCTCATAAGATCCTGCTCCAGCTGTCTCAGATGTGAAGGTGTCTTCTCCAGACTGCAGGTAGCTGAGACAGCTGGATCTTATGGGGAGTGGACCAAGATAACTGCAGTCTGCAGAAGACACCTTCACCCCTGAGACAGCTGGAGCAGGATCTTATGGGGAGTGGACCAAGATACCTGCAGTCTGGAGGAGACACCTTCACCCCTGAGACAGCTGGAGCAGGATCTTATGGGGAGTGAGCCAAGATACCTGCAGTCTGGAGAAGACACCTTTACACCTGAGACAGCTGGAGCAGGATCTTATGAGGAGTGAGCCAAGATACCTGCAGTCTGGAGAAATATGTAGGGGAGAAAAAAAGACAGACAGATGTGGCGCTAATAGTGCCGGTTATCCGTGGATAACGGATGGTAGGTAGATAGGTAGATAAGAGCCTGCTCACCTTTGTTGGTTGCGCTAATGTCAGGCGCAACGCTGATTGAGAGCCTTGAGCAGGTATCTTTTCTGTAGGTGGGCTGGGAGCAGCTGGCCGTCGGTTCCGTCAGAGACGGTTGGTGCAATCCTGTAGCGTGTATGGGAGGTAGGAATCCCGGCAAGGGTCTTCTATTCTTCCCGTGGGTAACAATTTTGGTGCTGCAGCGCTACACCGGCAGGGTGAAATTAGCAGTCGGAGATAGTGCAGAGGATGGTGATCACTTTTTATTAAATAGTCATAAAAAGGATCAGTTTCGGATGGACAAAGCGTTTCGGAGGGGCTCCCTCCATCGTCAGGTCCTACCACATATTTATTACCTAAGTTATACACTTGTTTCGGATTGGGTTGCCTGAGGCTTTCTGACCAATGCCTTAGCTACTAGGGTCTTTAGGTATTACACTCTTACCCCTAGAACTCTGTCTAGATAACAATTACATAATGTTACCTTGCTGAATACGTGCATTTTAGTGAGCTACAGGAGCATCTTCTGGCCACTAAAACTCATGTTAGTGCATAAACAGTGGTATGGAACTGGAATATAGCATGTTACAGTCCCTAAGAAATATTTTTGTTGTTTTTGTGAGATATATTTTGGAATTATGTATACTGAACTTTATTGGAAGGTACATTAATGAGAGTTATGAGATGTACTATGTGTACAATATATTGGATTAAGTCAGACTTGGTATCTGAGAGGAATGTTTCCCTGTAGGCGCTAGTGAGAGGTAGTAGTAATGTTACTCCCAGAGGAGCTGGAAGAGTATCTTTAAGTAATTGATTTGATACTTCTGTACAAAAATACCCTACACAGTGTTGACATTTGATGTCAACAGACATTTTATTTATTAGCACACTAAGGCTACATCATAGCAGCACAACATAAAGATGTTTCAAGTACTTTTCACTTGATAATAAGGTGTACACTTTTGCACGCAAAATATATTACTATATGAATATTTACATTAAACAGACACACAAGGATCAACAGTCTATAAATAAATAATAAATAAAAAATAAGTCCACATTTAAACACGGCTGCTACAAAGGCCGGGCACACACTTACACGAATCTCCATGAACCAGGAGTCTCTCGGCCAAGGGCCGGACAAAAGCTTAAGTGGTTGCGTTGCTGAACCAAAAACTTTCATGGCACAGTCCTGCCAGGCACTTTTCTTGAAAAGGTTACAAACAGCATAGTCTGTTGGAAAACAAAGGTACTGAGTGCCAGAGAGTTAATGACAAGCAAAACAGCAGCTCAAAAAGACTTTACAACGGATTTCTTCTGTATCCCCACCCTCGCCTGTCAGGATTCTTTCTCCTTTCAGACATATAACGAGGAGAGCGAGGTGGGGACTCTCTTAGAGGATGAATTGCAGTGTCCCACGAAACATTTGTGAGCGTTGATTGGGACACAGAGGGATTCACACTTACAACAAAATTAACGGCCACATGGTTCCCCCATGCTTGCAATCCAGGAGGGTACCGAAACCCTTGGTCTTATCAAACTTCAGCACAGTGGCGCATTGGCGCTCTAGAGGTGCTTCACCCTCTTGGGGTAATCCAACTTCCTTATATATAGGGCCTTCAACGTTTTTGGTTTCACGCTGCTGCTCTTCCCTCACTTCATAGGGGAGATACTTTGGCCCATAACGCTCCCTGTACTAAGCTCTCAATTTTTCCATGATGTCATTCATTAAGGGGCGACTAGGGGTTAGTCCTTCAGGAGAGCCATTAGCATGGAGAGACTCTGGCTGAGGGGACTCCAGACAAAGGGACAGGATCAAGTCCTGTACCGGGACACCACAACATGTCACTGGAACATGTCAAAAGTTTTTGCAAATGACAACAACATTTTAACCCCATAAGGACCCTTGACGTACGTGTACGTCATGACACCCTGGTACTTAAGGACCCATGACGTACGCGTACGTCATGGAGAATTCCGGCCCCTGCCGCGCGCCGGGCGGGGATCGGACCGGGATGCCTGCTGAACAATGCCTGCTGATCGCGATTTGCGCGATTCTGGGTCATTGCGGGTCTATAGTGACCCGGTGACTCGGAATATAAGGGGGATCGCGGTTGTCTAAGACACCCAGGATCCCCCTGAAGCGATAGGAGTGAGTTGGCAGGGGTGCCACCCCTCCTATCCCTGCTATTGGTAGTCTAGATCGGGGGCGGGGGGGGGGGTTAACTTTCGTTTTCCCTGTCCTGCCCACCCACAATAGGCGGGGCCGGACGGAGAAATGACGGGGACCCGTGCCGAAGATCCACTTACCGATCCAAGCGGGCGTCAGAGGCAGCGGGCGATGGAGATCGGCGGGCGGCGATGATGTGCAGCTGGATCCGACGGAAGCCGGTGAGTTGCCTAGCAACATCTGGAGGGTACAGTTTGAGACCTCTATACAGTGGTCTCTAACTGTAGCCCTCCAGATGTTGCAAAACTACAACTCCCAGCATGCCCAGACAGCTGTTTGGGCATGCTGGAATATGTAGTTTTGTAACAGCTGGAGGGCTACAGTTTTAGACCACTATATAGTGGTCCCTAAACTGTAGCCCTCTAGATCTTGCAAAACTACAACTCCTAGCATGCCCAAACAACTGTTTGCTGTCTGGGCATGCTGGGATTTGTAGTTTTGCAACAGCTGGAGGACCACAGTTTGGAGATCACTTTGCAGTGTTCTCTAAAACTGTAGCCCTCCAGATGTTGCAAAACTGTAAATCCCAGTATGCCCAAACAGCTGTCTCGGCATGCTGGGAGTTGTAGTTGCGTACCTCCAGCTATTGCATAACTACATCTCCCAGCATGCCCTTCGGCGATCAGTACATGCTGGGAGTTGTAGTTTTGCAACAGCTGGAGGCAGACTGGTTGGAAAATACTGAGTTAGGTAACAGAACCTAACTGAAGGTTTTCCAACCAGTGTGTCTCCAGCTGTTGCAAAAGTACAACTCCCAGCATGCACAGTCTGTCTGTACGTGCTGGGAGTTGTAGTTTTGAAACAGCTGGAGGTTTGTCCCCCCATGTGAACGTACAGGGTAGATTCACACGGACAGGTTTACAGTAAGTTTCCTGCTTCAAGTATGAGCTGCGGCAAATTTTTCACCGCAGCGCAAACTCCTAGCAGGAAACTCACCGTAACATGCCAGTGCGAATGTACTCTAAAAACACTACACTACACTAACACATAATAAAGAGTATAACACTACATATACACCCCCTTACACTGTCCCCCCCAATAAAAATGAAAAACGTATTGTATGGCAGTGTTTCCAAAATGGAGCCTCCAGCTGTTGCAAAACAACAACTCCCAGCATTTCCGGATAGCCACTGACTGTCCAGGCATGCTGGGAATCTAGCAACAGCTGGAGGAACCCTGTTTGGGAATCACTAGAGTAGAATAACCCTATGTCCACCCCTATGCAATCCCTAATTTAGTCCTCAAATGCGCATGGAGCTCTCTCACTTCGGAGCCCTGTCGTATTTCAAGGAAACAGTTTAGGGCCACATATGGGGTATTTCCGTACACGGGAGAAATTGCACTACAAATTTTGGGGGGCTTTTTCTCCTTTTACCCCTTATGAAAGGGAAGAGTTGGGGTCTACACCAGCTTGCTAAGGAAAAATTGGGGTCTACACCAGCTTGTTAGTGTAAAAAAAGAAAAAAATGTTACACTAACATGCTGGTGTTGCCCCATACTTTTTATTTTCACAAGCGTTAAAAGGAAAAAAAGACCCCAATGATTTGTAACGCAATTTCTCCTGAGTATGGAAATACCCCATATGTGGGCGTAAAACGCTCTGCGGATGCACAACAAGGCTCAGGAGTGAGAACGCACCATGTACATTTGAGGCCTAAATTGGTGATTTGCACAGGGGTGGCCAATTTTACAGCGGTTCTGACATAAACGCAAAAAATAAATACTCACATGTGATCCCATTTTGGAAACTACACCCCTCACATAATGTAATAAGGGGTACAGTGAGCATTTACGCCCCACATGTGTCTGGCAGATTTTTGGAACAGTGGTCCGTGAAAATGAAAAATGTAATTTTTCATTTGCACAGCCCACTGTTACAAAGATCTGTCAAACACCAGTGGGGTGTAAATACTCACTGCACCCCTTATTAAATTCTGTGAGGGGTGTAGTTTCCAAAATAGGGTCACATGTGGGGGGGGGTCCACTGTTCTGGCACCACGGGGGGGGGGGGGGGGGGGGCTTTGTGAACGCACATGGCCCCTGACTTCCATTCCAAACTATTTTTTCCCAAAAGCTCAATGGCACTCCTTCTCTTCTGAGCATTGTAAAGCCCCAGCAGAGCACTTGACGTCCACACATGGGGTATTTCCATACTCAGAAGAGATGGGGTTTCAAATTAGCATTTTAGTGGAAAAAAAATCATTTACACATCCAACTTTCACGAAAAGTCGTCAAACACCTGTGGGGTGTTAAGGCTCACTGGACCCCTTGTTACGTGCCTTGAGGGGTGTAGTTTCCAAAATAGTATGCCATGTGTTTTTTTTTTTTGCTGTCCTGGAACCATAGTGGCTTCCTAAATGGGACATGCCCCCCAAAAACCATTTCAGCAAATTTTGCTTTTCAAAAGCTAAATGTGACTCCTTCTCTTCTGAGCACTGTAGTTGGCCCGCAAAGCATTTTACGTCCTAACATGGGGTATTTCCATACTCAGAAGAGATGGGGTTACACATTTTGGGGGTCGTTTTGTCCTATCATCCCTTGTAAAAAAAAATAATAATTTTAGCGAAAACTAGCATTTTAGTGGAAAAAAAATCATTTACACATCCAACTTTCACGAAAAGTCGTCAAACACCTGTGGGGTGTTAAGGCTCACTGGACCCCTTGTTACGTGCCTTGAGGGGTGTAGTTTCCAAAATAGTATGCCATGTGTTTTTTTTTTTTGCTGTCCTGGAACCATAGTGGCTTCCTAAATGGGACATGCCCCCCAAAAACCATTTCAGCAAATTTTGCTTTTCAAAAGCTAAATGTGACTCCTTCTCTTCTGAGCACTGTAGTTGGCCCGCAAAGCATTTTACGTCCTAACATGGGGTATTTCCATACTCAGAAGAGATGGGGTTACACATTTTGGGGGTCGTTTTGTCCTATCATCCCTTGTAAAAAAAAATAATAATTTTAGCGAAAACTAGCATTTTAGTGAAAAAAAAAAATCATTTTCACATCCAACTTTAACGAAAAGTCGTCAAACACCTGTGGGGTGTTAAGGCTCACTGGACCCCTTGTTACGTGCCTTGAGGGGTGTAGTTTCCAAAATAGTATGCCATGTGTTTTTTTTTGTTTTGTTTTTTGCTGTTCTGGCACTATAGGGGCTTCCTAAATGGGACATGCCCCCCAAAAAACAATTTCAGAAAAACTCACTCTCCAAAATCCCACTGTCGCTCCTTCCCTTTTGAGCCCTCTACTGCGCCCGCCGAACACTTGACATACACATATGAGGTATTTTCTTACTCGAGAGAAATTGGGTTACACATTTTAGGAAGATTTCTCTCCTTTTACCCCTTGTAAAAATTCAATAACTGGGTCTACAAGAACATGCGAGTGTAAAAAATGAAGATTTTGAATTTTCTCAGTTTGCTGCTATTCCTGTGAAACATCTAAAGGGTTAACAAACCTTTTGAATGTTATTTTGAATACTTTGAGGGGTGCAGTTTTTATAATGGGGTCATTTGCGGGGTAGTTCTAATAAGAAAGCCCTTTAAATCCACTTCAAAACAGAACTGGGCCCTGAAAAATGTCGATTTTGAAAATTTTGGGAAAAATTGGAAAATTGTTGCTATACTTTGAAGCCCTCTGATGTCTTCCAAAAGTAAAAACATGTCAACTTTATGATGGAAACATAAAGTAGACATATTGTATATGTGAATCAATATATCATTTATTTGGAATATTCATTTTCCTTATAAGCAGAGAGCTTCAAAGTAAAAAAAAAAAATGCAAAATTTTAAATTTTTTCATCAAATTTGGGAATTTTGCACCAAGAAATGATGCAAGTATTGACAAAATTTTACCACTAACATAAAGTAGAATATGTCACGAAAAAAAAAATCTTGGAATCAGAATGAAAGGTAAAAGCATCCCAGAGTTATTAATGTTTAAAGTGACAGTGGCCAGATGTGCAAAAAATAGCTGTGTCCTACAGTGAAAATTGGCTGGGTCCTTAAGGGGTTAAGATGTAAAAATACCCTAGGCATGAAATGGTTAGTATATTTGTCTGTTATTATGAGAAAAACTATCTAGCACTTTGTTATGTCTTGAACAGTAGCTGTAGATTTGAAGTTTACATGCCTAATGTTGACTTAATAGCCCTGATTTACTAACATAATCCCGACTTACTAACATAATCCCGATTATTATTGGGGTATGCAACACAATTTGACAGCAGTCACGCCCCCTACCATAGACTTGCCTTGAGGGGGCGGGGCGTGATGTAGTTAGGGGTGGGGCTATGATGTCACAAGCTCCCGGCGACGGCTCCAGTGTTCGGAGCAGTTTGCTCCAAACGCTGAGCAGCGGAGTACCCCTTTAAATAGCTATTAGCTCATTGAGCTGACTATTCTATTCTATTGCTATTTCTCCCAATCCCCCCATGCACCTACATGCTTAGCTCAGCGTGCATGTGTTTTTAATGGCCAGAAGGAAGCAAGCTTTTACTGATATGTACTGAGTAATAAGATGTAAGGCCAGATAGGCCTAAGTCTTGATAAGCCAGATGACTGACCTTATGATCTGCAAATTTAGCATTAGTGTGAGAATTATTCAGCACAGTTGTGTTCTCTAGGTCGGCATAAAAGGTCACGTTACTGTACAGGTCACTTATTATTGCTCATATGGTATCTTTCGCCAGCTCTTCGAAGAGATGCAGCGTTCAAGACCTCTTGGTAACTCTACGGATAGGCAATGGGAAGCAGAAAGGCGAGGAGCTAAGAGAGCAGAAGCCAGACTCAACAATGGCATTCAAGAAATCGAAGGCGCTCAGCAATACCATATGAACAGCATGACCAAGGAACAAAAACGATTACAGAAAGATCTCGCCAGAATCAAGCAAGGTGATAATGAAATGGGTACTCCACTGGAAAACATTTTTTTTTTAAATCAAATGGTGTCAAAAAGTTAAACAGATTTGTAAATTACTTGTAAATTACTATTAAATAATATTAATCCTTCCAGTACTTATCAGCTGCCGTATGATCCACAGGAAGTTCTTTTCTTTTTGAATTTCCTTTCTGTCTGACCACAGTGCTCTCTGCTGACACCTCTGTCCATTCCAGGAACTGTCCAGAGTAGGATACGTTTGCTATGGGGATTTGCTCCTACTCTGGACAGTTCCTAAAATGGAATTTCCTGTGGAGCATATAAGAGCTAATAAGTACTGGGAGGATTAAGATTTTTAAATAGAAGTAATTTAAAAATCTGTTTAACTTTCTGGCACCAGTTCATTTAAAAAAAAATGTTTTTCCGGTTGAGTACTCTTTAAAATGATCTAGCTATGACCTTCTCCCTTGAGTAAATGGAATGGCAGCACGAAATGCTTGGCCACAGCCCTATTCCCTTTCTATGGGGCTTCTGAAGATAGCTGAAAACAATTAAAGTGGTTTTCCAATTATGAAATCTACTTTCAATAAATTAATGTATTTTTTATAAATAAAGTTATTTTACTACCTTTCATGCTTTCTTTCTACTTCGGGTGCAAACGCCTCTGTTTTGTTGTCTTCATTAGCCCAACTATCCTGTAACAGACTTCCTGTTCTGTCTGGACACTCTAATGCAATGGTCTTCAACCTGCGGACTTCCAGATTTTGCAAAACTACATCTCCCAGCATGCCCGGACAGCCAACGGCTGTCCGGGCATGCTGGGAGTTGTAGTTTTGCAACATCTGGAGGTCCGCAGATTGAAGACCACTGCTCTAGTGGATAAGTCAGCCAACTCTATTTCCCTCCAACTACAGTGGTCCCTCAACATACGATGGTAATTCATTCCAAACGAGCCATCGTTTGTCGAATCCATCGTATGTTGAGGGATTCGTGCAATGTAAAGTATAGGAAGCTGTACTCACCTGTCCCCGCCGCTTGTGATGGTGTCCCCGGGTGTCTGCTGGGCTCTCCGCTGTCTTCTCCGGTCCTCCGCTGTCTTCTCCGGTCCTCCGCTGTCTTCTCTGGTCCTCTGCTGTCTTCTCCGGTCCTCCGCTGTCTTCTCTGGTCCTCTGCTGTCTTCTCCGGTCCTCTGCTGTCTTCTCCGGTCCTCTGCTGTCTTCTCCGGTCCTCTGCTTTCTTCCACAAGGCCTTACTGGGCCTGTGTAGTGACGTAATTACGCCGCTGCGTACGCCATTACTATTGGATGACGTGCGCAGCAGCGTATTGACGTCATCGGAGAGGGCCAAGAAGACACCAGAAGACCAGCGCTGGACCCGGAGGGCACCCCGGAGCATCGTGGAGGGGTAATACTTACCGCACCACACGGGAACATTAAGCTGCTATCCGGCAGCAGCTTAAGCATTTGGTGCTGCCGGATAGCACTTAATGCGATGGCCCCGACAAAAGCATCGTATGATGATTTCATTATATGTCGGGGCCATCGTAGGTCGGGGGGTCACTGTATACCTTCTTGACTCGAACCCTATGACACTGCACACAAGCCCCCCAGATAGAGGGAGGGAGATAAAGTTGGCTGAATAGCAGGAACAGGAAGTTACAGGATGTACACCAGACAGGAAGTGGAGCTAATGATGACAACAGAGCAGACAGTTTGCATCAGAAGCAGAAGGTACACATGACAGACCAGAGATGCAATATACTGTATTTTAATTTGTTCGACAGGTTAAAATAGGTTTCATTGTTAGAAAGCTACTTAAGGGTAGGGTCAAATGTGCCATATTTTGCTGCGTATTCTCTGCAGCTGATTTTGCTACCCATTGACTTCAATGGGTAGGACAATATGCAGCAGTAAATACGCAGCAAAATACTGCACATGGGAACCTATCCTAAGGGTAAGTCCACACGCGCTGATTTTTTAGCGGGTTTTCCGCTGAGTATTTGAAAGTGGGCGGGCTCTTCTCAGATTTTCCTTGGCGGAATTTACGCTGCGGAAAATTCGCCACAGTCCCTACTGAATTCAATGGGGCTTGCGGCGGATTACATTCCGCCGTGGAAAATCTGCTGCGGACAGCATAAAAGAGCCCACCCACTTTCAAATACGCAGCGAAAAACCTGCAAAAAAATCCGCGCGTGTGAATGTACCCTTAGGGTGCATTCACACGCTATTTGTTCTTGCGGGTTTTCCGCTGCATATTTGAAAGTGGGCGGGCTCTTCTCGGCTGTCCGTTGCAGATTTTTAGCGGTAGAATTTAAGCTGCGGAAAATCCGCCGGAGTCCCTCCTGACTTCAATGGGGCTTGCGGCGGATTTTCCGCAGTGTAAATTCCTCCGTGGAAAATCTGCAGCGGCTGGCGAGTAGAGCTGCCCCCTTTCAAATACGCAGCGGAAAACCCGCAAAAACAAATAGCGTGTGAACGCACCCTTAGGGTGCGTTCACATGTGCGTATTCTTCCTGCAGATCTGCAGAAGATTTGCAGTTGCAAGATTTTGCTGCCCATTGACTTCAATGGGCTGCAAAATCTGCTAAAGCAAGTCTGCAGCAGATGTGCAGTAGAAAATATGCACGTGTGAATGTACCCTTAGGGTAAATTTACATAGGGCAAGTCCACAGCAGATTTGCTACCAATTGACTTCAATGGGTAGCAAATAAAACACTCACAGCAAATCTGCGCCCAGCCCATGTAGTGCAAGGAATTAAATGGTAGAAGTGAGCGTACCCCCACCCTTGGTCAACAGCCGTTTTGCGTTACACACGTCTTGTCAAGGCCTGCAGGTTTCATTCTAAAGTCAATTCTTTATTATATGTTGCAGCAACTGTTAAGAAAACTTCAAGCAACAGCGCAACAAACATGGGGAAGAGGTGAGATTACATGTCCCAATAAATGTTATTTACAATACATGCACTGGCATTTTTAAATGTATTTTTTTTTCTGATATTTTAAAACAAATGGAAAAAGGAAAATCCAGCATTTTTGGTGGTAGATTTTAACACTGACTTCCCTAACTGCAAATGCTATGTTGCTCTACAGAGTTGCTGATCTTCATTGAACAGATTTAGGTTGCGTTCTCACTGCTGAATTTCTGCCCGGAGATATTCCAATCAGAGTTTCTGTCTGCAGCGGGCACCGGCAAATTAATCGGTGGTAGGACAGTGGAACAGGCACCATCTCTATAAATGGCAATGCAATCTGGGTGGAATTCCACCAAAACATTAAACATATTCATTCTTTTGGCTGGTCCCAGATTTAGAATTTCCACTGCAGAATTTTCCACCTTGGAAATTGAAAACAATGGGGCTGGGCTGCAAGTGGAATATCTCGCGCATAAATTCATCAGTGTGTGCGAAACAGCTGCTGTAGCCTCATTTCTTCTGTACCCCCTGTCTGTCTCCCCCTGTAACAATGTAAGTATTGTTGATAATAAAAGAAGATACAATGAAGATTGGGTGAGTTTCCGTCTCCTTACTTCTATTTATTGGATTTATAAATTCAGCAGTGAACCTTGCGTAGACATTTCTCTCTCAATAACAATATGACACAATTCCTGAACTATTGTATAATTCATTTTATTCTATAAGACATGGATTGGCATGTATACCCTGGGATATACAGACCAAAAGTTGGGAACATGGGTTTTAGAGCAGAAGTCTGAGCTCAGGACCCACCACAAAAACATCTTCTGATATTATTCCAGCTTTCCCCAACATTCCTACTACAACACTTTGCAGTATTTTAATTTTAGTGTGAACCTAGCCTACTATGTCATACCAATCAGGATCTTTTTGTCTTTTGTATAAGAGGTCAGTTGGCAGCCACTTCTGCAGGACCAGTCATGGCATCGGGCTCATCTATGACTCTTCAGATGCGTATCAATGACTTCATGGATGGTGTCAAAAAGGGGAAAGCCGAAACGGAATCATCACCTTCTGGACCCAACATAACTGAAATTAAAACGTCTTCATCTAGGAGGTCCAGCATTGTTTCAGTGACTGGGGACCTGCCAGGAAAACCATCCGGCCTTCTGTCTAATACAAATGATAAGCCAATTGGCTCGGCAAATGCACCATTTCCAAGGCAAAGACGAGGTTCTCTTTTCAAGGATAAGCCAGCTTTTGATGAAGAAATCTATGCCCCTGATGGGGGTCTCCGCACCTTACATACTATGCCTGACTTTATGGATTCCTTTGAGGAAGCCAAAAATGCCAGATATATTCGACACAGAGTGAAGCCAGAATCTGAAATGGAACTGAGTGTTGATGAAATATTTGAAAAGGAGGATAGCGGCGGCTTCACCGAAGATGAAACGATGGACAGCGCTATGAAAACAATATGAAACGTCTCTTTTACCAGATGACATAGACCAGAACCTTTTTATCATGATCAATGCTTTGACAATATGAGCCGTGACTTCAGAATAAATGTATCTCTGTACAAGTTGTCTTTTATATCGTGAGTTAAAACAGGCAGGGCCATCTATCATTTCACCCCATTGTCATGTGTGTTTGATGTTGTACATTTGTGTCTTTTGTCATTATGTTTACTGCTTCCTGTGATTGGATAACTGCAGAATATGTTGGCGCTATATAAATAAAGGTCATTTTTTTTAAGTTGCAATACTTTTATATGTTCATGTTTTACATACAATTCACACGCATAGGCCTGCAGAATGAAAATGCCTGCATAAAGATTTTGGTTTTGCCCTCTGCACACAGAATCTCCACCCAGAATATCTGAGGGCAGAAATTCCGTAGTGTGAATGTGAAATATTATCAATAATGCCAGTATACATGGAGGAAATATTATCACCATACATATTACCATCATACTGTTACTGACCAAATCCTGTATACTGAGATCAATATTACCAATAATACCAGTATACAAGAAGGAATATTATAACCATACATATTACCATCATACTGTTACTGACCAAATCCTGTATACTGAGATCAATATTACCAAGAATACCAGTATACAAGAAGGAATATTATCACCATACATATTACCATCATACTGTTACTGACCAAATCTGAGACCAATAATACTAATATCGCCTGTACAAAAACAAAAATGGTCATCAATTCCAAACAAAATGAAATTTGTGCACAGGTGCAAGCTGTTAGTTTTGTGAATAATACCGCTATACCACTATACAAAAAAACCAATATTTCCACATACAATCATTATATAGAGGTAGATACCAGCTGTGCACAGGATCTGTATACCATATAAGTGATTCTATACAGGACCATACAGGGGTAGATACCAGCTGTACCCCGGATCTGTATACCATATAAGTGATTATATACAGGACCACATAGAGGTAGATACCAGCTGTGCACAGGAAATGTATACAACATAAGTTATTATATACAGGATAGTTATCCTCTTTCCTTTTCCTCTCTGTCCGGATCATACCACCATGTCGACTTCTTCCAGTGAAAACTCATATCTTCTGCATCTGCAGGACACACTGCATTTTCCATTGCCCTTCCCATTTATACTTTCCCCTATCTATAGGCCTCGTACTGTTATAATGCCCCCTTGGTGTCCTGCACAGTAAAGCGGTAGGTAGGAAGCTTAACAGGTAGTTAGGTAGCCAGGTACATATGTAGGTAACTAGCCAGGTAGAATTAGACACAAGGAGCAGACGTTGGCATAATTTGTTTCGACACTTTCAGGAATATGTCCACTAAATATTAGCAGCTAGACACAAATTTCAGTCTAATCCTGATCACTGCGATGGTCCATCCATAGTCCATAAAGCAAATACCAAAGGAAAAATGGGGGGCACTCCTTTGTCCAAATTTTTCACCATGATGTCATCATGTTTTCTCAAGTTTTCTAGTGCTAAGGTAATTTTTGAAAGATTCAAATAAAACACAAGAATATACTAACTTTATATGTAATGCCCTTTTTTTTTTATTTTGACCTGCAACACATTCAGATTTAGGGATATTTGGTACACACAGACAAGCGGAGTGGCCATGGGTACCCCAGTGGCATGTACCCTGGCCAACCTGTATATCGCCATGTTTCAAAAAAAAATTCTATGTAACCCATGGCTGAAACATGCTGCCTGCTATTGTCACTTTGTCGACGATGTTTCTATGGTTTGGATAGACACCAAGTCTTATTTCACTGACTTTGTATCCTTCCTCAAGAACACTAACAACATGGATCTGAGTCTTATTTCCAAGATAGGTCCGAGTGAGTTAGAATTCCTTGACGTAATTGCGGTGGTTGAAGATGATGGCTTAGTCAGGAAAGGATATTGCAAGCCTACTGCTTGCAACTCACTGTTCCACTTCAAAAGTTACCACCCCGAGCACGTCAAGGCAGCGGTTCCTTACGGACAGTTCTTGAGACTGAGGTGCATAAATAGCAGAGAAATAGATTATTAGGCCCAAGCCATGGAACTTAAAAAACAATTGCTAGATAGGGGAGATCCAGAGTCAGTGCTAAAAAATGCCATGGAAAAAAAGTTAGAGTTACAAAAAGATAGAAAAGAACACAGAACAAGGAAGAGGCAAATAACTTGTGATGGAAACACAGAACCCCGTTACTTCTCCTTTCCCTCCCCCTTTTAATTTCTCCTTATCCTTCCAGTAAAGCTCTCTGGCTAGATAAATAAATAAATTGATTAATGATTAAAAAAAAATGATTCACCATTATATGCATTTGGGAGAAAGTGCAAAAATTAATGCTTTTAAAAAAATGTAGAAAACTAAAAAAAAAACATCCGAGTACAGAGTAGCCTGAAAGATGTGCATAGGAATAAAAATTAGCTAAAAAAAAGTCCCTCTCCCAGGTATGTATTGATGTGGCACCTGTAATTGGTGCGCACATCTCCGGATAGATAGAAATGTGTCACTGGGTGGTGAACCAGTTATCTTCAAAGATGTATTATGTTGGCGCACAAGTTATGTAGTTTATGCTAAAACCTGTTCAATAGATTCTAGATAGGTTGCACCATACATGCTCTGAACACTAGATTCAGAGAACACGTTCACTCGGTAAAAACCAGAAGGGTTCTCCAAAATTTTATAGTATATATTAGAAGAACATGCAGGGGATGTGACGGTTTTAAAATACTTTTGTCTTGAGAGGGTTAATATTGTAACCAGTGGGAACAGACAAGAAGAACTGTTACAATGCAACGCTAGATGAATCATTCAGACCAATGGGTCTGAATGATTGCCTAGATATGTTTTGCATAGATTAGTCCCCATATTCTTTGCAAAACTAATCACTTTCTATTCTTTGCAATTGTTTAATGCTTTATGCTTATGTGAAAATGTTTTTATAATTTTCCTGTATTTTAGATTTGAGTATGACACGCAAACACTCAGATGACACGTCAGAGTCTAGGAAGTACTTACCTAATCTCCCCTGTCAGGGTAGGCAGGATCTGAGGAAGCGCCGGTAGTGGTGCAAAGTAGCTATCATTATCACACTCTTCTAATCTGGTGCTCCACTGGAAATTGATGTCTATGCACCTGAATAAATAAAGAAGCCATGAACCGGAACACCTAACAGTGAGTGCCCCCATTTTTCTTTTGGTGTTTGCTTACCTAGCCAGGTAGGCAGGAAGCCAGACATGTAGATAGGTAGCTAGCTAGGTAGTTAAGTAGCCAGGTATTTAGCTAGGTAACTAGCCTGGTAGGTAGGTAGCTTGCTAGGTAGTTCGATAGCCAGGTATGTAGTTAGGTAGCTAGCTAAGTAGTAAGGTAACCAGGTATGTAGTTAGGTAGCTAGCTAAGTAGTTAGGTAGCCAGGTATGAAGGTAGGTAGATAGGTAGTTAGGTTTCCAGGTATGTAGGTAAGTATGTAGTCAGTAAGTTAAATACCCAGGTATGTAGGTAACTAGGTAACCAGGTAGGTAGCTATTTAGGTATCCAGGGCTTGATAATGGCTAGGTGAGCTAGCCGAAACGTCGCCATCTTCACGTTTGTGTGAATAAAGACCACTTTTTTTGCAGCATATGGGAGTGCGGTTGCCGTTCGTTTTCTATGTGGAGGGATTCGTAACCAGGATCTGTAGCAACTGGACGCACCCTATCATTACTGCATTGACCCTAGGAGTGCTGCTCTCTTGGAGTTTTCTATTTGGGTATCCAGGTATGTAGGTATTTAGCTAGCTAGGTAGTTAGGTAGCCAGGAATGTAGGTAGCCAGGTATGTAGGTAGCTAGCTATGTAGGTAGTTCAGTACTTAGTTATGTGGGTAGGTAGATAGCTAGGCACTTTGGTATCCAGGTATGTAGGTAGCTAGATAACCAGTTATGTCGGTAGGTAGCTATTTTGGTGGCCGGGTATGTAGGTAGGTAATCAGGTATGTAGGTAGTTCAGTAGCCAGGTATGAAAGTAGGTAGGTAGCTAGGTATTTAGGCAGCTAGCTAGGTAGCCAGGTATGTAAGTAGTTAGTTAGGTAGCTAGGTAACAAGTTATGTAAGGCTCCTTTCAAACTATGAATTTTTCCGTTTACAAACTTCCGTCACATGTTCCGTCACTACAGCTGCAAAACCCGGCAGTTACAAAACCTCTGACGGCCGTGATTAAATTGCATTGCAGCCTATGGGGTTTTGTAACTGCCCGTTTGCACCCGTATATTCCCGTAATTCATTAGGGGCGTTATACAGTGATGGGACATCGTGGCGGAAAAATTACTGCATGCAGTAGTCTGGTAGGTAGGTAGTCCCCACCCCTTTCTGCCACGTTGGAAAAAAGTAAAAAACAAACCAATGAGTGATGTAATCGCGTCTGCACTATGTGGGGGAAGAGGCCACGGTTTCCTATCAGTGTAAGCTACAAGTGTGTGTCTTACACTGACAGGCAGCTTGCACCTGTATAAAGGAGTGCACATATAGGTAAATGTGGCACTTGCTCACCTGAAGATCCAGGAAAAGACCCCTGGATTCCCATTAGGCATTTTGCCTAGGAAAAACCCGCACGTTACTATGAACGTTGTACTTATCACTGTGTGGACTTTAGTTTATTTACATCCTTAGGGAATACATTTTTTTCTAGTCACACAGTCTATTTCTAATGTCAGTCGCCTTGTAAAAAGTCATAAAAGTTACAAACCGACAATGAGCTGCGAGATATCATTACCTTCTAAGCGCCGTCTGCTAGTCAAATGAGAAGGCTTACTGAAATATTCATCGGAAACACATACATGGAGACTGCAGGCTATGGGAAAACACAAGAATAGACAAACCTATGGAATGGTCTGTGACAGCCTAAAATGATACATGTGAAAGACAACCGCGTAGCTCCATTATTCCCAGGCACTTGTCAACAGACTACTGGCAGGGATAAGTTTTTTGGGGAAGGACAAGTCAACAAATCCTCACTTCCAGGTAACATAGAGAAGCATTGTCAGCATCAGACGACAGCAGTGACCTGTGAGGAAAGAAATGGCGCACTGCAGAATAAAGAATACTCTCACAATGGATTTAACCGGGACAGAACAAGTCATATATTTACCTGCTCTCCTGGAGATGTGCACAGTCCATACGTAGGACTGTCAGGAACCTGTCATCATAGTATCAGACACCAGGAGGTCGATGCTTTTCTGAAAGATTCAAGGGCGGCAGTAAATAACGCAATTCCATTTTCTTGCTGTGGGTTACCTACAGCACAAAGCGGGATCGTAGCGGTACATCAAGGAGGTAAGATCTATTTCTACGGTAAAATCATCACATCTATCTGTGAAAAAATTTCTTACATTTTACTTTTATTCTCAAGTTTGTGAGTAAGATTATTAAAGGGGTACTCCAGTGGAAAGACAAATGCTTTCAAATCATCTTGTGCCAGAAAGTTATACAGATTTGTAAATTACTTCTATTTTTGAATCCTAACCCTTCCAGTACTTATCAGCCGCTGTATGCTACAGAGGAAGTTGTGTAGTTCTTTCCAGTCTGACCACACTGCTCTCTGCTGCCACCTCTGTCAATGTCAGGAACTGTCCCGGGTATGAGCAAATACCCATAGTAAACCTCTCCTGCTACGGACAGTTCCTGACATGGACCAAGGTGTCAACAGAGAGCACTGTGGTCAGACTGGAAAGAACTGCACAACTTCCTTTGGAGCATACAGAAGCTGGTAAGTACTGCAAGGATTAAAATTTATAAATAAAAGTAATTTACAAATCTGTTTAACTTTCTGGCACCAGTTAATTTGAAAAAAAATTTTTTGACCAGTGTACTTTAACCTGTTAAGGATGGCGGGCGTATCCATACACCCCCGTTTTAAAGTCCTTAAGGACTGAGGGCGAATGGATACACCCGTGGGAATTCCGGTCCCGCCGCTAGCCGATTGGGGACCGGATCGGGATGCCTGCTGAAATCATTCAGCAAGCATCCCGGCACATCGCCGAGGGGGGTCCTGAGACACCCAGATGTCGGCGATCGGAGAAAAACGCATGTCAATTCAGACATGCGATTTTCTCCAATTCCGGGCTGATCGGGTCTCTGTTGACCCGATCACCCGGAAAATAGGGATGATCGGAGTTGTCAGTGACAGCCCCGATCATCCTAAGGGATAGGAGTGAGGTTGCAGTGCTGCTATCTCCTCCTATCCCCTGGCATTAGTCAGAACTGAGTTCTGACCAATGGCAGCGCAGGACAGGGGGTTGCCATGGAAACCCCCCGTTCTGCCCACCCCTGGATGTCGGGCATAACGGGGGGGGGGGGGGGGGGGGAAATGGAGGCCTTTACCTGAGGACCAGATGCCTGGGGCCCGGCGATCATCGCAGACATCCACCGGAGATCACGGCTCAGATAGGGAATCGACGGTGGGGGGGAGAAAGGAAAGTGAAAGTAAAGTGATCTTTACTGTGGCAACCACTAGGAAGGCCGGACTGCAACTTCCAGCATGCCCAGACAGCCAAAGGCTGTCTGGGCATGCTGGGAGATGTAGTTTTGCAACATCTGGAGGGTCACAGTTTGGTGACCACTGTTACAGTGGTGCCCAAACGGTAGCCCTCCAGATGTTGCCAAACTACAACTCTCAGCATGCCTAGACCACCCAGGCATGCTGGGAGTTGTAGTTCTGTAACATCTGTCCCTTCAGATTTTGCAATTTTCATGACATTTTTGAAAATTGCTGCTCTACTTTGAAGGCCTCTAATTTTTTCAAAAAGCAAAAATATGTCCATTTTATGATGCCAACATAAAGTGGACATATTGTATTTGTGAATAAAAATAAAATTATTTGGAATATCCATTTTCCTTACAAGCAGAGAGCTTCAAAGTTTAAGATTTAAGTAACGCCGAAAATTTACCACCAAAATAAAGTAGAATATGTCACAAAAAAACAATCTCAGAATCAGAATATTCGGTAAAAGCGTTTTAGAGTTATTAACGCTTAACCCCTTAAGGACCGAGCCCTTTTTCACCTTAAGGACCGGAGCATTTTTTGCAATTCTGACCACTGTCATTTTAAACATTAATAACTCTGGAATGCTTTTAGTTATCATTCTGATTCCGAGATTGTTTTTTCGTGACATATTCTACTTTAACTTAGTGGTAAAATTTTATGGTAACTTGCATCCTTTCTTGGTGAAAAATCACCAAATTTGATGAAAAAAATGAAAATTTTGTATTTTTCTAACTTTGAAGCTCTCTGCTTGTAAGGAAAATGGATATTCAAAATATTTTTTTTTTTGGGTTCACATATACAATATGTCTACTTTATGTTTGCATCATAAAATTTATGAATTTTTACTTTTGGAAGACACCAGAGGGCTTCAAAGTTCAGCAGCAATTTTGAAATTTTTCACAAAATTTTCAAACTCGCTATTTTTCATGGACCAGCTCACGTTTGAAGTGGATTTGAAGGGCCTTCATATTAGAAATGCCCCATAAAAGACCCCATTATAAAAACTACACCCCCCAAAGTATTCAAAATGACATTCAATAAGTGTATTAACCCTTTAGGTGTTTCACAGGAATAACAGCAAAGTGAAGGAGAAAATTCAAAATCTTCATTTTTTACACTCGCATGTTCTTGTAGACCCAATTTTTTTATTTTTGCAATTGGTAGAAAGGTGAAAATTTTTACTTGTATTTGAAACCCAATTTCTCTCGAGTAAACACATACCTCATATGTCTATGTTAATTGTTCAGCGGGCGCAGTAGAGGGTTCAGAAGGGAAGGAGCGACAAATGGTTTTTGGGGGGCATGTCACCTTTAGGAAGCCCCTATGGTGCCAGAACAGCAAAAAAAACACACATGGCATACCATTTTGGAAACTAGACCCCTCAGGGAACGTAACAAGGGGTAAAGTGAACCTTAATACCCCACAGGTGTTTCACGACTTTTGCATATGTAAAAAAAATCATTTTTTTTTACCTAAAATGCTTGGTTTCCCAAAAATTTTACATTTTTAAAATGTGTAATAGCAGAAAATACCCCCCAAAATTTGAAACCCAATTTCTCCCGATTCAGAAAACACCCCATATGGGGGTGAAAATTGCTCTGCTGGCGCACTACAGGTCTCAGAAGAGAAGGAGTCACATTTGGCTTTTTGAAAGCAAATTTTGCTCTGGGGGCATGCCGCATTTAGGAAGCCCCTATGGTGCCAGAACAGCAAAAAAAAAAAAACACATGGCATACCATTTTGGAAACTAGACCCCTCTGGGAAAGTAACAAGGGGTAATGTGAACCTTAATACCCTACAGGTGTTTCACGACCTTTGCATATGTAAAAAAAAAAATATTTATTTTTTACCTAATATGCTTGGTTTCCCAAAATTTTTACATTTTTAAAAAGGGTAATAGCAGGAAATACCCCCCAAAATTTGAAGCCCAATTTCTCCCGATTCAGAAAACACCCCATATGGGGGTGAAAAGTGCTCTGCTGGTGCACTACAGGTCTCAGAAGAGAAGGAGTCACATTTGGCTTTTTGAAAGCAAATTTTGCTCTGGGGGCATGCCGCATTTAGGAAGCCCCTATGGTGCCAGAACAGCAAAAAAAAAAACACATGGCATACCATTTTGGAAACTAGACCCCTCGGGGAACGTAACAAGGGGTAATGTGCACCTTAATACCCTACAGGTGTTTCACGACTTTTGCATATGTGAACATTTTTTATTTTTTTTTACCTAAAATGCTTGGTTTCCCAAAATTTTTACATTTTTAAAAAGGGTAATAGCAGAAAACACCCCCCAAAATTTGAAGCCCAATTTCTCCCGATTCAGAAAACACCCCATATGGGGGTGAAAAGTGCTCTGCTGGCGCACTACAGGTCTCAGAAGAGAAGGAGTCACATTTGGCTTTTTGAAAGCAAATTTTGCTCTGGGGGCATGCCGCATTTAGGAAGCCCCTATGGTGCCAGCACAGCAAAAAAAAAAAACACATGGCATACCATTTTGGAAACTAGACCCCTCGGGGAACGTAAAAAGGGGTTAAGTGAACCTTTATACCCCACAGGTGTTTCATGACTTTTGTATATGTAAAAAAAAATTATTTTTTTTTACCTAAAATGCTTGTTTTCCCAAAAATTTTACATTTTTAAAAAGGGCAATAGCAGAAAATACCCCACAAAATTTGAAGCCCAATTTCTCCCGAGTACGGCGATACCCCCTAAACTGTTGCCTTGAAATACGACAGGGCTCCAAAGTGAGAGCGCCATGCGCATTTGAGGCCTAAATTAGGGATTGCATAGGGGTGGACATAGGGGAATTCTACGCCAGTGATTCCCAAACAGGGTGCCTCCAGCTGTTGTAAAACTCCCAGCATGCCTGGACAGTCAGTGGCTATCTGGCAATACTAGGAGTAGTTGTTTTGCAACAGCTGGAGGCTCCGTTCTGGAAACAGTGGCGTACCAGACGTTTTTCATTTTTATTGGGGAGGGGAGGGGGGCTGTGTAGGGGTATATGTATATGTAGTGTTTTTTTACTTTTTATTTTATTGTGTGTTAGTGTAGTGTAGAGTTTTTAGGGTACAGTCGCACGGGCGGGGGTTCACAGTAGTTTCTCGCTGGCAGTTTGAACTGCGGCAGAAAATTTGACGCAGCTCAAACTTGCAGCCGGATACTTACTGTAATCCTCCGCCCATGTGAGTGTACCCTGTACGTTCACATTGGGGGGGGGGGGGGGGGGGGAACATCCAGCTGTTGCAAAACTACAACTCCCAGCATGTACGGTCTATCAGTGCATGCTGGGAGTTGTAGTTTTGCAACAGCTGGAGACACACAGGTTGTGAAACACCGAGTTTGGTAACAAACTCAGTGTTTTGCAACCAGTGTGCCTTCAGCTGTTGCAAAAGCTACAACCCCCAGCATGTACGGACAGCGGAAGGGCATGCTGGGTCTTGTAGTTATGCAACAGCCGGAGGCATACTACATTGGCTGGGGATGCTGGGGATTGTAGTTATGCAACAGCTGGAGACACACTGGTTTACTACTTAACTCAGTGTGCCTTCAGCTGTTGCAAAACTACAACTCTCAGCAGTCACCGACAGCCAACGGGCATGCTGGGAGTTGTAGTTATGCAACCACCAGATGCACCACTACAACTCCCAGCATGCACTTTAGCTGATTGTGCAAGCTGGGAGTTGTAGTTACACAACAGCTGAAGGTACACTTTTCCATAGAAAAAATGTGCCTCCAGCTGTTGCAAAACTACAAGTCCCAGCATGCCCATAAGGGCATGCTGGGAGTTGTGGTGGTCTGCCTCCTGCTGTTGAATAACTACAGCTCCCAGCATGCCCTTGTTGCATGCTGGGAGCTGTTGCTAAGCAACAGCAGGAGGCTGTCACTCACCTCCAACGATCCTCGCCGCACAGGTCAGTCCCTCGTCGTCTCCGCCGCCGCCGCTGCTCCTGGGGCCCCGATCCCAACAGGGACGCCGGGGATCGGGGTCCCCAGCACCGGGGGTCGTCTTCCCGCACCCGCTCACGTCCTCCGGAAGAGGGGCGGAGCGGGTTGCAGGAGTGACACCCGCAGCAGGCGCCCTGATTGGTCGGCCGGTAATCCGGCCGACGAATCAGGGCGATCGTGAGGTGGCACCAGTGCCACCTCACCCCTGCTGGCTCTGGCTGTTCAGGGCCGTCTCTGACGGCCCCGATCAGCCAGTAATTCCGGGTCATCGGGTAACTGGAGACCCGATTGACCCGGAATCTGCCGCAGATCGCTGGACTGAATTGTCCAGCGATCTGCGGCAATCGCCGACATGGGGGGACATAATGACCCCCCTGGGCGATATGCCGGGATGCCTGCTGAACGATTTCAGCAGGCATCCGGCTCCGGCTCCCCTCCGGCTAGCGGTGGGGGCCGGAAATGCTCAGGGCGTATCCATACGCCCTCGGTCCTTAAGGACTTGGAAACGGGGGCGTATGGATACGCCCTATGTCCTTAAGGGGTTAAAGTGACGGTGGTCAGAATTGCGAAAAAGGGCTCAGTCCTTAAAGCGTACCTGTCATAGTGCAAAAAAAGGAAAAAAAGTGATATGTTACTCAGTACCCAATCCTGAGCATATCATTTTTATGTGTCGGACCTATATATCCCGAGATATAAGCATTTATATGCTGGTGAGTAACGTTTTCATTGTGCAGACTGGAGGGGGCGTGTCAGTCTGTCTCCTTCACAGTGTATGTAGGAACATTCCTATACAGGTAGGGGTATGTGCAGAGCATTGCACCATTGTCTGTAATACAGACAACAGTGCAATGCTCTGCACATACCTCCACCTGTATAGGAATGTTCATACACACACTGCTATACACATGGGGGGGCGGTATGTGCAGAACATTGCACCGTTGCCTGCACATACCCCCACCTGTATAGACACATGGGGGGGGGGTATGTGTAGACTGCAGAGCATTGCACCCTTGGATCTTTGGAAGACCCTAGGGTGCAATGTTCTGCAGTGCACCTAGCCCCATGTGCAGAGGCCCTGGCTGGGAGGATAGCTAAGACACTTACAGAACCAGCCGGGGCCGCAGCACCGGACGCATTAGAGGCCGCAGCACGGGAAGGTGCCGGAGCACAGGACGCATTAGAGGCTGCAGCAGGGACCGCAGCACGGGAGAAAGCAGGAATCCTGGCCGAAGCAGTGACGATCCTCCAGGGCCAGCTCCACATAAGCAAAGGACAGGCATATTTAGTAGTTTACACAGTGGCAACGTACCAGGTAAAGCTTCTCAATGCGCTCTGCAGTGGGTTGAATTGGGAACTGACCTTGAGGCTTGTCTGAGGGCAGTGAGGGAGAGGGGGGGGTGGGATGCCTGTGTGAGCGCGCCCCCGTGCAAGTTCACAGGCAGTGCGTGCCCACACATACACAATAGATATCTCCTATACTGGATACCGGTATGCTTTACGGCCGGTATCCAGTATTCTGTAAAATCTAGACTAATATGTCTGGCTAAAAGACAGGCGACCCCTAGTGGTGGCTATTTTGAGCTTTAATTTCAGGTGAAAATGTAAAAAAAAAATTAACAGTAGTATATTGTGAAAAGTCATATTATAATGAGTCCTGCAATATATGAAAAGTTTTCAACAATGACAGTGCCTCCTTATGGTGAACAAGGGCTCAGTCCTTAAGGGGTTAAAGGAGTTATCCAGTATAAAAAAAAAATCCCCTATCCTCCAGATAGAGGATAAGTGTCAGATCGCAGGGGGGCCAAACTTCATTTCACTAGGGGACATGAAACATTTGATATCTATTACATATATATATATATATATATATATATATATATATATATATATTTATATATACACTTAGAAGTACATAGCTTTCTAAAGCAGTATTGGTGGTCAGTGTAACCCTGACAGGCACTCTATTAGACAAGGCCTCTGGCTTGTACTATGGCAGACCTGGGGGCCTTTCTTAGGCCCCAGTTCTCATGGTGACACATTAAATACATGTTACATTTAAATGTATTACTAATACTGTAACTAGAAGAACCCTCAATGACTCTAACTTGTTACAGTGACCATTTAGTGGTAGATATCAGCCCTATATAGGTTATATAAGATTAATCTGCAGATGATCTAAGGGATTACCATGCAGATACATCCAGACACACAAGTGGCATCTTCGTGGAATTGTTCTTTTTCTTTTTCTTCATCCCAGACCACCACGATGACTTCTTCCAGCCATGACTTTGCATAATTTTACAGAAAACATCTTAGGTTCTGTTGGGAAAATTATATTTTTATATTTATTTCTTATATATCTGTATAAATATATATTGTCTAACTAAAGATGGTGTTGGCCGTTTTTTTTTCTATTTTTTCTATTTTCAGTAAATTCAGTAAATCTTAGTTTTGTCCAGCTCCCAGTAATGTTTGAAACTATCCAACTGACCTTGGTAGAATAAAGAAGCTTTTGTAGGTTAATGAACCTCTTGCTACATTAAGAAAGAAACTGTAAAAGGGACACTGTAATTGGTAATAAAGTTATACACCATGAGCCACCAGTGTTCCTTAGCCAATCAGCTGACACTCAGAGTGTTGCCATATAAAAAAAAAGGCTGTATTCTAATTTTGTTGGTATGTTTTCTTCTGCGGAGCTGTTTTTTCTGCATGTAAGGGAACATTCACCTGTATCGATACATATGCATTAAATCTGTCTGCTAATCAACACGGCTAGAGTTGACTGATCACAGGGAGAAATAGATCCTAAAAGGTTCCCTACATTTTCAGCACATTCTTCACCTCTTCCCAACCTATAGTGCCCCAAGTGGTAGTCACCTAATTGTCCCCAAAACGGTAAGTGCCCTCTTTGTGCCTCCAACACGGTAACATGGCCCATTTTGTTTCCTCACGCAGTATATTTGCCTCCTTTGGCACCCCCACTCAATAGTTTTTCCTCACCTATCAGTGATTTTGCCCCTTTTACCCCCCCCCCCCCCCCCCCCCCATCTGCTGCTGTTAAAGAAAACAATTATTCCCACCTAGCATCATTCCTAGGTGTTCTTTTCCTGGAGTTTCTTTCCTCCGTGCTGTCCTTCTGGGTTCGCAGGCTGGGTAAGACGTGGCCAATAATGCTCCAGATGAACACTCAAGATACCAAGGGGCACCATTGATGTGAAGCCTATGTCGAACTTCTTAAAAAGGAAGAAATTTTCTCCAAAGCCAGGTGCTTCTCCCAATAAAAAGTTATCTTTATTCCGTCAGGAAAGACATAAAAAGTTGGTTGAAAACTCTGCTTTTAATGTTTTTGATAATACACTAGGATCGCGCTCCTCTGTTCTTTTTGTCTCTTCAGTACACTATGTCGAGCTTCTGGCATCATCAGCGTGCTCCCAAAATCTTATAGACCCAGGCCTTAAAACAGTCGGGAGGGAGTCAATGGGTTTCTGCTGCACTGTAGCTTTTGCCTGTATCCCTGTCTTGAGGACTCAGATGCAGTTAACACTAGTGCTTGTCTAGGTCACCAAGCACTGTATCTGGTCATGTGCACCCAGCTGACCAATGCAGCCTTGGCTCCCCAAAGGCTGTGGTTCCTATAGCAGCCACCATAGCCACTATAGTGGTAGTTACACCCCTGATGCATGTCCAGGAGGACACCACTATTAGTGAATGCAGACAGATCACTTTATCTTCCATTAGCTATAGCAGAAAGTTCCATTCAGGTCTTTCTCAGCTAGTTGCTGCGAGTATCCCTGAAATGATTTGGGGGGCCATACTTGCAGCAACCAGCTGATTACTGGGGTGACTTTCTATATAAACAGGGTTGTCTTATTGAGTTCGCACTACAGAATTTCCTTCTGGAATTTCCAGTCGGAAATTCTGGTGCAGCAGAATCCTATTGCTGGCAATGGGATTCCCCTGTACAGCGCACACTATAGAATGTCAGTGGTGTATATTGTCTATGAAAACGGCAAGGACCATGCGCACTCGGAATCTCCAGACAAAATGTCTCAGTCCGGAAATACTGTAGTGTGAACCCAGCCTAAGGACTTTTCATCATATAGCAGACATACCGTATATTGTACAGCAGGGGCCAAAGCATCAAGATAATCTTATATACTGTACCTTCCTCACAACACACATCTTTACAGCCAATGAGACACCTAAATCTTTGTTCACATGTGGATGTCGACTAGGGTTGCCACCTGGCTGGTATTTTGGCCACTCTGCTGGTATTTTGGCCACTCTGCTGGTATTTTGGCCACTCTGCTGGTATTTATATATAAAAAATACCAGCTATGCAATGTCCGCTATTTTTCCAACCAATCCTCCAACTCCCAGAATGTTGCACCAAAACCTATACCAGTGTTTCCCAACCAGAGCGCCTCCAACTGTTGCAAAACTACAACTCCCAGCATGCCCGCAAAGACGTTGGCTGTCCGGCATGCTGGGAGTTGTAGTTTTACAACAGCTGGAGGCACCCCTGGTTGGCAAACAGTGACCTATACTATATACTACTATATAGTCCTACATGCTGGGAGTTGTAGTTTTCGTTTGGGGCAGCTGTTGAGCCACAGGCTGTATAAGGGCATGCTGGGAGTTATAGTTAGTAACTGACTGCAACTCCCAAATTTAATAAAAAAAAGCGATCAAAAAGTCACATCAAAACAAAAATGGTACTGTTAATAACTACAGATCGGGACACAAAAAATGAGCCCTCATACAGGCCCATATAAAGAGAAATAATAAAAGTTATAGGGGTTAGAATAGGAAAACATTTCCCACACATATGTGTATCCTGTGATGTCACGCATATATAATTAATTATGCTAATTAGCATGGCAGGTATTTTCTTTTGCAAGATAGGAGGCGACCCTAATTTCGGTCGCAGAAACCTCATAAATTTCCTCATCAAAATCCATGCAGAAAGCTGATCAGCCAGAAATTAGGAAGGGAGCAGATACTTTTCCACAGCCCCGTGTAGCATGGAATTTATTGGCTATTGCTTATACGAACAAATGTATTCTAGTTATAATCTGGGAACTGTTTTAATGAGGTGATGCTTAAAAATGAAATATATATTGTCCCAAATATGACACATGCATTGAGCTACAGATCTGACCACCACCGTATTTATTTTCTATGCAAGGTGGGCGCTGGGTTCCCGAATACCTGTCCCATGAAAAGAAAGAAGACCCCAGAAAGGTACAATACTCATATCTGGGAAGAACAATGGGGCAGCTAAGTCTACAATTATAAATTAAAGGGGTACATCGGTGGAAAACTTATTTTTTCTTTTAATCAACTGATGCCAGAAAGTTAAACAATTTTGTAAATTACTTCTATTAAAAAATCTTAATCCTTCCAGTACTCATCAGCTGCTGTATAATACAGAGGAAATTCTTTTCTTTTTGGATTTCTTTTCTGTCACGACCACAGTGCTCTCTTCTGACACCTCTGTCCTTGTCCGGAACTGTCCAGAGCAGGAAAAATTTGCCATAGAAAACATATGCTGCTCTGGAAAGTTCCTAAAATGGACAGAGGTGTCAGCAGAGAGCACTGTGGTCATGACAGAAAAGAAATCCAAAAAGAAAAGAATTTCCTCTGTAGTATACAGCAGCTAATAATTACTGGAAGGATTAAGATTTTTTAATAGAAGTAATTTACAAATCTGTTTAACTTTCTGGCACCAGTTGATTTTTTTCCCACCACCAGAGTATCCCCTTAAAGGGGTTCTTCGGTGCTTACACATCTTTTCCCCTATCCAAAGGATAGGGGATAAGATGCCTGATCGCGGGAGTCCCGCCGCTGGGGACCCCCGGGATCTTGCACGCGGCACCCCGTTTGTAATCAGTCCCCGGAGCGTGTTCGCTCCAGGACTGATTACAGGCGGCCACCTGGCCGGCGGCGTGTGACGTTACGCCTTCGCCCCTCAATGCAAGCCGACGGGTGGGGGTGTGATAGCTGTCACACCCCCTCCTGTAGGCTTGCATTGAGGGGCGGAGCGTGACGTTACACGGGGGCGGAGGCGTGACGTCACACGCCGCCGGCCCGGTGGTCGCCTGTAATCAGTCCTGGAGCGAACACGCTCCGGGGACTGATTACAAACGGGGTGCCGCGTGCAAGATCCTGGGGGTCCCCAGCGGCGGGACTCCCGCGATCAGGCATCTTATCCCCTATCCTTTGGATAGGGGAAAAGATGTGTAAGCACCGGAGTACCCCTTTAAATACTTTTGGGATAAATTGAAATCATAGGAGTACCCCTTTAGTGCTCCAATTATTTCCTAAAGAAAATCAATTGTATACAAATATCCTCTAACTATAATCCTTCAGGAAAGGGTCCCTTAGCCAATCACTGGCTGAAGTAGATGACCACTGTAAACATTGACTAGGTGGGCATTTTACTGCAGGGTTGACATGTCTGAGGAAGTGGGGAAGGAAGTACTGGAACATACGGGGGCAGGATTTTAAAAAAGTGCCTCCTTATTTTGCCAGAATACCTTTAGGTAGGAGTAGGGTCACACATTGCATATATGCAATGTATTTTACACTGTGCAGCAGGAAATAGCTGCATATTCTCCTATGAGCAGACATACAGGGCTACCCGTGACAGCCCGTGTTCAGCGAGGTTTGGAGTTGGGCACCACACGCCCACATGATTGTGACACGGAGGCCTCACTGTGCACACAGGGCTACCATGTGGGGGAGATTTATTAAAAATCAGAGGCAGAGGTGCAGTTGCCCATGGCAAGCAATCAGATTACGTCTTTCATTTTTAAATAGACCTGTGAAAAATGAAAGAAGAAATCTGATTGGTTGCTATGGGCAACTGCACCACTCTTTCTCTACACAGGTTTTGATAAATCTCCCCGTGTTTCTGCTCATAGGAGAATACGCAGCATATACACAATGGCCCAGATTTATTAAACTGTAAATAAAATAAAAGTGGTGTTTTTTCCACAGCGACCAATCACAGCTCAGCTTTCGCTTTACCAGAGCTCGTTAGCTGAGCTGTGATTGGTCGCTGTGGAAAAAACTCCACTTTTTCTCTAACACAATTTGATAAATCTGGGCCAAGGTGTGACCCTACCTTTATGCTATGTTCACATGCTGGATATTTTTTTTATGGCATGTCTGCCCGGAAAATTTCAGCAGAAACGCCAATGCATTTCCAAGGAGATTCTGCAGAAAGAATTGTGTCAATTCTTTCTGCGGAATCTGCTTGGAAATGCATTACTGTTTCTGCTGAAATTTTACAGGCGGACATGCCACAAAAAAAAAAGAATCCAGCATGTGAACATAGCATAAAGGCTAGAATTTCCGTAACAGATGTTTCCACTGCGGAAATTCCACCATGTACATGGTGCAGCAGAATCACATTGAAAACAATGAGACTCTACTGAAACAGAATTTCCAAGCTAAATGTTTTCGCCAGATTCTGCTCATAATTTCCGCCATGTGAATGAGGCCTTAGGGTACGTTGGCACAAGCACATTTTGCTGCATATTTTTCCGCAGCTAGTTTTGCCACCCATTGGCTTGCAGCAAAATACGCATGTGTGAACGTCCCCCTACACCAGATGTCCTCTTGAGAAAGGGAAATAACCATAACACGTGTCGAGGTGGTGGCGGAGGTGCTCCCTGGATACCAGTATGTCCCAATCGGGTAATTCACTGGCTTGATATTATATTGTACTGACATACATAGTGTACAGAGCTGGTGTGATGCATACTTATCAGTGTACTGTTTGTACAGTGGTCCCTCCACATACGATGGTAATCCGTTCCAAATGGACCATCGTTTGTTGAAACCATCGTATGTTGAGGGATCCGTGCAATGTAAAGTATAGGACAGTGGTCTACAACCTGCGGACCTCCAGATGTTGCAAAACTACAACACCCACCATGCAGTTTTGCAACATCTGGAGGTCCGTAGGTTGAAGACCACTGGTATTGGAGGTTATACTCACGTGTCCTCGCCGCTCCGGACCGTCACCGCTGTCCTGGATGTCGCCCCCATCACTGTCGCCGCATCCCCGGGGTGTCCCCTATGTTACGGCAAGGCCTCTGCTTCCCCGGCATCCTCGCTCTCCGTCGCCGCCATCACGTCGCTACGCACGCCGCTCCTATTGGATGATGGGACGGCGTGCGCAGTGACGTGATGACGACGATGGAGAGCGCCGACGATGGAGGGGATCCCAAAAGGGATGCACCGGAGCCCCGAGGACAGGTAAGTGATCGTCAGCGGACCACACGGGGCACCGTAAACTGCTATCTGGTAGCAGCTGAAGCAGTCTGCGCTGCCGGATAGCCGTTTATGCGATGGCCCCGACATACAAAAGCATCGTATGTTGATGCTGCCTTCAACATGCGATGGCCTCTGAGAGGCCATTGTTTTTGGTGTGTTGGTGTGTGTTTTTATGGGTGGTTTATTTTAAAGGAAAACTGTCACATGTTCACTCCCGCACTAACCACAGGTACTGACGGATAGTGCGGGGGACGCTGATTCATATGATGCCTACCTTGCCCGTATCCATCCGACCGTTCGCCCGCAATCTTATTTTTTCTATTTATGCAAATGTGGCTGTAACTGGCACGGCGGGGTTTTCAGGAGCCTAGTGGCACTGTGACGTCAGCACCATCCATCCGCAGCTCCACCCACTGATGAATATTCATCCCCCCCTCCCTCCGGCTCTCCCGAACGCTCCTAACTGGTCTTCACTGGGCATGTGCCACTTCCTGACAAGTGCAGTGAAGACCAGTTAGGAGTGGGGGAGATGGAGAGCAGGAGGGATGAATATTCATAAGCGGACGGCGCTGACGTCACAGTGGCACTAGGCTCCTGAAAACCCTGCCCATGCCAGTTACAGCCACATTTGCATATATGGAAAAACTAAGATCGCGGGCGAACGGTCGGACTGATCCGGGCAAGGTAGGCATCATATGAATCAGCGTCCCCCGCACTATCCGTCAGTTCCTGTGGTTAGTGCGGGAGTGAACATGTGACAGTTTTCCTTTAATGAGAGGGCTATTCTCTTTTGTATTGTCTTTTTGAATTATTAATAAAGATGGTCTTTTCTGATATTGTTGCGACCAATTTGTCTTATGGCAAAATCTGAAAAATTTAAAATCTTTTATTTATTTTTTAGTCCGAAAAGAGCAGTCAAGCGCCTCGCTGTCCTTCTTGCCAAAAATTGACTGTTCGGGTGTTTTCAGTCCCGTACCAAGACCCAGCATACAAACTAAGTGGAGATGAAAAGTCCCGTCCAGCGTCAAGACATCACACCAAAGTCCTTTTACCGATAAAACCTGGAGAGACTTCCGCAACCTCCTCACTGGCGGCTTGGGCAGAGTACCTGAAGTGTTTTGTACGTACTTGTCCTAATACGCAGGAGACGGCGTTCTGTCAGCATTACTACGCCCTGTCTGTGATCTGCTGGACAGCGGTTATTCTCACTCTTATTATAGTCATTGCTGCAACTGTGCATAGTGTCTAATACAGTGTTTCCCAACTAGGGTGCCTCCAGCTGTTGCAAAACTACAACTCCCAGCATGCCTGGACAGCCTTCGGCTGTCCAGGCATGCTGGGAGTCGTAGTTTTGCAACAGCTGGAGGCACCCTGGTTGGGAAACACTGGTCTAATATGAGGCTCCGATGTACAGAAGACTCGTCTCATCTACAAGCAGCAGATTTATTCATTATATTACAAGCAATTGTACAGAGTCAAGAAGATGACTGTAACTATAGAGAATGGGAGATATACAGTATAATCCATGGTGAACATAAAAAATAGTGATTATAACATATATCGTGTTATATTGTACTTTGTTATTTTTATTTGGACGTTTTTTTTTTACCCTAGTGAGATTTATACTCTTACAGCATCTCCGTTTTTCCAGTAATGCAGAATATCTAGAAAGAGCGTAAAGACCCTCAGGCAGAATATAGATTATTTGACACAGTCCTGACCTCAGTATCTGAGGAGAGGGATTTAGGAGAAATTATTTCAGAAGACTTAAAGGTAGGAAGACAATGTAATAGAGCAGCAGGAAACACTAGCAGAATACTTGGATGTATAGGGAGAGGTATAAGCAGTAGAAAGAGAGAAGTGCTCATGCCGCTGTACAGAACACTGGTGAGACCTCACTTGGAGTATTGTGCGCAGTACTGGACCCTGTATCTCCAGAAGGATATAGATACTCTAGAGAGAGTTCAGAGAAGATACTAAACTAGTACATAGACTGCAGGATAAAACTTACCAGGAAAGGTTAAAGGACCTTAACATGTATAGAAGAAAGAAGAGACAGAGGGGATATGATAGAGACTTTTATATACATAAAGGGAATCAACACGGTAAAGGTGGAGAAGAGATTTATATAGAAGAAAAACTACCACAAGAGGACATAGTGTTATATTAGAGGGGCAAAGGTTTCTGCAGTAATGTCAGGAAGTATTACTTTACTGAGAGAGTAGTGGATGCATGGAATAGCCTTCCTGCAGAAGTGGTCGCTGCAAATACAGTTACATAGTTACATAGTTACATAGTTAGTACGGTCGAAAAAAGACATATGTCCATCAAGTTCAACCAGGGAATTAAGGGGTAGGGGTGTGGCGCGATATTGGGGAAGGGATGAGATTTTATATTTCTTCATAAGCATTAATCTTATTTTGTTCCAGGAATGTATCTAATCCTGTTTTAAAGCTGTTAATTGTTCCTGCTGTGACCAGTTCCTGAGGTAGACCGTTCCATAAATTCACAGTCCTCATGGTAAAGAAGGCGTGTCGCCCCTTGAGACTAAACTTTTTCTTCTCCAGACGGAGGGAGTGCCCCCTCGTCCTTTGGGGGGGGTTTAACCTGGAACAGTTTTTCTCCATATTTTTTGTATGGGCCATTAATATACTTATATACGTTTATCATATCCCCCCTTAAATGTCTCTTCTCAAGACTAAACAATTGTAACTCCTTTAATCGCTCCTCATAGCTAAGATGTTCCATTCCCCATATTAGTTTAGTCGCGCGTCTCTGCATCCTTTCCAACTCCGCAGTGTCCCTTTTATGGACAGGTGCCCAAAACTGAACAGCATATTCCAGGTAAGGCCGTACCAATGCTTTATAAAGGGGGAGTATTATGTCCCTGTCCCTCGAGTCCATGCCTCTTTTAATACATGACAATATCCTGCCGACTTTGGAAGCAGCAGCCTGACATTGCATGCTATTCTGTAGTCTGTGATCTACAAGTACACCCAGATCCTTCTCTACCAGTGACTCTGCCAGTTTAATCCCCCCTAAGACATACGATGCATGCAGGTTATTAGTACCCAGATGCATAACTTTACATTTATCCACATTGAACCTCATTTGCCAAGTGGATGCCCAGACACTTAGTCTATCCAAGTCATCTTGTAACTTATGCACATCCTCTATAGACTGTACTGTGCTACAAAGCTTGGTGTCATCTGCAAAGATAGAAACAGAGCTGTTAATACCATCCTCTATATCATTAATAAATAAATTAAACAACAGCGGGCCCAGTACAGAACCTTGGGGTACACCACTAATAACCGGGGACCAATCAGAGTACGAATCATTGACCACCACTCTCTGGGTACGATCCATGAGCCAGTGTTCAATCCAGTTACAAACTAAAATTTCCAAACCCAAAGACCTTAACTTACCTGTCAGACGTCTATGAGGGACAGTATCAAATGCTTTAGCAAAATCCAGAAACACTATATCCACAGCCATTCCTCTGTCAAGGCTTCTACTCACCTCTTCATAAAAGCAAATTAGATTGGTTTGACAACTTCTATCCTTAGTAAACCCATGCTGGCTATCACTTATAATACGATTATCCCCTATGTATTCCTGTATGTAATCCCTTATAAGTCCTTCAAACAATTTACCCACAATGCACGTTAGACTTACCGGTCCATAATTGCCTGGCGAAGACCTAGAGCCCTTCTTGAAGATTGGTACCACATTAGCCTTGCGCCAGTCCCTTGGCACAATACCAGACACCAGAGAATCTCTAAATATCATGAACAAGGGTACAGATATTACTGAACTTACCTCTCTAAGAACTCTTGGGTGTAGTCCATCCGGCCCTGGAGATTTGCTTACATTTACTTAACTTACCTTGTACCATCTCTACATTAAGCATGTTCAATACATTATATGATGTGTTACCAGCACTGACCTGGCCAATGTCAGCTCCTTCTTCCATAGTATATACAGAACTAAAGAACCCATTCAGTAGCTCCGCCTTCTCTTGATCGCCCGTGACAACCTCCCCATTATCATTATTAAGGGGTCCTACATGCTCTGTCCTTGGTTTTTTTGTATTTATATATCTAAAAAAATATTTAGGTTTAGTTTTGCTTTCTTTGGCCACCTGTCTCTCATTTTGAATTTTTGCTGTTTTTATTACATTTTTACAGATTTTATTAAGCTCCTTGTACTGTTTAAATGTTATAGCTGACCCATCAGATTTGTATTTTTTGAAGGCTATTTTTTTGTTGTTTATTGTTCTTTTAACATCATGTGTCAGCCATGTAGGATTTAGTTTTAATCGTTTATATTTGTTCCCCTTTGGTATATATTTAGCTGTATAGTTATTTAGAGTTGATTTAAAGATGTCCCATTTACCTTCTGTATCAGTATTTGACAACACCTCCCCCCAGTCTATGTCCTGTAGTGCAGGGAAATTTGCCTTTTTAAAGTTATATGTTTTTGCCTTCCCCGCCTGTCTTTGTTTTCTACATTTTAAGTCAAAAGTAACTATATTGTGGTCGCTATTACCAAGGTTTTCCCGCACAGTTACATTACCAACCAGCTCTGCGTTGTTGGAAATGATCAGATCCAACAAGGCATCACTTCTTGTTGGGTCCTCCACAAACTGGCCCATAAAATTATCCTGCAATAAATTTAGGAATTGTCGCCCCTTTGTAGTTTTAGCCAACCCCGGACCCCAATCTATATCTGGATAGTTAAAATATCCCATTATTACCACTGTACCTGCCCGGGCGACCCTCTCTATTTGTTTATGAAGCTGAACTTCTATCTCTTCAGTGATATTAGGGGGTCTGTAGATTACCCCAAATATTATTTTTTCAGTATTTCCCTCCTTTTGTAATTCTACCCACAGTGATTCCACCTCCTCAGAATCATCACACACTATGGCATCGTTCACACTGACTTTCATACCACTTCTTACATACAGACAGACTCCACCACCTTTTCTGTTCATTCTATCCTTGCGAAACAATGTAAACCCCTGCAGATTGACAGCCCAGTCATGCGAGGAGTCCAGCCATGTCTCAGTGACCCCAACTATATCAATATGTTCCTCCAGTATCAAGGCCTCAAGCTCCCCCATTTTATTTGCTAGGCTTCTGGCATTTGTGAACATACACTTTACATTTCCATCCTTTATGTTATTGGGGTTAATGGGATTCAAGGGTGTAAGTTTTATTTTCCTATGAAGCCTAATCCTATTAACTATTCTAACCCCTCCCTCCGCTCCACCCCCAGGTATATTTATAATTCCCACCTCTCTATCTACACTATCTTCCCCCTCTTTGCTGTAGGTTCCCTCCCCCCAAGTCCCTAGTTTAAACACTCCTCCACCCTTCTAGCCATCTTCTCCCCAAGCAAAGCTGCACCCTCCCCATTGAGGTGCAGCCCGTCCCTACGGTAGAGCCGGTAACCGACAGCGAAGTCAGCCCAGTTCTCCATGAACCCAAACCCTTCCTTCCTACACCAGCTTCTGAGCCACTTGTTTACCTCCCTGATCTCCCGCTGCCTCTCTGGTGCGGCTCGTGGTACTGGTAGTATTTCAGAAAAGACTACCTTGGAGGTCCTTGCCTTAAGCTTGTGGCCTAAGTCCCTGAAATCATTTTTAAGGACACTCCACCTACCTCTTACTTTGTCATTGGTGCCAATATGTACCATGACTGCTGGGTCCTCTCCAGCCCCGCCCAACAACCTGTCAACCCGATCCGCGATGTGCCGAACTCGTGCACCAGGCAGACAACACACTGTTCGGCGATCCCGGTCTTTGTGACAGATTGCCCTGTCTGTCCCCCTAATAATTGAGTCCCCCACCACTAGTACCTGTCTGGCCTGCCCTGTACTCCTCCCTCCCTCCTTACTGGAGCAGACACCCCCCTGGCGGTCAGAGGTGGTATCCTGCTGCAGTTCTTCCAGCTCTGTAATGGCATCCCCCTCATCTGCCAAGCGGGCAAACTTGTTGGGGTGTGCCAGTTCAGGACTAGCCTCCCTGACACTTTTTCCCCTACCCCTCTTTCTAACTGTAACCCAGCTAACTGCCTGACTGTCCTGCAACTCCGTCCCACTGTCCTCCCCCACCTCTACTCCCGAGAGTGCCTGCTCAGTGAGCAGGAGACTCCTCTCCATGTTGTTAATGCTTCTCATTGTTGCCAGTCGCCCCTCTAGATGCAGGATCTGGGCTTCCAAACGGACAACTAGCACACATCTCGCACAACAATATGCGCCCTCAAACTGTTGTTCAAGGATTGCATACATTGAACAGGATGTACATTGGACTGCATTTTCCAACATGGAGGCCATCTAGTAATGGGGATTTCACAAATGTATAGGAAAAAACAGACAGTCAAAATTACACTTAAAAAATTTTTGTAGACCTTGTGCGTTCAGAAATTAGCACTCACAGCGATCTCAACCTCCTGCTTTCAAACTCCAGTTTTTGAAACTCCTCTTTCACGCCCCCTCTTATACAGCAACACTCAGAAAGAGCAAGCTCTCAATAAGAGTCCCAAGCTAAGATTTATACACCTGTGCCCAATCTACTCCTCCTCCCCCTAGAGGTGGAACAGAGAAAAAAAAAAAAAAGGGTGTTTAAACTCTAACAGTTATCCCACTATGTGCAAAAGAGAAAAAACTTACCCAAAATATGAATGTGGGTTATAGGCAGTCGCACCCACTCCACAGATTCACTCCGCACAACAGATAATCACAGTTTTTGAAACTCCTCTTTCACGCCCCCTCTTACACAGCAACACTCAGAAAGAGCAAGCAGTGAAGGAGTTTAAACATGCATGGGATAAGCATAAGGCCATCCTTCATATAAGATCGGGATAAGCATAAGGCTATCCTTCATATAAGATCGGGATAAGCATAAGGCTATCCTCCATATAAGACAGGGATAGGTATAAGGCTATCCTTCATATAAGATAGGGATAAGCATAAGGCTATCCTTCATATAAGATAGGGATAAGCATAAGACTTTCCTTCATATAAGATAGGGATAAGCATAAGACTATCCTTCATATAAGATAGGGTCAGGGACTATTCATAGTATTCAGATTATTGGGCAGACTAGATGGGCCCAATGGTTCTTATCTGCCGACACATTCTATGTTAAGAGAATAGAAACACAAACTGTTGATAATACTGTTGGGTCTCTTCTTCCAATCACTGCAGACTGCTTTATAACCCCCTACTCTCTGTTTTCATGCTGCTGATAGGACAGGAGTGAGCACAGGAGTTCCAGTCCCGCCCTCAGTAACTGGCCTTTGTCCCAGCCTGTGCTTCAGCTGGGACAAAGATGATGATGCTGCCCCTAGTGGTCTTTTTTTTTATTTTTCTTAGACATACTTTCTATATAAAAAGGAGATACAAATTTTTTTTTTTAATGAAATATATTAGAAAGGTTAAAAGGGGTACTCTGGCGAAAAACATTTCTTCAAATCAACTGGTGCCAGAAAGTTAAACAGATTTGCAAATCACTTCTATTTAAAACTCTTAATCCTTCCAGTATTTATCAACTGCTGTATGCTCCAGAGGAAGTTTTTTCCAGTCTGACCACAGCGCTCTCTTCTGACACCACTGTCCATGTCAGAAATAGGTTTGCTATGGGGATTTGCTCCTACTCTGGACAGTTCCTGACATAGACAGAGGTGTCAGAAGAGAGCAGTGTGGTCAGACTGGAAAGAACTACACAACTTCCTCTGGAGCATACAGCAGCTGATAAGTACTGAAAGGATTAACATTTTTTTATAGAAGTAATTTACAAATCTGTTTAACTTTCTGGAGCCAGTTGATTTGAAAATCCATGTTTTCCATCAGAGTACCCCTTTAACTCCTTAAGGACCAGGCCCTTTTACACCTTAGGACCAGAGCGTTTTTTGAACATCTGACCACTGTCACTTTAAACATTAATAACTCTGGAATGCTTTAACTTATCATTCTGATTCCGAGAATGTTTTTTCGTGACATATTCTACTTTAACATGGTGGTAAATTTTTGTGGTAACTTGCATCCTCTCTTGGTGAAAAAATCCCAAATTTGATGAAAAAATTGAAAATTTTGCATTTTTCTAACTTTGAAGCTCTCTGCTTGTAAGGAAAATGGATATTCCCCCCAAAAAAATTTTTGATTCACATATACAATATGTCTATTTTATGATTGCATCATAAAATTGACAAGTTTTTACTTTTGGAAGACACCAGAGGGCTTCAAAGTTCAGCAGCAATTTTCCAGTTTTTCAAACTCACTATTTTTCAGGGACCAGTTCAGGTTTGAAGTGGATTTGAAGGGTCTTCGTATAAGAAATACCCCATAAAAGACCCCATTATAAAAACTGCACCCCCCAAAGTAATCAAAACGACATTCAGTCAGCGTTTTAACCCTTTAGGTGTTTCACAGGAATAACAACAAAGTGAAGGAGAAAATTCACAATCTTCATTTTTTACACTTGCATGTTCTTGTAGACCCAATTTTTGAATTTTTACAAGGGGTAAAAGGATAAAATTTATACTTGTATTTGTAGTCCAATTTCTCTCGAGTAAGCACATACCTCATATCTCTATGTAAAGTGTTCGGCGGGCGCAGTAGAGGGCTCAGAAGCGAAGGAGCGACAAGGAGATTTATGAGAGTACGTTTTTCTGAAATGGTTTTTGGGGGGCATGTTGCATTTAGGAAGCCCCTATGGTGCCAGAATAGCAAAAAAAAAAAAAAAAACACATGGCAAATTTCACATTTTTGCAAGGGTTAATAGCAGAAAATACCCCCCAAAATTTGTAACCCCATCTGTTCTGAGTATGGAGTTACCCCATAAGTTGACCTGAAGTGCACTGCGGGCGAACTACAATGCTCAGAAGAGATGGAGTCATATTTGGATTTTTGAGAGCAAATTTTGGTCGGGGGGCATGTCACATTTAGGAAGCCCCTATGGTGCCAGAACAGCAAAAAAAAAAAACCACATGGCATACCATTTTTGAAACTAGACCCCTTGAGGAACGTAACAAGGAATAAAGTGAGCCTTAGTACCCCACAGGAGTTTCACGACTTTTGCATATGAAAAAAAAAAATGTGTGTTTCCCCCCAAATTTCAAATTTTTGCAAGGGTTAATAGCAGAAAATACCCCCCAAAATTTGTAACCCCATTTCTTCTGAGTATGGAAATACCCCATGTGTGGACGTCAAGTGCCCTGCGGTCGAACTACAATGCTCAGAAGAGGAGGAGCGCCATTGAGCTTTTCAAGAGTGAATTTGTTTGGAATGGTAGTCAGGGGCCATGTGCGTTTACAAAGCCCCCTGTGGTGCCATAACAGTGGACCCCCCCACATGTGACCCCATTTTGGAAACTTTACCCCTCACAGAATTTAATAAGGGGTGCAGTGAGTATTTACACCCCACTGGCATTTGACAGATCTTTGGAACAGTGGGCTGAGCAAATGAAAAATAAAATTTTTCATTTTCACGGACCACTGTTCCAAAAATCTGTCAGTCACCTGTGGGGTGTATATGCTCACTTTACCCCTTATTACATTACGTGATGGGTGTAGTTTCCAAAATGGGGTCACATGTTGGGGGGTCCATTGTTCTGGCACTATGGGGGCTTTGTCAACACACGTGGCCTTCAATTCCGGACACATTTTCTCTCCAAACTCCCAATGGCGCTCCCTCTCTTCTGAGCATTGTAGTTCGCCCGCCGAGCACTTTACATTCACATTTTCTTACTCAGAAGAAATGGGGTTACAAATTTTGGGGGGGCTTTTTTCCTATTTTCCCTTGTGAAAATTAAAAATTTAGGGCAACACCAGCATTTTAGTGAAAACATTTTTTTTTTTCATTTTCCCATCCAACTTTAGCGAAAATTTGTCAAACACCTGTGGGGTGTTAAGGCTCACTATACCCCCCCCCTTGTTACATTCCGTGAGGGGTGTAGTTTCCAAAATGGGATCACATGTCTGTATTTATTTTTTTGCGTTAATTTCAGAACCACTGTAAAATTAGCCAGCCCTGTGCAAATCACCAATTTAGGCCTCAAATGTACATGGTGCGCTCTCACTCTTGAGCCTTGTTATGCACCCGCAGATCATTTTACGCCCACATCTGGGGTATTTCTGTACTCAGGAGAAAGTGCGTTACAAATTTTAGGGGTCTTTTTTTCCTTTTACCTCTTGTGAAAATAAAAAGTAAAGGGCAACACCAGCATGTTAGTGTAAAAAAAAAAAGGAGAAAAAGCCCCCAAAATTAGTAGTGTAATTTCTCCCGAGTACGGAGATACCCCATATGTGGCCCTAAACTGTTTCCTTGAAATACGACAGGCCTCTGAAGTGAGAGAGCGCCATGTGCATTTGAGGACTAAATTAGCGATTGCATAGGGGTGGACATAGGGGAATTCTACGCCAGTGATTCCCAAACAGGGTGCCTCCAGCTGTTGCTAAACTCCCAGCATGCCTGGACAGTCAGTGGCTGTCCAGAAATGCTGGGAGTTGTTGTTTTGCAACAGCTTGAGGCTCCGTTTTGGAAACACTGCCGTACAATACGTTTTTAATTTTTATTGGGGGGGGGGGGGGGGGCGTAAGGGGGTGTATATGTTGTATTTTACCCTTTATTATGTGTTATTGTAGTGTAGTGTTTTTAGGGTACATTCACACTGGCAGAGGTTTACAAACCTCCAGCTGTTTCAAAACTACAACTCCCAGCATGTACTGACAGACCATGCAGGCTGGGAGTTGTACTTTTGCAACAGCTGGAGGCACACTGGTTGGAAAACCTTCAGTTAGGTTCTGTTATCCAACTCAATATTTTCCAACCAGTGTGCCTCCAGCTGTTTCAAAACTACAACTCCCAGCATGTACTGATCACCGAAGGGCATGCTGGGAGATGTAGTTATGCAACAGCTGGAGGGATCGCAACTACAACTCCCAGCATGCTGGGATTTGCAGTTCTGCAACATCTGGAGAGCTACAGTATAGAGACCACTGCAAACTGTGGCCCTCCAGATGCTGCAAAACTACAAATCCCAGCTTGCCCAGACAGCAAACAGCTGTCTGGGCATGCTGGGAGTTGTAGTTTTGCAACATCTGGAGTGCTACAGTATAGAGACCACTATATAGTGGTCTCGGACTGCAGCCCTCCAGATGTTGCTAGGCAACTTACCGGCTTCCGTCGGATCCAGGGTGCCTGCTGCACGACATCGCCGCCCGCTGATCTCGGACACCGATCTTCGCCCGCAGAGTGGTAAGTGGACTCCGGCGCCGGCCCCCATCGTTTCCCCGTTCTGCCCCACTTTTTGTGGGTGGGCAGGATGGGGAAAACGAAAGTTAACCCCCCCGCCCCCGATCTGCTATTGGTGGTCGCGTCTAGACCACCAATAGCAGGGATAGGAGGGGTGGCACCCCTGCCACCTCACTCCTATCTCTTCATGGGGATTGTGGGTGTCTTAGACACCCGCGATCCCCCTTATATTCCGGGTCACCATAGACCCGTAATGACCCAGAATCGCGCAAATCGCAAGTGTGAATTCACTTGCGATTTGCGCTGATCGCCGACATGGGGGGGGGGTCTGATTACCCCCCCTGGGTATTTGTGCGGGGTGACTGCTGATCGACTGCTGATCGAAATTCCCACGGATGTACGTGTACGTCCTTGGTCCTTAACTACCAGGATGCTTAGACGTACGAGTACGTCCATGGTCCTTAAGGGGTTAATGTTTTGCCAAGATGTACAACATGTAAAAGGCTTTTTGATTCTGACAGTGCCTATTAAAAGGGGTGCTCCGGAAAAGTTAAGAAAAATAAAAATGCCCCAAAGCCACCACAATACCTCTTCTGTGTCCCCTATAATTATCCATGTGATTTTGACAGCTCCTGTTGTCTCCTGAATATTCTTTTTCCTTGCTTGCAGTCCAGACTACAACTCTCAGAAGCCAGTGCAGCTCTGTGTAATGGCTGCCAGCCAATTGCTTTTACCATCTGTGTGCATGCTGTGAGAAGCAACCAGCAAAAAATCATGCTATGCTCTGAATGGCAGCAGTCAGTGATTAGATCTACAGCAGAAAGAGCAGCGTTGTGTGCTTGTGACTGAGAATCTTCACTTTTCTTCTGCCGGCAAGCTCCTCCCACAGGGAGGGGAGGTGTGGATGTGAAGCAAGAAATCACATGGTGTTTGTCATGCAGGAGGGTGGGGGCTAGGTCTCAGTGAGAGGTTTACACAAAGACAAGCAGGATCAGATTATTATGTCTTTCTCCCACTCCCTGCATGTAAGAGATGGCTGAAAGAGGGAGAAATTGCTCTATATAGCTAATGAATTGTATTTAGACAAATAAATAGGTTGGCGAGAGGAAAAGGATGGGCTATGTGTTTAGTTCCCCAGAGTACCCCTTTAATGGTACCCATTTTTCAACCTTAGAAAGATCAATGGCTGGGATTCAAACCTGTGACCCTGAGGTTCAAATAGGCTCTAGGAATAAAAACACCTAAAGATGGTAGGGAAGAATCCAGCATGTATTACTTGGAGGACACACCCACGTGAGTATATGCAACCAGTGTGTCTCCAGCTGTGCAAAACTACAACTCCCAAAATTTGGAGGCAGACTGGTTAGATAACATTGAGTTGGTTAAGAAACACTGATCTAAGCCAAGCTGCACTCTGCATGTAAGGGGTAGACTCAACATGGTGCAACACTTAACTACTCAAGGTAACCACTAACATATGTCAAAATTATTTATTTTCATGTCAAAGGTTTCCATTGCCTTTAATAAGTTAACAAATTTAAATACGCTAAGAATCCACATTTCAGGTGCAGAGCCATGGCAGCCTTCAAAACATGATGACCTTAAGTACAGGATAATCTTGGTTTAGCCTAGAGTTGGTTCTTTTTATGAAGGTAGCTAGAGATAATATAGTGTCTATCTATATATCTAATACCTATCTATCTATCTCCTATCTATCTTTCTATCTATCTATCTCTATCTCTACAAGACTACCGCAGCTCCTTTATTTGCTCCCGGTAACTATGCTTCATTATCATTATTAAGTCAATGATTGAGGTGATTCAGTAGTCAGAGATCCAGATAAAATATACATAAAATTCACATAATAAAAAGGTAAAAAAATAAATGATAGTCCAAGATTGATTCTAACTGTTTCCCTGTACAACTCTTTTCCGCACTTGCTTCTCCAAGTCCAAAAGCTTTTCATAAAAAGAGTGGCCGCTTTCGTCATCTAGATCCATCTGAACAGGAGAAAAGATGCAAAATGTCACAAATGTGTGTTTGCCAAATGTTGAATTTCACTTAAATAATGTATTTGAATCAATGTCAGACAATATACCTTTTTTAAAATTTAAAACAAAAAAAGGAGATTTTTTGTACTCACAGTAATATCTCTCTCGTAGCCTTCATTGGGGGGACACCTATACTGATGGGTATATGCTCTTGCCACTAGGAGGTGCTGACACTAGGAAAAAAATTTGTCTCCTCCCTGACAGGATATACCCGCCCACTGGAAGTGGGTCCCCTAGAGTGGGAAAAACAACCAACAGCAAAAGGAGAATCAGTCCCGAGACCAAACCAACTCAACAGTAAGGCCTGCTGACGAGAACACTGGCCAGAGATAACTGAGGCCCAGAAAACAAGCTCTCGGAAGATCCCCAGTCCATAGAGATGGAGTGGGACGCCAAAGGAAGGGACAGTCCGTGGCAGAGACTCTAAACCCCCAATCCATATAAGGAGACAAGAGTTGACTAGGAAGCCAGATGGGCCAGAACCATGGAGGTAGGAAATCAACTCCAAGGAACACAGAAACAAACAGAGGGCTAACCTGGCTGGAAAACAAAAATGGAAAAAGGCACAAAAAGAGAACTTCATCCAGAGTCAACCGATTCAAGAGAACATGGCGGAAAAAACGCCAGGGAGAGCAGCGCACGTCTGAGCAGAAGGCGAGCACAGAAGGCGGAAGATCGATGATCTGAACATGCAAAACCCCCATCCAGAGGCCCGCAACGAGCCCCCGGGAGGCTAAACAGCTGGACAGGTGTAATACGGACAACCAGAACACCCTCCATCTTGAGAGAACATGGACCCCGAAGAAGGAGATGGAAGGTAATAACGACTAAAAAAACTAGTGGAATGCCCAGAAAAGGGGGCATCTCGGAACACCGGCGTGATGGACATGGAACTGGAGGTTCCAGAGTCACCTGGAAAACTGACACGGAAGAATAAATGGGGAAGAATGGAGTGGAAGCCCCTAAAAAGGAGCATCCTGGAACAAAAGGGCGGTCAAAATGGGAACTGGAGGCTCCCGAGTCTCTTGGAAGACTTACCCGAACAACCGCAAAACTCTCCAGGTGACAAACATCCGTGCCGAAACCAGAAGTAGTGCGGTACAGAAAGACCGCCCCATAAATGGGGTCGCGGAGAAGTGTGGGCAGGACCACTACACATGCCCAAGACCTCAACCATCACTAAGGCCCAAAGAACTAGGAGGGCCAACCTAGAAAAGAAGGCACGCCACAGCATCCCAGAATAGTGTCTAAAACAAGACCAACCGGTCTTGGATCCCAGCAGATCCCAAAAAGGAACTTGACTGAGACTCCCAGGCTCTGGACAGGAAGGTTACTCCAGAAGACTGCGGTGTCAGTGTAGCGCAACAGACACAGTCAAGGGAAGAAGGAACACACCTTACTAGGGAGATTGTGCTGAGGGGGGAGGAGAGCAATGTCAGGACCCAAATGCCAGAGTGGGGCTAGACCGGCCATAGCCGAGCCATACTGAACTGATTGTAATGCCAGAACAGAGGTGCTGAAGCGCCGCAGACCTGTGGAGACAAAACCTATGCAGACCTGTGGAGATACTCCTGTTGGGACCTCACATGGAAAGTAAGTCACCAGACTGCAGCCGCGGGAGAGGCAGGAATGGGGGAGGTGACCCGGTGGATTGGAAAACTATGCTGACACAGGCTGGCTATCTGGCATAGGGACCTATGGCCGCATCGGGTCCCGCATAAAGAACAACACACTGAAAGTGGGTCACCAGCCTTCAGCCATGAGAATGGTAGACATGAAGAGAGGGATCTGGAAAAGTAGGAAACCCTGCGAACCAGTACATGGTGCATTGTACAGGGCCAGTGGAGAAACATGGGGAGACCCACACGGGACTAAGCCTTAGCAGTAGGTTACCGGAACTTCTTCATCCCCGGTGTGGAAAGTGTATGGTAGTTGAACCGACATAGTAGTAAGCCATGCGGACAAATATCTGACTGACTGGCACAGGATTTCTGAATGCAAAGGATCACCCCATCTGACCCTCCCACAGAAAGCGGGGCGCGGGAGTGTGGCCGATCTAACGGGTGACCTGGCGGAGTAGGAGACCCAGCAGACGAAAGACTGGCAGCAGTCGCCAGTACCTGCAGGGATCCCCATCCGGATTCCTCACACCAGCAGTGAAGTACGGGAAACCTAGCCATGCCCGCGGCAGCCCTGAGATGGGAGACCGACTGTGGCGAAAAAAAACGTGCATACAACAGTCTGGTGAACAAGTACACCTCCAGGTGCTGGCGAAAAGAGGAAGACAGCCAGATAGGCGATCACTGAGCCCCTCTGTGGCATGTGGGAGGAAGGGGAAGCCATGGATAGAAACCCCACTCCCCTGGGAGATCGGGGATGCTGAGAAGCCGTGGATTGTATCCCAGTCACCCCATATAGGGTCCCTAGGACACGCTGGGTTACGACTTCGTACACCTCGCACAGCAGTGGGGTACCGGAACTCCAGCCACAGGTACATCAGCCACGTGATGTGTGACAGGCAGCGTAGGAAACCATGCAGACCACTGTCTGGTTAACTGGTATGGGTCCTTAGTAGACAAGGGGTCACTCCATCTGAAACCTTGCACTAGCAGTGGGATACCTGAATGATAGCCGCAGACGCGGCAGCTGTGAGGTGAGTGACAAGCAACACTACTTTCCGGCATATCGATATCAAGTCCGATCCATGCCCACGCAAGGAAACTGCCACAGAGACCCTGCACTGGAAGTGAAGATCCGGAGCACTAGCCGCGGATGCGGCAGTCTGTAGAGGAGGGAAACACATTGTATGACACGCCAAGAACACCCCCTCGGTGGGTGGTCGGCGGACCTGACAGAGAAGGAACCTCAAGAGAGTCCTTATTGTCTGCCAGAAAACAAAAGCCCTTGCACACGGTATGGCATTCAGTGGTAGGGGAGAACAGGCATTGAATAGATCCCCGGCAGTTTCCAAGGGATCATGAAATCCCTGGCAACAACCCGCCACGGCGGTTCACAGACACTCCCTGCCAGAGAGAGAACCCTGCAGAAATAGGGGCACCAGAGGTATACCTCAACTGACGCAATGTAATTTGTCTATAGCAGGTCACCTTACAGGGTGACTGAAGCAATAAAAACGGCCCCAATCCAGTCCCTAGGAAAGGGACCCTGCAGATAGTAAACTGAATGAAAAATAAATATGACAGACCAAGGCTGTATAGCGACTGGTTGCCACAAGGGGGAGCTCATAAGCTGCAAGGGAAATCAAGGGCGCAATACAATTATTGGCCACAAGAGGGCGCAAAACGTGTGTTTTTTGATTAAAAAAAAACCAAATAAAAAAAAAACATTATCATTATTATGAACAGGCCAGAGGAAGGTCTTCAAAGAGAGAATGGGGACAGTGAGGACCAACACACGTGGGCAGCCCCAGGAGTGGTGATGGCTCGGAGAAGCGCGTTGTGAAGCTCCTACTAAGCCGCCGTGCAGGTCTGGGGCCAGGGACTAGAGCAGTCAGGAACAGGAAGAGCTCCTGCCGGGCCACAGCACAGTAAGGGCAACGGTGCCGCACTCACTAAGGAGCGCCGCCAACCCCTGCAATGGTGGAGGGGCGGAGCTAGACACAGCTGGAAGCGCAGAAAAGAACAGCCACACCCGCCGGTCATAGTGAGGTGCCGTGGAGCACGTAACCCTTCAGAGGAGGAGTTGCCTGACCTCCCGGTTCGCGCGCTGGTCACAGGAGGGAGAAGAAGGGCGGAGCCATGTGCCACCATAACCCCTGATGCCTGGACATTAATGGGGGGGGGGCATACTCACCTCAGTTGCCACATACTCACCCCTTGACGGCTTCAGCCTGCCTTAGGCCATGCTGCGTCATGCCAGGCTAAAATGTCGGGGCGAGCAGAGGCAGAACCCAGACCCAGGGTACAACCTCCAGGCGCAGGCCATTGTCGACAAAGGGATTGACAGTACATACTCCATATCTGTGTCCCTTTGTCGCATATGGAGGAACAGGTAGTGCCATGCTCCTGAACTCCCACCTGAAAAAGGGAAATAAAAGGGAGATAAAAAACAGCCCTTACTAGAAAATAAAAAATACCAGGTCTGGTGAGCTAAAACTGATTATCTCACTTCCAGTAGGCGGGTATATCCTGCCAGGGAGGAGCCGACTTTTTTTTCCTAGTGTCAGCGCCTCCTAGTGGCAAGAGCATATACCCATCAGTATAGGTGTCCCCCAATGAAGAGATGTATAGAAATATATATTTTAGCTCAGGTGCAATCCCTTTGTAAGTTTGGGTAATGGTAAGCTACAGAGGGGAAGCGGGGGGTAAAAAAATGTATTGCTGCTGCTAATAACAATACCAGCATAAAAGCCTCTCCCCACTGTATTGTACAGCATTATGGGTTTTCCAACACTACACTATTAACAGCCAATCTATATGTAATATTTGGAAGTCTGACACCCCAACTGCTTAGTTAAATCCAATGAGCACCAAATCACTGTTTAACCCTTTAAAGGGGTGAGCTGCCTCTAGACATCGTATCCCCTAGCCAAAGGATAGGGGATGAGATGTCTGATTGCGGGTGGTCCGGCCGCTGGGACCCCCTCGGTCTCTGGCCCGGCACTTTTATGTTTCAAAACACCGATTTCAGGCTGCCATGGTCGTGATGTCATGTCCCCTCCATTCATGTCTATGGGAGGGGGCCTGACAACTGTGGGGCTCGACAACAGCCGTTACACCCCCTCCCATAGATATGAAGGGAGGGGTGTGTGACGTCACTACCACATAAATGTTCAGAACGCGGAGATTGGGGGGTCCCAGCGGCCTAAACTACAGTACTAATACAGTCCGTGCACAAGAGCAGTCCCAGTCTTACAGATCTTCTTCAACCTACATACTAACCTTTAGTGGTGAAACGTAATTATTTCCTAATCCAGATGTGCAGCTGTGATATTTTGCCAACGGATCGAGAGATTCTGGCTTCTGACTAAAAAGCCAAAGCTAAAATATAATGACATCATTTATTACATTTCTAGAGAATGAACTTCATTTTTACAATATTACTGGCAAAAAGTCCATGTCCTTTTAGGATAAATCTTTAAACATAACAATCCTAAAAGTGGATCATCATCAGTATGTAAAGAAAGATAATATGGCCTTAAATGGGTTTTCTGGAACTGTATGATTAAAGGCCCATCCATGACAAAGTCCATTTTGGTGCACCACAATATACAATAAATGGGGCTAAAAGGGGTGTATAGTGATGGTGCTGCGGAGCAGCTAAGTTACCAAAGAATTAACTTAAAGTCACTATGTAGTGTGCTGGAACGTCAAACAGCTGATCGACGGTGGTGCCTGGTGCCAGCACTCGTCCACTCACCAATTTATGGCCTATCCCAGTGCTTTTCCAACAGTGTGCCTCCAGCTGTTGCAAAACTACATGCATAGCAGAGCTGCTGGATATTAGCAGATCCAAATCAGCTCTGCTAGTGATTAATGTCACAAAAGGAGACTGTAGACATCTGTAACTAGGGCTCCTATGGATGCCCAAGTTACAGAGGAAAACTGTCAAATAAACGAGAAAATAAAAGAGTAAATGTAAAATAAAAACACACAAGTAAATATAAAAAATATATACTATGCGCTGTTCCCCCGAGATTCATGACCACAACAATTTAGGCAACCCATTTATATTGTATATTTTACTGTAAAGTTACAAATGGGGGAAAAAAAAAAAAATGTATAAAATGGTAATAAAAATAGAAAGTGTCATGAAAAAAATGCTGCATATATTATTTTCGAAGCTAATGAAAAAAAAAATTATATATATATATATATATATATATATATATATATATATACACACAAAATATATATATATATATATATATATATATATATATATATATATATATATATATATATACATATATATATATATATATACATATATATCTCTATCTCGTCACTGGTCCAGTTACCAGTGTTTGAAGCGGTATCAGCAGCCAGGACCCAGGGTTCATGCCGGGCATCGCCGATCGGCATGGCTGATGGCAGGCTGAAGCAGCAAAGTATCGATAACACTGATCAATGCTATGCTATGGCATAGCTTTGAGAAGTGTATGCATTCAGAAGACTTCATGGTATAGCCCACTGTGTGGACAAAAAAAAGTAAAAAGTGTAAAAAAAAAGGTTAATAAGTTAATAAATGTGAATAAGCCCCTCTCCTAATAAAAGTTTGAATCACCTCCCATTTCCCATTTTTTAAAATAAAATAATGCAATTAAAAATAAACATATGTGGTATCGCCGGATGCGTAAATGTCCAATCTATCAAAATATATGGTTAGTTAAACCACACGGTCGATGACGTACATGTAAAAAAATACCAAAGTCCAAAATTGTGCCTTTGTAATCACTTCATATACTACAAAATTTTTTATAAAAAGCTATCAAAAAGTCCCATAAAAACAAAAATGGTACCGATAAAAAAGTTCAGACCATAGCGCAAAAAAATAGCCCTTATACAGCCCAGTATGTGGAAAAATAAAGTTATAGGGGTCAGAAGATGACAATATTAAACAAACTCATTTTGGTGCATGTAATAAAATAAATCCTACATAAATTGGGTATCCTTGTAACCGTATGGACCTACAGAATAAAGGTGTAATTTTTACCGAAAAGTGCAGTGTGCTGAAACGGAAGCCCCCAAAAGTTACAAAGTGGCTTTTTTTATTATTATTATTATTTTTTTTTTTTATAAATTTCACCACACAAATAGGGTTTTTTTTTTTGTTTCATCGCAGATTATGATCTAAAATAATTGATGTCATTACAAAGTACAATTGGTGACACAATAAACAAGCCCTTATATGGGTCTGTATGTGCAACAACCAATCACAGCAGCTAACCAGCTCTGGTAAAGTGAAAGCTGAGCTGTGATTGGTTGTTTTGGGAAAATCTGTCCACTTTTTCTTTCACACCGTTTGATAAATCTGGGCCTAAGATTTTTAGGAGGGGAGGAGGAAAAAACAAAACAGTTCAAAAATGAAAATTGGCCTTAAAGGGGTACTCTGGCCTAAGACATCTTATCCCCTATTGAAAGGACCCCCGCTCTCTCGCATGCAACACCCACCTCTGGGGTCTGCCTGGTCACGACTATGGGGACGGAGTATCGTGACGTCGCCCCCTCCCATAGACTTGCATGGAGGGAGCGGGGTGTGACAACACAGGGTGGGCGGAGTTGTGACGTCACAATACTCTGGCCCCGTAGTCGTGACCCGGCAGACTCGAGGCTGCAGCAATGCATGCAGCTCCCAGAGGTGGGTGCTGCATGTGAGATAGCAGGGGTCCCCAGCGGCGAGACCCCCTCGATCAGACATCTTATCCCCTATCCTTTGGATAGCGGATAAGATGTCTTAGGGATGGAGTACCCCTTTAAAGGGGTACTCCGGCGCTAAGACATCTTATCCCCTATCCAAAGGATAGGGGATAAGATGCCTGATCACGGGGGTCCCGCTGCTGTGGACCCCCATGATCTTCCACGCCGCAACCCGTTAGAATCAGCCCGCTCCGGGTCTGATTACTGGCGATCACAGGGACGGAGCATAGTGACGTCCCGGCTCCACCCCTCCCCCCCCCCCCGTGTGACGTCACGCTCCGCCCCCTCAATGCAAGCCTAGGCCCCCTCCATCCCATAGGCTTGCATTGAGGGGGCGGAGCGTGACATCACACGGGGGGCGGAGCCATGACGTCACTATGCTCTGTCCCCGTGATCGCCAGTAATCAGACCCGGAGCGAGCACGCTCCGGGGGCTGATTCTAACAGGGTGCGGCGTGGAAGATCACGGGGGTCCCCAGCGGCGGGACCCCCGCAATCAGGCATCTTATCCCCTATACTTTGGATAGGGGATAAGATGTCTTAGCGCCGGAGTACCCCTTTAAGAGTCCTTAAGGGGTTCAACTACCGCTTGTGCAAGTATTAGGAAGCCGTGTCTAGGCCTTGAACCTGACCTAAATGACCAGACAAACACTGGTTGTTAAGGGGTTGAATGCACATAGCTTTCACAGAGGCGTATAGAAGAAAAAAAATACGCAGCTGTTGTCACTTTATTGTGTCAATTTATCATTTTGTAGTTTTTATGTTTTGCAACCACTTCTTGATATGTAATGGAGCTAATGACCCATAACCTCCCCCGTTGCTGTTTTCAAACATATCAATTTTTTTATTTTATTTTTTATAATTGTGGCAGCAAAGAAGATATACAGCATCTGTAACCATAACAGTACAAATACAACCCCACGCAACACTCGGCTAGCCCCAGGGAAAGTCAGAATAGTTGTCAGAGTTCTTAAATTTACAAAAAAATTACAGAAAACAGACTAAAATGTTCTAAAATGAAGAAGATCGCATTCCATTACTTAGCTAAATAACTTACCAATGCTTCTGCTCCATTATATGGTGAAATGGTAAAAGAGTTTGTAAACACACGGATCTGTGAGATTAATTAATTTAATTAATCTAATCTGAGATCAAAATAAATACAAATAACTTACAGGAAAACACGGTTATTACATTTATGTTCATTTACATTAAAATATCACATAAAAAGTGACCTCGTTGAATCTGTTCAACATTCAAAGGAGGTTTTCATAGTGGGATTAACAGGTCATAAGCTTCGAGGTGAGATGTAGAATCTTCCCCCTTAGCCTATCACTGGGTGAGACGAGACACTGATGTGGCCAGTGATTGGCTGAGCGGGAAGATTCCACTTCTAAATCTTGCTTCGGCTACAGGCAGAAGAGACATTAGGGCACATGAAGGAGCTGCACGCAGCAGGACCTGCAGCAGACTGGATAGGTAAGTATGATTTTTTTTTTTTTACCAGCCCCAAAAATATAAATATAAATAAAAATATAAATAAAAGAACTGTGGCACACCGGAATACCTCTTTAAATATTGCGAGACAGTGATAGGAGTGGTATCCAGGGATCGCTATATTTCCCTAAGGTACCTGTCATATGTGGCTACCAGGTTTGAGGAAGTACGTATCTAATCCAGGGAACACTGCGTGAGATATGAGGAATCAAGGAATAGTGTGAAACCCCATAGCAGACCATAGCTGCTAAGGGACTTTGGTAAAGTCTGTTTGCTGGATTGAATGAAAGGCAGGTTGGTAATGGGGCCTTCCATTCCCTCACTGGACAGTCCAAGTTTCCAGTGTAGCTAGACACAGCACATTACTGGGCTAAGAAAAGGGTGGAACACAGTCTGCAGGCTGAGGCTGTGAGAAAACCTGATATCTGCAGAGAGTTGGAAAAACCGAGGTCTGCAGCCTCTATGGGACATGTGATACCTGTGTAAGTCTATTTATTTGGACGGCTGGTAGTAAGCCACCTGTATAGATAGGGAATATACTGTTAGTGCGTGGGCCAACAGGATTTTCTTTGTGTTTTGTGCTCTGAAAGGCTT